>NC_054378.1:46285977-46643384 GCF_017654675.1 Xenopus laevis
TCAAAATGCAGTTTAAATGCCAGAAATCTTAAAATACCACTGGCACAAAAAGATGAAAAGATATGAGATTTCTTTAAAAGCTGATAACTTTCTATAGGGCTGTGTCCTAACGATTTTCTACCCAAAAAGGGTTCATTTTAACATGCAAGTGCATTTAAGCACTTATTCTTAAATGTAATGTAATTTTAATGTAATGTATTTTACCAGCATTCCACTGTAATAGTAGACAGCTATCCCAAGATTTGCCATTGGTTAATCATGTACATGCTGGGGCTCCATCTGTTCTAGCTGATGCCCAGACTTTCAGAATCTGTTAGCATGTCAGTCAGTTGGGTGTTTAGGCACAAAATACAAATAAAGCCCTGGAAGTAACATTTCTTCATGGCAGGTTCCCAAGTCTCCCATGCAATGCAAACTGATGGGTTCATCAATGTGTGTTTCAATTGAACTATTCCTGCACTCTACATAGTCAAGATCCATTAAAAATTCTCAATCTTTTTTTACCACTGAATTTAATAAAAATGTTGAACAAAATACATTTCTTGACTGTTTTTTTCCAAGATAATTTGTAAATTATTATATATCTAATGCTCACTGATATTATTTAAGAACATATTTTAGCAAGACGTACCACAATGACTTCTAAGGCTGCAACAAAAAAAAGTTGGCGTCACATCATAAAGTTAAAAATCCAATTTTTCTTGCTGGCTATTAAAAACCATTTAGGGAATCATATATTTCATTGCCTGACACGTTTTGTACCCATCCAGTCCTCAGTCATAGGCATAGTGCAACTCACCCAGAAACATACATACATACAAATGTTAGTTATTCATGTTTCAGGTTTAGTTGCACTATGCCTATGATTAAGAAACTGTATAGGCCCAAAACACTTTATTTTAAATGGCAAATTTGAACCCTTGCATTCTGATTAGGTTACAGATAATCCTAAATAGAGGGTTATTGCTCATGCAGGCCACCATTTTGTGTATGCTTGTTAACTCATAGCATAACTATGATACTAAAGAAAGCTACTTCAAAGACACTGGGATCAGATGCCAGGCCTCTGCGTTCAGGCTGTTTTATATGATATATTTTCTATAGGCCTGCAATGTTTGTGGTATATTTCGTTTTTAAATTAAAGAACTAGCAATAACTTGATGACGACCAATAGGGAATACAGTGTTTTTTTGTTCAGTTGTTCAGGAAGTTTCTAATGGTCCCATGTCTGCATTTCTTCTTCTACTTTATATTTATGTGTTAGCTGTACGCAATCCCTTAGCTGATATAGTCACCATCATACACCCCTTTATTAGAGACAAATGGATCATTGTTAGTGATCGCCGAAAAATTCGTGAATTTCGTGTGAAATTTGCGAAACGGCGAAAAATTCACAAAACGGCGCCGGCGTCTTTTTGGCGCCGGCGCCCATTTTTTGACGCCGGCGCCCATTTTTTGACGCTGGCGCCCGGTTTTTTGACGCTGGCACCCGTTATTGACGCCGGCGAATTTTTGCCGCGAATTTTCGCGGGCGTTTCACGAATTTATTCGCTGGCAGCGAAACGCGCAAATTCGCCACAAATTCGCCGCAAATTTGCGCCTGGCGAATAAATTCGCCCATCACTAATCATTGTTCTTGCACCAACTTGCCCCCCAGCTGTCTTTTGCTCTGGCTACAGCCATTAGTTTACAGTGGTGTTACATAGCTCCATGGGAAAGTGCAGTTCTGGTGAGTGAGAATGAAGGAGTATTGATTCCATGGGGTAGATTCACTAAAGGACGAAGTGGCTAACGCTAGCGACAATTCACCAGCATTGCCACCTGCAGGAACATTGCCAATTCACTAACAGGCGCCAATTTGTTAGCGAAAGAGACTATCGCCAGTGGTCATTCGCACTCACCAGGTGACTTTTCACGGACGTTAAAGGATAAGGAAAGGCTAAAATTAAGTAAGCTTTATCAGAAAGAATGATATAAATACACCAGTAAACACTCAAAGTAATGCTGCTTTGCGTACTCTGTCAAAAGAAATACAGCATTTCTTTCATTTTATTGTGTACACATGGGCTTCTGTATCAGACTTCCTGTTTTCAGCATAAACCTCCAGGGCAGGACTTGAGCATGCTCAATTTGCTCCTCCCATCCCTGCTGTAATCTGAGCTCAGAGCTGTAAGTGAGCAGGGAGAGACTCAGACAGGAAGTGATGTCACACCAAGCTTATATGGCAGCTTCTATCCTAAACAAACAGAGACAGTGTCCAGAGCTGTTTACGCAGGTATGGTAAAGCATTCTGCAGAATAAATATAGCATTCTAGCTTGCACTATTGTGGCTAATCTGTTGACAATATACTGTCTTGTAGCTTTCCTTCTCCTTTAATCGGCAGACTCACTAAAATGCGGATTTTTCTGAACATTAGCTTTTTCGCCAGAGTTGCCTTCTCCACCTTAGACCAGGCTAAGTGCTATAAAACAGCTAGATCTTCCTCAATCTTCTGTCACATACATCTTATCCTGTGTGCTGAAAATATATTAAAGTTCAAAAAACGCTGGCGACTTTTCCTTTTTTTTAAGCGGGATTGGTTGCAAAAGTCCTGACTTACTTTTTTGGGTAACCGGTTTTCTCCACACATTTTATTACATATGGAACATTCATTTTACAGTGGGCTCATATGTAGGGCATTATATTAACTCTCAGGTTCCCTGGACATGTGTAATATAAACCAGTAACTTAAACCATTTGCAGCAACATTTATTATAAAGAACTCCATACAACTTTAAATTTCCCGCCCTATGCAAATAGACCTGAGCAGAGATCACAGCCGAAGTAACTCTAGCGAAAGGTCGCCAGCGTTCGACGCCCAGGACACAACTTCGCATTTTAGTTAATTAGCATATTCGTAGCGTATTTGCGCCTTGCGAAGTGGTGTGATGGGTGGAAGCTGACGTTAGTGAAATATTGCTGGTTAGTGAATCTGCCCCCAAGTGTTTACTACAGCTAAATGGTTTATTCAAATGCAATGGATTGGTGGTAAACAACATTACTAAAGCATTAGTGTTTCACTTGTCATAAAATCTTATAAGGGAAAAATCTAAATGGCTGCTGAATTTCCCTAATCTTGATTAGTTACTACTTAGTTAATTACTTCAATTGCAGCAAGATTTCTCCTTGAAAATCCCAAGTAATGTATGTTGAGTTAATTGGTGTATGATATAAACTGGGCCTCTTCAACTCCTTGTTCTGCCAATAAATGGTTATAAACACCTATAAAAGCAGCTGCTCTAGGAACAATAACTACTAAACTATAGGCTTTTAGTTGCTTATAAAATCTTTTTTTATTGCCTGTTGTGGTTAAGCATTGTAAATTAGTCAGTCTGATGTCATTTCTGGCAGCAGTTATTATCGCTAATTTGAAGAATAGACCGCAAATGATCTGAGTGATTTTCACAAAGTATTGTATGAAGTACTACAGTATGCTGGAAGTTTTATGTTCTGATCCTTGGAGACAAAGAAACTGTCTTTGTCTCACCTCTTCACATACACTTTGCTACAGCTCAGTATTACAAATAGGTTTTTTTAAAGTTTTTTTTACTGCTCCGAAAAAAACTAGAATTTCACATTGTGAGGGAAAAAATACTACTGCCATCAACTGGCAGATTTAGGAAACTACTATCAGTGTAAAAGGCAGAGTTAGAAGCCTGTTATGTCAGCCCTGATTTACACTGAGAATGTATGAGGACTGTGATGAATGTTCTCTGCAGACTGCTGTTGTGCCACTTATAGATACTTTTTGATTAAATCCATGCCACATGAGGGTCTGGTGGCTGGTGACCCCTGACATTTGACCTAGAGACCTAAGCTGTTCTGGAAAGGGGGAACTACTGTCTGGTGTCTGATAACCTTAAAGACACAATTCAGATTCAGGTGACCTCTCGCTGCTCCAGGGATCAGGAAGGCATTTTGGAAAAGAGAAGATTTGTAGCTAGTACAATGTGAGCAAAATTAAGTATGTAAGTCAGCTATGTTGTTACTTACATCACATTGGCTAAGGTCTGCTTAGAGATGGATTGCTGTACCTTCTAAACAGATGACTTGTTTAATCAAGATTTAAACTACCCTTTAGATGACCAGATATAAATTAATACTTGCAAACCAAAAAAATATTACCAAGTTAATCCGGTTATTAAACCGGAAATTCGGTTTTTTTAGTGCAGAGAGCGATATTTCACACTCTGCACTAGCAATGCACCCCCCACCGGACCTCCCATCGGTAATCCTCAGGCGGCGTTGATGCGTGAAACGCGCCTGTTCACATTACACATTCCACCAAGTAAAGCTTACAATCTAAAGTCCTTGCCATTTTGTTGGAAACGGGATCCCTCTAATGCTGGGGGCATAGTACAAAGTCTCTCTGTGCCCTGTCTTAAAGTCAGGACTAGTGTGTCTATGTATATGTATGTATATGTTTAAGTATAGATTTGAAACTAGATTGTAAGCTCTGCTACTGCAGAAAGTTGTGTGAATTATAATATTCACTATTAATGGGCAGATTTATCAATGGTCGAATTTAGAGTTCATGGGAGTTTATAAAAACTCACATAAACTCCCATGAACTCAAAATTCGAAACAAATGACCAATTGAAATTTATCAAAAAATTCACTCGGGTGAATGGGATCGACCCGCAAACTCGAATCGAATTCTCTGAACGGCACTCGATTTTCAGGAGGGCTGCAAACAACTCCAAATTGATTCCAGGACATCCCCAACAGGCTAAAACAGCAATTCTGCAGGTTTAAGGTGGCGAATAGTCAAATTCTTAAAAGAGAACTAAACCCTAGAAATGAATAGGGCTAAAAAGGCCATATTTTATACAATGACCGTATTGCACTAGCCTAAAGTTTCAGCTTGTCAATAGCGGCAATGATCCAGGACTTCAAACTTGTCACATGGGGTCACCATCTTGGAAAGTGTCTGTGACACTCACATGCTCAGTGGGCTCTGAGCAGCTGTTGAGAAGCTAAGCACAGAGCATGTGCAGTGAATCAGCACAGATCATGTGCTCTTTTAAAAATCTTTACATCTATGGCCAGCTTTACACTTTTTAGAAAAATGTGGAAAATAGAAAATAATTATAAAAAGTCTTTATTTCTGGTGGACTATCTGAAACCAACTGAACTGAAAAAAGTGTTGGTTGGTGAACAACCCCTTTTAAGGGTCAGTACATTTCAAAAATTGAATTCGATTTTTTTTTTAAAAAAAAAAAACTTGAATCGAATAATTCCCTAGTTAAATTCTACTTAAAAAAACTCGAAAATTTGTGTTATAGTGTGATAGGAAAAAGTAAAAGTAGTTGACCATTTGACCCTTTCCATGTCTCCTTATTCTTTAGTACCCTTATATACAAGGTTGTCTCTCATATTGGTGCTTTATAAATAAATATAATAATATTACCGAAAGATGCTCAATTTAGATTTTATTATATTTCAAACATCCAGTTCTTATCTGCTACACAAAGTAGACTCTTCCCATGCAGCACCATAGAAAAAATTGGTAATTAGCCAAAAATGGTTGAAGTAGTGCAGGGCAGTTTCCATCTATTTTACCTTGTGTGAAAAGAGAATAAAGCGGCTCTGTGAATGTAGTAGAATGAATTACCTCTCCTTTAGTCCTGTCTCCTTGTGCTTAAAGCATGTCTGGAACCCCTAAACTGATTGTAATACCTAATGAACTAGAAAATTAAAACAAGCTGCAATTTCCCAACTTAAGCTCAGATGGCTTTCTAACCACCTAGGCTCCACTTCAATCATCAGCATTATATATACAGTGCCAGCAAGCTATGTTACAATAATGTTATAATAAGCAAGGCGGCAATCATTTAGCAAACAAGATAAAATAAGAGAATCAGTGGGTCCCACTCATTTACAAACTAAAGGAATGGGATGTTGGAGAAGCATTACATTTTCAGTAACATTTCAAGATTTCAAATTAATGAAAGCATATAGTAGGCATTAAATGTAGACTGAAAGGTGTCCTCTGTCAAATGTGGGTACAATTGCATACATTTTCTTTATATATTTAAAAATAAATACTACTACTGTGTAATATCTGCATTTCAACTGACTTCACTGGGATTTATTCCAGTAAATTTGTGCAATACTTGCATTTTAAATACAGGTCTTTTTACCTTCTGACTAATACCCCTCTATATGTCCCCCCGTGTAGCCTTCTTGTTTAAAGCATTCAAAAGAATATCACTAATCATACAATAAGGGGGTGATTTATCAAAATTCAGAACAATTTTAAACTACGACCAAATCCGCATGGAATTTCCCCCCTATTTATCAATGAATTTTTCTGAAAAATCTTTTTAGAATGTGACGCCCAAAACCTCCGACTTTTTCGGATTGAAACCACAAAATCTTTTGCAGATTATTGAACAAAACCCAGCGCAGATCAGGATATCAACGAGACATCTGCCATTGACTTGTACATGAACTCAGCAGCTCTGAGTAATACTTTTTTATTCTGACTTTTAACACCTTTAGAGTTTAATAAATCACGAAAAAATAGGGGTTTTTTATTCTCTCTGAAAAAAAAAAAAATTTCCGTTTAAAAGTCCAACCAGAAAAAATCGGACTATAATAAATAACCCCTAAATATGTATAAGGGGGTTATTATTTGAACTCTTTCTGTATAATAGATCTTTTTCCATATATGTTAAAATTAGTTATATTTAAGGCAACTCTCAGCAATCTGGAGTGAGGAACAAATATATGTGGGGGAAACAACATAGGGGGACCCTATGAGGAATTCTGCAACTATCACATTCATTGGCTAAATATATAATTATAATTATAGTGATGAACAAAACGTTCTCCTGTTTCGCATCACTGAAAAATTTGCTAAAGTGTGTAAAAAATGCAATAAATGTATTGAAGTCAATGGGCATTTTTTTCCAGCTAAAAAATGGATGGAGAAATTCTAATAATGTTGTTGCCCTTTTTTTCTTGTGCAAAACCTTTTTCTAGTAAAATAAAATTGCATGGCAAAACTCTTATACATGTATTGGACCTGTTATTTAGAATGCTTGGAATCTGGAGTTTTTCCAGGGGTCTTTCTGTAATTTGGATCTCCATATTTTAAGTTTACCCAAAAAAATTATTTACACATTAACTAAACCCAATAAGACTGTTTTGCCTCCAATTATGATTAATCTTAGCTGGTACAAGGTACTGTTTTATTATTACAGAGAAAGGGACATATTTTTTAAAATATTTAATTATTTGCTTAAAATAATGCTTCATTTAATGCTTATTTTTTATTTTGAAAATATTTTATTTGATTTTCATGTTAAACAAATGATAAAATGTAATGCTTAAATTGATGGAAGATGGCATTCCTGTAATTCAGAACTTTCTGGGTAATGGGTTTTCAGATAAATGATCCTTTTTACCTGTACTCTCATTAGTGTTTTGCTCATCTGTTTTTTAAAAAAATCTGTAAATCCCTACTAATAATGTTGAGTGGACTGCAATTCATCAACCTACCTGAAGTCGAAGTTAAGGGGCTATAATATTGGGCTGTTATATTGTTTATTTTGTAGGTCGCAACTCCTAAATTCTTTAAAGGAGACAGGATTCATGTGCCTGATCAGTCATGTAACTGGTCAGAGAAAATGTGATGAAAATGATGTACAATATATATGTTTCAAGTGGGCAGCAGGGCTCTAGCGGAAGAAGATTAATTTTTAATAATTCAGCCAGTCATTATCTTTAAAAATGCAGTGTTCACATCCCTGAATTATAAACGACTTGAGTCTATGGCATACTTGATCCATAGGAAGCATCAAACAGAGCCAATAAGCAGCTATTACTTGTCTCGCTGCTATTATATAGTGAGTAAAGTACCCCCTCTTGTAAAATATAAGATATTATAAGTTACTGAGTAGTTTCATGACCATATAAAAACACGAGGCAGAAGGCCGACTGTTTTTATACAGGTCATGAAACTCCAAGGTACCTTCTAATATCCTCATATTTTGCAACTGGGGGTACTTTATTTATTATAATACACAAGTTTCAGTGAGTCATGTGACAGAAATGACATCAGAACTCACCATTTATAACTGATGACATCAGAACTCACCGTTTATAAGGATATAATTTACAAGATATTCATGTCTTTTGTGTATTATAATGAAATAATTACATTCTCCTGAGTTATCTTTAATGTGTATTTGCTGGTTCTTTACATAGGTGAAAGCCTATTCATAATTTATGTGTTGATATGTTACCAAAATATACCACCATCCACCACGCATCTATGGACCCCATCTGTCCAAAGACAGGGGCAAACTAAGAGATTATATTATAAAGTTGAACTATTCACTTTTATAATTGTTCTTATTTACAGTCCCGAAGGTACACAATTGCCTTCTTCCTGATATTCATAAAAATGTCAGACTTTCATGATCATATTAATACAGTTTACATTTGTTTAGAAACAGACTGATTTATAAAATTCCTGGAAGTTGCAGCATTTAATCTTTTTTCCTACAAATTCCTCCAAAAGGCTGTTAAAATTGTCCTCATAGATTGATTAATGACAAAAGCAGATGCATTTCTTGCCAATATTCTTGTACCCAAGTTCTCTTTATATAGATTTGAATTAGTCACTCTATGGTCCAGAAAACTGTTCCGCCTGATGTATTAGAAGAATGTATCTATGTTTACTAGCACAGAGAAAAATCAAGAAAAAACTCTATATATGTCTAAACACAAAATCCAGACATAAAATATGGAAAATATAATTTCAGACCAGGTTTACAATGATGTCTGCTGTAATGTATAACTGAATGGAAGATACGCATGAAGTATAGTCTGATCTTATGCAAAGGGAAACAAAGGGAACAAATATATTGCTCTTCTCGATTTCTCCTCCAGCTTTTTAATGCCAAACTCTGCCTATTAAACACCCTGCTCACCTGAAAGAAAACCCCCCTCCTCAGTGAAGGGACAGACTGTCCTTTCCCAGTAAAATTAATTTCTGTTGTAGCGGTACCAAAATTTGGGATGATTCTTCAATGTTTCATGGCTACCTCTCCGTCTATGCATCTGTTTTGATGAGTCTGACACAACAGGCCCTAAAATAGTAAATTGGGTGCAATTGCAGAAACACATTGTAAAATGACACAGACATCTGTGTGATACAATCCCTGCAAATCAGTACTCTTTTCCCAAGATATTGGGTTCTAATATATAATCCTGATCCTTTATGTCCACTCCTCAAAAGGAGTCCCATCTGGGAAGAAGCAATATGAATAATTGGCTTGTCTGGAATATTAAGCCAAGATAATATAGTCTCAGTTTAAAAACTCCAACTAGATATGTCTTAGCAGATCTTGTATTTTATTGAAAAGTGGAAGGGCTTAGAATTATCATGTTGCAAAAGGAAGGTGTTAAGGATCTTGCATTTTCATCCCACCAACTTTCCAGAGATGTGTGATCTCTTTGTACACTATTTCCATCGAAGTGCAGTAGTGTAAAGAATGAAGAATGAGAGAAAAAGTGCAGTAGTGTAGGCAGTGAGTGCATTACTGTAGGTTACTTTAGAGGTGGGAAAAATTCTAAATTATTGAATGTAAGTTTTTTTCCCATATGTATAGACAAATTGATTTCCTGCTCTTGCTTATTATCAATAATAGGATATGTTGTGCCTTAAGCTACTAAAAAATGCCTTACCCTTTAAAAAAATAGGGATTGTTTGTCCATATATTGCAATATATTTAAGCTGCCCAACTATGTCAAAGTCATCCCTGGTATGGCCAGTCCTACACTCAACTTGCATCTGATTTATTAACAATTCTATTGCTTCATTATACATTTTACACAGGGACTAAGTTTTACCTGCAGCTTGCTTTTATTCTTAAAGGAGAACCAAACCCTTAATTATAAAAACCCCTACCCCCTGCTCCCCCCAGCCTAGGTGTTACCCCCGGTAAATGCCCCTACCTTTTTACTTACCCCTTGGTGCATATTCTGTGCAGCGGAGTTCACGTGCACCATTTTCTTCTCTTCGGTAATCTTCGGGAAGAGAACGGCATATCGCCACATGTACAGTTGGAGCAACCTTCTGGTTCGCGACAACTGCGTATTTGCCGAAAATGATGGAAACTGGCGAAGCAGAAGAAGACCCGAAGATTACCAAAGAGAAGATGATGGCGCCCGTGAACTCCACTGCATAGAATCTGCACAGAGGGGTAAGTAAAGAGGTAGGAGCATTTACTAGGGGGGAGAGCAGGGAGGGGGGGTATATGTAGAGTAGGGTTTTTTATAATTAAGAGTTTGGTTCACCTTTAATGGCATGAAAACTCTGGCATTTTTGTTAGTTGAATGCACAAAAATGTCTTTATGTCTCTAGAATATTACAGCGATGCGAAATATGCTGGCGCTATATAAATAAATGTTAATAATAATATTAATAATAATAATATTCATTATGGGCGAGTGCAGAGGACCTCTTGCCTTTGACTGTAGGAATTTTGTGGTGACAGCCTTATTGCTCCCCCACCTAATGGTTTAAAATGTAGTCGTGAGCACAACTTTTTTTTTCTCTCCCATAAGTGTAGTTTTGAAGAAGTCTTTTTGCACTTTTCTGTTTAGGGGTATCCTTAAAGTAGTAGAAGTCTATGCATCATTTTAAAGAACACCTAAACCATGGTCTGATGAAAGCACAACATGTTGTCACGGCACAGGTCTCTCAGTAGAGCATATGTCCAGAAAAGGTTAATGATCCAGTAAGTCATTATTTCAGCTTTTCCAAGAAATATCTATGGGCACACGCTAGCTGTTCCTACAACAGTGTGGTTCACTGCAGTCTTTGTAATGAGGTTGCTAATAATACCAGCCATCCCAGCGGGTGGTCGTTCCAGGTCAGGTTTGATGTCATTGGCAGGGCAATGGTGGGGAAAGCTCTTGCATTAAAAGAAATACTAGCCATCTGTTTGGTACATTTGTGTGTCTATGTGGACATATGTGTGTGTATTGGGTACGTATGGGTCTGTGCATCTGAGTATTTTAGTGGATTGAAATTCTGGGTTTTAAATTTTTTTTTTTTTTTTAAATTAAATGAAGGACAAATCTGTATTTGATTTTTTTTAAGGCTTACAAAGTATTGCAAAGATAATCAGAACTGTGTGTGCAAGTAGTGCTATTTATGTAAGTATACATAAAGTATACAAAGCTAATTGCAGACTTGTAGCTCCTGGTAAATGCAACAATTCACCGAAGCATCAATATTAGTAAATGATCTCTCTATTACTAAAAAAATCTCTAAAAATGAAAGGTGGCCCTTAAAGGAAAACTATACCCCCCAAACAATGTAGGTCTCTATTAAAAGATACTGAGTAAAACAGCTCATGTGTAAAACCCTGCTTCATGTAAATGAACCATTATCATAATAATATACTTTTTTAGTAATATGTGCCATTGGGTAATCATAAATAGAAAATTGCCATTTTAAAAAATAAGGGCCGCCCCCTGAGATCGTAAGATTCACTGTGTACACATACAAACCACATGTAAGGTCACATGAGCCAATTAACAGACAGAGTTCTGCCTTTTGCTTCCTCACTTCTTCCTGTTACAGATAGTGTTGTAGTATTTCTGGTCATGTGATCTCTGAGGCAGCACAGATAGAGTCACGAAATGGTGGTTCAAGGCAAGAGATGTAAAAGGGCAATATTTATGAAAATATATATTCCAGTTTGGTAAGATTCTTTAATATGTCATTCAATTTGATATAAACTATCTGTTTCTTAAGTATTCATTTTGGGGGTACAGTTTTCCTTTAAAGGTTGGTAGGGCCTTGTACCAGTAATATTTTTTAATATTTTTTATGTAATCTGTATGTTCAATCTATACACCCATTTATTGCCCTGCACTGTTGAATATAGCTGGCATTTGTGACCTCAGAGAAGTTGCAGTCACACAAAATGGTTGCAGTCATGTGAGGAAAAATACGTATTCATTCATTTAAGAAAACTAAGAAACAAAGAAACTAAAGTGTGGATTAGTTGAAAGTAAAACAAGGAGCAAAAATATCGGCACATTGGACAGCAAATATTGTTAAATCACAGCAGCACCCGATCATGAAGCTGACATGGGTGTAAAAACCCCAGGTCCTGAACCTCCCGGCCAACCAATGCTTATCCAGGTGCTCCCCAAACCCCTAGCTTGGGGCACTTCTTCTACCACTCTTGGGATTAAAACTTGATTTTATTACATGTATCTTAAATCAAACATGTATTGATGCGTTTCATATAGAAACATACGTTGGTAGTCGTAGGCCCTACGACTTTAGACTTCACCCAGGTGCAAATCTGCCCCGTGTTTATAAATTACCCCCAAGTGATTACTGACCCTGTAACAGCTGCCACCTTCCAAAAGTGGTGTTAGCTCTAGGGTTCCCACAGCAGTATGTCTGCACCAGCACACTTGTACTTGAAGAATCGGGTGCACATGCCATTTTGATGGCGAGTAACATAGTGGACACCATCTATCCTTTTAACCGCAATTGTGTCTGATTCATATTAATTTGAAGCACACACCAGGGACAATGCCCCTTCGTGACAGCAGGAAAAAAAACCATGCAGGGGTGGAACATAGGCAGTACGAGGCAGTATGATACATGAATAGTGCAAAGCAGCCCTGTCATTACTGGCTGCCTTATGGCGGGCAGTAAAAACAGAGCTGCCTTGTGCTCACCAGTAGTGGCGTAACTAGAGTGCACTGGGCCCCCCTGCAAAAAAATCTTCAGAGGGGCCCAGTGCAGTCCGATCTCCATCCTCCCGCCCACTTCCCGTCTCCACCCGCTTCATGCCCCAGACTCCGCCCAGACCCCGCCATTGCCCGAACTGCACACACTATCCTCCCGTGCTGACTAGCTATGCTTCCCTGCAGCAAGAAAGCTGGGGAAGGGGGGTTCTTGTTGGCTATAGAGGAAGCAGACCGGACCTCCCTTTTCTCAGGGCCCTGACTGCAGGGTCTGCTTCCTCTATAGTTACTCCACTGCTCACCAGTGCTGCAGTCTGCACTAAGAACCACAATTTTGCAATTAACATTTAGCAGAGAGTAATGGTTCTGGAGAGTGCAAAAAATGTGTTACAAATAATCTTTTGTTTATTCTAGTAGATTTATGGTATGAAGATCCAAATTACAGAAAGATCCATTATAAGGAAAGCACCAGGTCCCAAGCATTCTGGATAACAGGTCCCATACCTGTACTGTTAATGATATGCAATCAATGTACAAGAGTTTACAGCTTGTACAATCCCTCTTGCATGCTTGAAACCAGGAGTTTTCTGGATAAAGGATCTTTTGGTAATATGGATTATTTAATTATTTAAAAATTAAATAAACTAAAGCAGGGCTGTCCAGCTGGCCCCCGACCCCCCTTCTTTGGCCCCCCAGATGCTGTGTCTGTTTACCATATGTAAATTTTAAAAGGTATCACTGTAGAGATAAACTGCACCCTGCATTGTTTAAACCTCAAATTCAGACTCTAATCCCCTGTATCACACCTGTGATCCCCCTGTATTGTTCAAATTTGTGACACCTCTATTGTTCACTCCCCTAAAGGCCTGTACTGTTCACACCTGAGACCCAGACTGAAACTGCCCACATTGTTCACCTGTTCACACCTTGTTGAAAATACTAATGGGGCACCAGCACTGTGTCACTGTATGTGGTACATATTAGACTGAGAGCTTTCTCTGTCTCCTGCTCTGTTCTGCCTTCCCTCCCTGCAGGGCCGGAACTAGGGGCAGGCAGAGTAGGCGCCCACCTAGGGTGCAATCATGGGCGGGGCACACTTTTAAGGGGAATTTCCTTTCTTTCTTTTTTAAACCCTGATTTGCTTGGCCTTTAATAGTTTATAAACCCCCTGTTCCAGACAGAATCACTCCCCAGCTCCCTTTTGGCAGCTACTGGCACAGGTACATATTTGTGGGCAATATCTTGGCTGCTACTTGCACAGGTAAACAGATGATATGATGGATATTTGGCTGCTGCTGGCACAAGTACATATATGGAGGCAATAGTGTGTATTTTTTGGCTGATGCTGGCACAGGTACAGATTGGGGGCAATATAAGGGATTGGATGCTGCTGGCTCAGGTACATGGGGCAATATGGTGGCTGCTGGCACAGGTACACAGATGTTTGAGGGCAATATGATGGATTTTTGGCTACTGCTGGAATAGATACAAATTGGGGCAATATGGTGGATTCTTTGGTTGCCACTGGCATAGGTACAGATTGGGGTAAAAATATGATGGATGTTTTGTCTTATGCTGGCACAGGTACAGATTGGGGCCTGGGGGCAATCTGAGGGATTGACTGCCATTGGTATAGGTACAAATGGAGGCAATATGATAGGTGCTGGCACAGGTACAGGGGGCTATATGACTGGTAAGGTGGGAAATGGTAAAGCAGGACTGGGTGGGGGGGCACTGATTGAAGCCTTTGCCTAGGGTGCAAAAATACCTTGGCCCGGCCCTGCCTCCCTGTGTGTGCCATTCTCTGCTTGCCGAGTGCTGCTTGCCCTACCCTACCTGTGGAATGTAAGCCTGTTAGGGGTTTGTTAGCATTTGGAAATTGTTGTTAAGGGCCCCTAAGGCGTTGGGGGGTTGTTGTATTATCCACAGGGGAGGATGAGGCATATGGATTTAAGGGTATGATTTTAACATGACTTCAATTTTCACATATGAGTGATGAGAGATTTCCCTGCAGTGAGCACCAACCATTTGGTTTTTTGGTGTGCTACCACCGTAAATGTGGATACGATCTTAAAAGTTCTTCTGGAAATATGGGTGTGGTTTACAGTGGGTGTGGTTTAAAAGGGGGAGTGGCCAACACTGACTTCCATTATCGGGCCTCCTCCATATAGGCCAGTAAAATTTTGGCCCTCGGTACCACAGAACTTGGACAGCGCTGAACTATAGGATAAATAGGATTTTTTTGTCATCCATATGGATTCATGCATTTTAGTTTGGATCAAGTACAAGGCACTGTTTTATTATTACAGAGAAATAGAAATTAATTTTTGGAATTTGGATCACATTTTAGAGGGGGTTATTTATCAAGGCAGTGCCAGGAATGTACCTTCTCTGCCTCCTACCCTTAGTCTGGTCCACTCGCAAACCGGCTGTTAGAGATGTCGCAAACTGTTCGCCGGCGAACTTGTTCGCGCGAACATCGGGTGTTCGCGCTCGCCGGAAGTTCGCGAACGTCGCGCGACGTTCGCCATTTTGGGTTCGCCATTGTTGGCGCTTTTTTTTGCCCTCTCACCCCAGACCAGCAGGTACATGGCAGCCAATCAGGAAGCTCTCCCCTGGACCACTCCCCTTCCCTATAAAAACCGAAGCCCTGCAGCGTTTTTTCACTCTGCCTGTGTGTGCTGAAGAGATAGTGTAGGGAGAGAGCTGCTGCCTGTTAGTGATTTCAGGGACAGTTGAAAGTTTGCTGGCTAGTAATCGTTTTGATACTGCTCTGTTATTGGAGGGACAGAAGTCTGCAGGGGTTTGAGGGACATTTAAGCTTAGGTAGCTTTGCTGGCTAGTAATCTACCTTCTACTGCAGTGCTCTGTATGTAGCTGCAGTGGGCAGCTGTCCTGCTTCTGATCTCATCTGCTGACTGCTGCAATAACAGTAGTCCTTGTAAGGACTGCTTTTATTTATTTTTTTGTTGTTTTACTACTACTACTACTACTACTACTATAAGAGCCCAGTGCTATTAGTCTAGCAGTGTTGGGGAGTGGGACTGGTGTGCTAATCTGCTGCTCCTAGTAGTTCAGCAGCACCAACTTTAATTTTTTTTTTTTAATATTCATTTTTTTTTATTTTACTTTTTTTTATTTTACTACCGCTGTAGTAGTGTATAAGTTGACCTTTTAGGCATTATTTGCCCTGTAGGCATTATTTGCACACTGTTTTCTTCAACCCGCCATCGAGCTGTGTGACCTTGTTCACATTCTGTCTAAATATCCATAATATTACCGTCTCCAGAAAAAACACCGGAGTCACTTTTTTCAAGCAGCCATAATATATTTTACGTAATCCGTATCCACCGCTGTAGTAGTGTATACGTTGGCCTTGTAGGCATTATTTGCACACTGTTTTCTTCAACCCGCCATCGAGCTGTGTGACCTTGTTCCCATTCTGTCTAAATATCCATAATATTACCGTCTCCAGAAAAAACACCGGAGTCACTTTTTTCAAGCAGCATTCATATATTTTACGTAATCCGTATCCACCGCTGTAGTAGTGTATACGTTGGCCTTGTAGGCATTATTTGCACACTGTTTTCTTCAACCCGCCATCGAGCTGTGTGACCTTGTTCCCATTCTGTCTAAATATCCATAATATTACCGTCTCCAGAAAAAACACCGGAGTCACTTTTTTCAAGCAGCATTCATATATTTTACGTAATCCGTATCCACCGCTGTAGTAGTGTATACGTTGGCCTTGTAGGCATTATTTGCACACTGTTTTCTTCAACCCGCCATCGAGCTGTGTGACCTTGTTCCCATTCTGTCTAAATATCCATAATATTACCGTCTCCAGAAAAACACCGGAGTCACTTTTTTTCAAGCAGCATTCATATATTTTACGTAATCCGTATCCACCGCTGTAGTAGTGTATACGTTGGCCTTGTAGGCATTATTTGCACAGTGTTTTCTTCAACCCGCCATCGAGCTGTGTGAGCTTGTTCACATTTTGTCTAAATATTGATAATATTATCGTCTCTAGAAAAACCACTTGAGTTACTTTTTTTCAAGCAGCATTCATATATTTTACGTAATCCGTATCCACCGCTGTAGTAGTGTATACGTTGGCCTTGTAGGCATTATTTGCACAGTGTTTTCTTCAACCCGCCATCGAGCTGTGTGAGCTTGTTCACATTTTGTCTAAATATTGATAATATTATCGTCTCTAGAAAAACCACTTGAGTTACTTTTTTTCAAGCAGCATTCATATATTTTACGTAATCCGTATCCACCGCTGTAGTAGTGTATACGTTGACCTTGTAGGCATTATTTGCACACTGTTTTCTTCAACCCGCCATCGAGCTGTGTGACCTTGTTCCCATTCTGTCTAAATATCCATAATATTACCGTCTCCAGAAAAAACACCGGAGTCACTTTTTTCAAGCAGCATTCATATATTTTACGTAATCCGTATCCACCGCTGTAGTAGTGTATACGTTGACCTTGTAGGCATTATTTGCACACTGTTTTCTTCAACCCGCCATCGAGCTGTGTGACCTTGTTCCCATTCTGTCTAAATATCCATAATATTACCGTCTCCAGAAAAAACACCGGAGTCACTTTTTTCAAGCAGCATTCATATATTTTACGTAATCCGTATCCACCGCTGTAGTAGTGTATACGTTGGCCTTGTAGGCATTATTTGCACACTGTTTTCTTCAACCCGCCATCGAGCTGTGTGACCTTGTTCCCATTCTGTCTAAATATCCATAATATTACCGTCTCCAGAAAAAACACCGGAGTCACTTTTTTCAAGCAGCATTCATATATTTTACGTAATCCGTATCCACCGCTGTAGTAGTGTATACGTTGGCCTTGTAGGCATTATTTGCACAGTGTTTTCTTCAACCCGCCATCGAGCTGTGTGAGCTTGTTCACATTTTGTCTAAATATTGATAATATTATCGTCTCTAGAAAAACCACTTGAGTTACTTTTTTTCAAGCAGCATTCATATATTTTACGTAATCCGTATCCACCGCTGTAGTAGTGTATACGTTGACCTTGTAGGCATTATTTGCACACTGTTTTCTTCAACCCGCCATCGAGCTGTGTGAGCTTGTTCACATTTTGTCTAAATATTGATAATATTATCGTCTCTAGAAAAACCACTTGAGTTACTTTTTTTCAAGCAGCATTCATATATTTTACGTAATCCGTATCCACCGCTGTAGTAGTGTATACGTTGACCTTGTAGGCATTATTTGCACACTGTTTTCTTCAACCCGCCATCGAGCTGTGTGACCTTGTTCACATTTTGTCTAAATATTGATAATATTATCGTCTCTAGAAAAACCACTTGAGTTACTTTTTTTCAAGCAGCATTCATATATTTTACGTAATCCGTATCCACCGCTGTAGTAGTGTATACGTTGACTTTGTAGGCATTATTTGCACAGTGTTTTCTTCAACCCGCCATCTAGCTGTGTGTATTATCGTTTCCAGAAAAACCAACTGAGTTTTTGTTGTTGTTGTTGTTTTTTTAAAAATAATGCCAGGCAAAGGCAGGCCGCCACGCAGAGGCCGTGCTAGGGGCCGTGCTGCTATGCAATCCTGTGGCCCTAGCAAATTGCCCAGTTTTAAAAAGCCAATGACCCTGAACTCCCAAAATGCTGAAGAGGTAGTTGACTGGCTTACACAGCACACCCCATCCTCTACCGTTTCTAACTTTACCACAACATCCTCCTCATCCTCCACTGCTATGGCCACCCCACGTAACACTTCCTCCACCACCGGTGCCCCTTCTTCACTGGGGTCAGAGGAGTTATTTTCCAATGAGTTTCTTGAACTGAGTAATGCGCAACCATTATTGCCAGAAGAAGATGAAGGAGATGAGGACCTTACACCAGATTTAATTCTGGCAGAGAACACGATAGAGATGGACATAATGAGTGATGAGGAGGAGGTCCCGCTGCTGCTTCCTTCTGTGATGTGTCAGAAGAAATTGATGCATCTGAGGAGAATGATGATGAGGAGATTGATGTTTTGTGGGTGCCTAGTAGAAGAGAGCAAGAGGAGGGTAGTTCAGATGGAGAGACGGAGAGTCAGAGAGGCAGTAGGAGAATAAGACTTAGAAGAAGCAGGGAGGACAGCCCGCAGGGATCAGCAGGGCAACAACATGTATCGGCACCTGTGTTCAGCCGGCCAACGCACCCGCCATTGCCGCCAATACCGCCAACTCCGCCAACTTCTACTGTTACCGCCAGATCGCACACTTCCAAAAAGTCAGCAGTGTGGGATTTTTTTAATGTGTGTGCCTCTGACAAAAGCATTGTAATTTGCAATGAGTGCAGTCAGAAACTGAGCCTTGGTAAGCCCAACAGCCACATAGGTACAACTTCTATGCGAAGGCACATGAGCGGCAAGCACAAAGCACTTTGGGAGCAACACCTCAAAGGCAACAGGCAAACTAAAAGCCACACTCCTTCTGGTCCAGCATCTTACTGCTCTACCTCTGCTCTCCTTGACCCGTCTGAACCACCCTCCACTCCGCCTTCCACCTTGACCACCTGTTCCCATTCCCAGTCATCTGCCACCAGCCAAGTTTCTGTGAAGGCCATGTTTGAGCGTAAGAAGCCAATGTCTGACTGTCACCCCCTTGCCCGGCGTCTGACAGCTGGCTTGTCTGCACTCTTAGCCCGCCAGCTTTTACCATACCAGCTGGTGGACTCTGAGGCCTTCCGCAAATTTGTAGCAATTGGGACACCGCAGTGGAAGGTACCCAGCCGCAATTTTTTTTCTAAAAGGGAATACCACACCTGTACCAACATGTGCAGAGCCAAGTTACCGCATCTCTGTCACTTAGTGTTGGGCCAAAGGTCCATATGACTACTGACGCATGGTCCTCCAAGCATGGTCAGGGCAGGTATGTCACCTACACTGCCCACTGGGTGAACTTGGTAATGGCTGGGAAGCAGGGAATGGGTAGCTCAACAACAACAGTGGAGTTGGTGTCACCGCCACGGATTGCACGCGGTTCTGCCACCACCTCTACTCCTCCATCGCTCTCTACCTCGTCTTCTTCTTCTTCTTACTCTGCTGCTGGGTCCTCCTTCTCCTCCTCCACACCTGTGCACCCCCAGCTCCCCCTAGGCTATTCGACGTGCCAGGTACGCCGTTGTCACGCTGTCTTGGGGATGACGTGCCTGGAAAGCAAAAACCATACCGGATCTGTACTCCTGTCATCTCTGCAGTCACAGGCCGATCGGTGGCTGACCCCACACCAACTGCAGATCGGAAAAGTGGTGTGTGACAATGGAAGCAATCTGTTGGCAGCGTTGAGACTAGGCAATTTAACACATGTGCCCTGCATGGCACATGTGTTAAATTTAATAGTCCAACGTTTTGTCTCCAAGTACCCAGGATTCCAGGACGTTCTCACCCAGTCCAGAAAGGTGTCGGCCCATTTCAGACGTTCCTACACAGCCATGGCACGCCTTGCTGACATTCAGCAGCGCTACAACATGCCAGTCAGGCGTTTGATTTCTGACAGCCAGACTCGCTGGAATTCAACGCTCCTTATGTTGGAACGTCTGCTGCAACAACAAAGGGCCGTCAACGAGTACCTTTTGAACTGGGTGGTAGGACTGGATCTGCACAGCTGGGGATTTTTTTCCCCCGTTACTGGGTGCTTATGCACGATGCCTGCAGGCTCATGCGACCTTTTGAAGAGGTGACAAATATGGTCAGTCGCACCGAAGGCACCATCAGCGACCTAATACCCTTCGCTTTCTTCCTGGAGCGTGCCGTGCGACGAGTGACAGATGAGGCTGTAGACCAGCGTGACGAGGAGCTGGAAGCACACGGTTTCTGGTCGGAATCACCAGAACGAACCCAGGCACCTGCTGCAACGCAGGGAGAGGTGCCAGAAGTGGAGTCAGAGGAGGAAGGTGGCTTTGTGGAGGAGGAGGAGGAGGACCAACAGGAGCAGGCTTCCCAGGGGGCTAGTGGTGACCTTTTGGGGACCCCTGGTCTTGTACGTGGCTGGGGGAGGAGACCGTGGATGATGCAGTCCTTGATAATGAGGAAGCGGAGATGGATAGCTCTGCATCCAACCTTGTGAGAATGGGGTCTTTCATGCTGTCATGCCTGTTGAAGGACCCCCGTATCAAGAGGCTTAAGGAGAAGGACCTGTACTGGGTCGCAACGCTACTAGACCCTCGGTACAAGCATAAAGTGTCAGAAATGTTACCAACATACCACAAGTCCGAAAAGATGCGGCATTTACAAACCAGCCTGCAAAACATGTTGTACAATGCTTTTAAGGGTGATGTCACTTCAGGAACTCATCAACATTCCAGGGGCAGAGGTGCCAGTAATCCTGCCACGAGCACACCTGCAAGGACAAAGCCCTTTGGCCAGTCTGTAACGTCAGACATGCAAATGTTTTTCTGTCCAAGGCAGCGCCACAACCCTTCTGGATCCACCCTCAAAGAACGCCTCGACCGGCAGGTAGCGGACTACCTGGCATTAACTGCAGATATCGACACTCTGAGGAGCGATGAACCCCTGGACTACTGGGTGCGCAGGCTTGATCTGTGGCCAGAGCTGTCACAATTTGCCATGAACCTCTTGTCTTGCCCAGCCTCAAGTGTGCTCTCAGAAAGGACCTTCAGTGCAGCAGGAGGGATTGTAACTGAGAAGAGAACTCGCCTAGGTCACAAAAGTGTCGATTACCTGACCTTTATTAAAATGAATGAGGGGTGGATCTCGGAGGGTTACTGCACGCCGGAAGACTTGTTCTGACTTCTATGCAGCTGTCCTTCTCTTCAAGCCTCATGACTCCACACACAGCTGTCCTTTAGCGTCCTCCTCCTCCCTCCGCCACCGTTACAAACTAGGGTGCAAACCCTACTGGTTTAATTTTTTCTGGCCTCTGTGCTTCAGTGGCTGCAACCAAAAAACTGGGCAAACAATGTCTACAAGGTCAACGTATGGCAAAAAATG
Source organism: Xenopus laevis (assembly GCF_017654675.1). NCBI lineage: Eukaryota > Metazoa > Chordata > Amphibia > Anura > Pipidae > Xenopus > Xenopus laevis. The sequence goes on from NC_054378.1 coordinate 46,307,745, forward strand.
ACTATTTTCAGCATTTATATGGCATATTTTTTCTGGCAACTGTGCTTCAGTGGCTGCATCCAAAAAAATGCATATTTTCTGCATTTATATGGCATAATTTTTCTGGCCTCTGTGCTTCAGTGGCTGCAACCAAAAAAATGCATATTTTCTGCATTTATATGGCATAATTTTTCTGGCCTCTGTGCTTCAGTGGCTGCAACCAAAAAAATTTATATTTTCAGCATTTATATGGCATAATTTTTCTGGCAACTGTGCTTCAGTGGCTGCGACCAAAAAAATGACTATTTTCAGCATTTATATGGCATATTTTTTCTGGCCTCTGTGCTTCAGTGGCTGCGGCCAAAAAACTGGGCAAACAATGCCTACAAGGTCAACGACGTTGACCTTGTAGGCATTGTTTGCCCAGTTTTTTTGGCCGCAGCCACTGAAGCACAGAGGCCAGAAAAAATATGCCATATAAATGCTGAAAATAGTCATTTTTTGCCATACGTTGACTCAACGTATATGGCAAAAAATGACTATTTTCAGCATTTATATGGCATATTTTTTCTGGCAACTGTGCTTCAGTGGCTGCGACCAAAAAAATGCATATTTTCTGCATTTATATGGCATAATTTTTTCTGGCCTCTGTGCTTCAGTGGCTGCAACCAAAAAAATTTATATTTTCAGCATTTATATGGCATAATTTTTCTGTCAACTGTGCTTCAGTGGCTGCGACCAAAAAAATGCATGTTTTCTGCATTTATATGGCATAATTTTTCTGGCCTCTGTGCTTCAGTGGCTGCAACCAAAAAAGTTTATATTTTCAGCATTTATATGGCATAATTTTTCTGTCAACTGTGCTTCAGTGGCTGCGACCAAAAAATGCATATTTTCTGCATTTATATGGCATAATTTTTCTGGCCTCTGTGCTTCAGTGGCTGCAACCAAAAAATTTATATTTTCAGCATTTATATGGCATAATTTTTCTGGCAACTGTGCTTCAGTGGCTGCGTCCAAAAAAACTGGGCAAACAATGTCTACAAGGTCAACGTATGGCGAAAAATGACTATTTTCAGCATTTATATGGCATATTTTTTCTGGCAACTGTGCTTCAGTGGCTGCGTCCAAAAAAACTGGGCAAACAATGCCTACAAGGTCAACGTTTGGCAGTTGTTTAAAGAGAACAGTAGATTACTAGCCAGCAAAGCTACCTAAGCTAAAATGTCCCTCAAATCCCTGCAGACTTCTGTCCCTCCAATACAGAGCAGTATCAAGCAGATTACTAGCCAGCAAACTTACTATCATCTGTCCCTGAAATCACTAACAGCTCTCCCCCTACACTATCTCTTCCAAGCACACACAGGCAGATTTTTCAGATACATTTTTGCCCTTGATCCCCCTCTGGCATGCCACTGTCCAGGTCGTTGCACCCTTTAAACAACTTTAAAATCATTTTTCTGGCCAGAAATGTCTTTTCTAGATGTTAAAGTTCGCCTTCCCATTGAAGTCTATGGGGTTCGCGAACCGTTCGCGAACCGCTCGCGTTTTTGCGCAAGTTCGCGAATATGTTCGCGAACTTTTTTTCCGACGTTCGCTACATCCCTACCGGCTGTTCCTGGCTGAGAAGGACTATGCACACGCCTATTCGTGCGTGTGCACCGACATGCGCGCAAGGCTATTCATGAGTATGCGCTGAAGCCTATTCGCGCATATGCTCGCATCAGCACATGAGAAGCAGGACGAACGACCAGGTTGCCTAGGACGCCTAGAACGCAACCATAGTGAAAGGCATTGCTTAAATCATTTTGGTCCTAGTTTATCTGTACAATGTAGTTTATTAGCTGTAAAGCAATTAAGTAACGTGTGTGATTTTTGTAGAGGCATCCATTTTGGAAAAGCTGTATAACCACTCTGGAATAGAATTCTGTACCAAATAACTAGGTCCATGTCCTCATCATATATGACATAAATCGTATTGTACTGATACAGTGGTGCCAATCCAACAAATCTTTTTTATTCCTTTTTAACACCAGCTGGTCACTATACCAATCCAGAACCTTGCACATACCCAGTAATCTTTATAAGATCCATTTGGAGGTTGTGCGTTAGGTAAGCCCCGACTAGATATCTGAAGACCCCTGTCCTGTTTCAGCTCTCTTTTGACAAGTGGATACTGACATTTTGCAGACTAAGAAGAAACCAGGAAGAATAAACCTCAACCTGAGTTTGTTTTGACCCTTTTTCCTGGAACATTTCTAGTTCTTGTGGGAACTCATTTTCTAACCATTTCTTGTTTGTTTCAGAACAGAGGGCACTGACAAATATAGTGTCATCCCCTTAGAATACAGTGTCAATAACAGTAAAAACAGCATCATATCCCATATAAAGTTACCACAATTGTGTGTCATATAGGGATACTTAGAATTTTTCATTACTAGACTTTTTTTTTAATTTGATCCTTCAGTTCTTCAGTGAAAAATGAGAGCAAAAAAAGAAGCACAGTAAAAAAGTAGAATAAGAAACAATATTAAAAAAATCGCAAATGTCAATGAAATAGGTTTAGGAAAAAACAATTCACTTTTTTTTGATTAGAGAAGTCCAATTTAGTGAGGATTTTTGTTACGTCCTCTTGATTTTTTTTATTGTTTTGGTTCCATATTTTGATTTGAATGTGCACAACAAACCCTTGCAAAACATTATTATATACCACCTCAGTTACTTTAATATAAACATCTGTTACTTTCTTCCTTTAAGTACTAATACTTACTCTGCACCATACTCTGTATAAGGATTTCAACATATATTTTACTACTAAAACACAAGGTTGTTTAAAAGAGGCATTTTATTGCCAATAGATTAGTTTCAATAGTGCAAGCTAGAATGCTATTTTTATTCTGTAGAATGTTTTACCATACCTGAGTAAAAAGCTCTAGAAACTCTCTGTTTGTTTAGGATAGGAGCTGCAGTATTAATGTGGTGTGACATCACTTCCTGCCTGAGTCTCTCCCTGCTCTGGGCTCAGATTACAGTAGAGAAGGGAGGGGTGGGGGGAGAGGAGCAAACTGAGCATGCTCTTGCCCAGGGCAATGAGGTTTAAGCTGAAGGCAGGAAGTCTGATACAGAAGCCCATGTGTACACAATAGAAGGAAAGAAATGCAGTGTTTCTTTTGCCAGGGGACTCAGAGCAACATTACTTTGGGGGTTTACTGGTATATTTAGATGGACCTTTCTGATAAGGCTTACTTAGTTTTAACCTTTCCTTCTCCTTTAAAGGCAGCTGTTAGAATTGATACAATAGTTGCTAATAATCCACAGATGCTGCTGAGAAATGTATCAACTAATTATATCAACTAAATGTAGCCAATTGTAACAGTTCAGATGCTCCTGGATCACTGAGCTGCCAGACTGAAACACTGAGGGGCAGTTGTATCAAAGGTCGAATTTCGAGGGGGTTAAATCCCTCGAAATTCGACTGGGGAATAGAATGGAATAGGGAATTCGGGCAAATTTACGGCTGGCGAATAGTCGAATGGGCGAATATTCGCCCGGCGAATAGTCGCACGATCGAATATTCGATTGAAGGATTTTCATTATTAGTATGCTTTACTTGTACAGCATTGACATATTCAGCAGTGCATGCATATACTGGATGCATATGATAGCTTGCATCAAATTTTTTTTCAAACTGAGAGTATTCCCTTGAAAGAAAAACAATATCAGCCTTAATAGCAATGTCACCTCATCAGGAGTTTATCTGAAAAGTATTTGTAGCACAGAAACCCACGTTGTATAATTTATCATTCAACTTGCGTGTGATGTCTCTTGCTTGTGCTGCACAAGAAATGCCATCATACATCATGTGGGTGTCCTGGTAAAGAGGCTACCAGAGCAAAGAGTAGTAAATCAGGAATGTGTTTACAGAAAGAAAAGCAAAAAAAAAAAAAAAAAAGTATTCAGCGTAAAGCATGGGACCACCATGTACAGAAGACGTAGTATAACAAGCGGCTGCTGGCTATGTGTCAGTTCTCATGGATCTCTACCACAATGATTGCTCTAAACTGATGAAGCACACCATACATTACTAAAATAATGTCTTTTATTTAATGGACCACAGGTGTTGTATCTGGGACTTATTCAAGAAACTGTTCCACTCTTGTGATTTTCCCAAATGTTGCTCACTCAATCATGCTCCTTGCTGTTTTGCTTCCCAGTTTAATCAAGGATTCTGTTCTAAATCTATGGCATGCACTTTCCCTTTGGTTTATTCCTTCCAATCAACGTGAAACCATTTGTTCTGTGACTTTGCACAAGTAGTGTGCGAATGTGTTTATTTTCCTCTGCTTTTATTTCTTAATTAACTTTCAGCTGCCAAAAGGAACTGAACGTTTTTGAGTAATATTCTTTGTTTCACCAAGAGGTATTGAGCAAATTCTGGAAGGTCATAAGACAAGTGTAATTTATTGTACCAGGCAATAAACCTTTAATCATGCAAATCTATTAAAACAAATAGATGATATCAAAGTTTAGACTATTTAAAGGAAAATTTCAGTTGAAAATAAAATGTATAAAAGAATGCAAAATATAGTATATCATATGAAGTATATTATTTACATGTAACTAGATTTTTTATTTCAATATATCCAAAAACATAAATGATAACAGTCCAGCAGAATGAAGACTAATATGTTATTTACAATCCAATATCACAAAAGGTGACACATATGTGAAAAATGTATTCTATCACTTTATGATTTTTATTTTTTTCCTATGAAATGACTTACCTCTCTTAGAAATGGTCATTGTATTCATGTAACTACTTGAATGTTTGCATATTTACATGCAATTACATATTACTGCAGTTTATCAAATACTCCATTATATATAACAGACATGACATGGATTTCAGTGTCTCATGGGTCAAATATTTATTTCTGCCAAAAGAGTAATGTAATGAATGTAATGAAAAATGGAGACATATATTTTACTAGTAACTTCGGTATTTAAAAAAAATGTAAATGCAATATAAGCTTTAAATAAATAAACCTAAATATAATAAGACATTTAGGGGCAGATTTATCAAGGGTCGAAGTGAATTTGAGGGAATTTTCGAAGTAAAAAAATTCGAAGTAATTTTTTGGATACTTCGACCATCAATAGGATACTACGACTTCGAATTTACTTTGACTTCGTTTCGAAGTAAAACTCAATCTAATATTCGACCATTCGATAATCGAAGTACTGTCTCTTTAAAAAAACTTCAACTTCAATACTTCGCCAAATTAAACCTGCCGAAGTGCTATGTTAGCCTATGGGGACCTTTTACAACCATTTTCTAAATCTTTACACATCGAATAAAAATCCTTTGACCAATCGCTGCAATCCTTTGAATCGATCGAACGATTTTCATTCGACCGCAGGATTGCCAAATTTGCTGAAGAAACTTCGAATTCAACGTTTTTTAATTCAATGGTCGAATTTCAACTTTTTTTGTACTTCGAAATTTGACCCTTGATAAATCTGCCCCTTAATATAATTTATAAAATAATCAAATTAATCTTCACTTTCGCCTTCTCAAATACCTGACTCCTGCATGAGAGGGGCATAGTGGAGAATAACTTGATTATTCCAGAAACAATACAGAATGTTTCGTGTTACCATATGATGACGCTTAGGTGGTTATTTACTAAACTCCGAATGCAAAAATCCAGAAAAATTTGTGATTTCTTTTGTATGAAATCGGAATTTTAAAAAATCACGAATTTTTCGGAATTTATTATACTCCGAGGATGGAAAAAGTCTGAATCAGAAAATCCGGCATCTCAGACCTGTCGAGGTTGCATATAAGTCAACGGGAGAAGTCCCAATGATTTTTTTATGTGCGCTGGGTTTTGTGCACATAAAAATGTGTTCTGGGAAAAACGCATACAAAATCTGAGTTTTCTGGTGGAAAATCTGTAAAAATTGTGAAATTCAGATTTTTTCCCGCAAACCACATTTTCGGGAATATGTAATAATAAATAAGCGGAAAAAACCTGTGCAAATGTAAAGTGAGTTTTTGGCAGAAATTCTGACTTGGATAGATAACTCCCTTACATTTGTGCAAAGCCCCTTTAAATACAAATTGGCAACTTATCTCCTAAATAATTTTTTAATGATGATCTGCAGTAAAGGCAAAAAAATAAAATCCTATTTTTACTTTCTTTAATGAAAAAGAAACATATCTCCAATATACTTTATTTAAAAAATGTGTACCGTTTTTATAAGAAACCTGACTGTATGTAGTGGAATTCTCCCTACATTTACTGCTGTGGATAGGAATTGTCAGATGGTCCCTAACTGCTGAGCAGGGAAACAATCTTACTTATGAACAGCAGGGGGAGCCCCCGCCTTACTTCCCAGCCATGCAGAACTCAAGCAGCTTTGTTTATGACGATCCCTAAGCAGCCCAGACCACACTGAACATGTGCACAGTCTTAGTCTTGCAAAGATGTTTAGCAAAGTTACAAGATGGTGACCCCTGTAGCCAACTTTGAAAGCATAAATTATTTGTTTGATTAGGCTTGTGGTGCAGTAAGTTCATGTTTATATTAAGTATACAAAATACAGCATTTCTAGCCTTATTCTATTTTAGACTTTACATGCCCTTTAAAGGAGAAGGAAAGGTTAAAACTAATTAAGCCTTATCAGAAAGGTCCATCTAAATATACCAGTAAACCCCCAAAGTAATGTTGCTCTGAGTCCCCTGGCAAAAGAAACACTGCATTTCTTTCCTTCTATTGTGTACACATGGGCTTCTGTATCAGACTTCCTGCCTTCAGCTTAAACCTCATTGCCCTGGGCAAGAGCATGCTCAGTTTGCTCCTCTCCCCCCACCCCTCCCTTCTCTACTGTAATCTGAGCCCAGAGCAGGGAGAGACTCAGGCAGGAAGTGATGTCACACCACATTAATACTGCTGCTCCAATTCTTAACAAACAGAGAGTTTCTAGAGCTTTTTACTCAGGTTTGGTAAAACATTCTACAGAATAAATATAGCATTCTAGCTTGCACTATTGCAGCTAATCTATTGGCAATAAAATGCCTCTGTAGCTTTCCTTCTCCTTTAATAAAACTCAGGGATTCTGCTCAGCAGGGACAAATGTATCAACTAAATGTATCAATTTAGAGTCAGCGACCCCCCCTCCAACACTTCAATATTAGAAAAACGGTCACAAATAGAAAATAGAAAGTGATTGTAAAAAGTCTTTATTTCTGGTGAAACTAACTGAACTGAAAAAAAACGAATGAAGGTGAACAACCCCTTTAAATAAGGGAAAGATCGATTAATTTCCCCAATTTATCTTAATCTAATTCTTTTCTGCAAGCCTAATGAGATTTTTTTTACAGAAGGTTGGGTTACTAAGAATGAGAAAAATCATTTTCTATGTTCCAGTAACATGCAGCATCAAAGAAAAATGTGCGCGGGTAAAGAGTGAAATGAATCGCGGCCAAAGAAAACCAATATTACCTTCAGCTGTCTCTGTTTTATATTACATAAGGAAGCTATAATGAATATAGATAAAAAATGCACTGTAAGTGAGCTTGTAAAGCCTCGGGATGACCTCTCCTATGATATATCTGGCTTATTTAGTTCTTGGGAGTTGTTTTGTAATCTGTTTGCTGTTGTCCATGTAAGGCAGAGCTAGAGGTTTTATCATGTTAAGCCTTCACATTTGACTCAATTTGTCGTCATGAAAACCTTTTCAAAAAATTCCACTGCTGACACAGAGTCTATAAAATATGCCAGAGAACTAGCACATAGCGCCTACTACTTAATTCGTACTTGGCCCTGTCTTCTGGTGCTGCCGGAATTTTGGCCCCGTTCCTGGGGCTGCTACTCAGCTTAGAAATAACAACCTATTTGGCAAGAGATGTTAGAAACAGTTCCAGCTTTTGGTTTTAGTAAGGTATTGTTCTCTCATACGTATACATACTGTATTTTGGACTGGATGATACAATGGGCTTTTCCATCTTTACTGGTGCCACCCAGTTTATCAGTTACAGAGAAAAGCTTTAAAGTGAAAGGTATGTGTAAATTAAAAAAATGAATAAATAAAAAAAAAAAAATATATATATATATATATATATATATATATATATATAGATCCTGACGACGGTTCAAGGAGAATCAAAAAGTGTTGATGTGGGGGAGTTTGTAAAACTTTAATAAATTCACTTTGTATGAAATCCGTAAATGCTCCTAATGCTTCCTAATACATATCTCTAATGAGGAGCACCTTGGAATTAATAGACGTATGGTGCCAATGCACATATTGACTATATACGTATGTGTGTGTGTGTGTGTGTGTGTGTGTGCACTCCTGCATGGCAGAATCTTTTAGAATAAAGCAGCTTACAAAAATTGTACTTTTAAAGTGTACAAAAATTATTTTTAAATTTAATTTAGTTTTCAGTTTTTGTATGCTGCTATTATATAGTGAATAAAATACCCCCTCTTGTAAACTATAAGAATATTATAAATTACAGAGGACTTTCATGACCATACAGGTCATTACAACATGGGGTACTTTATTTATTATAATACACAATTTTTAGTGAGTTATGTGACAAAAATGACATCACTACTCACTGTTTATAACTGATGACATCACTACTAACCATTTATAAGGATATAATATATATATATATAAAAATATATATGTATATATATATATATATATATATATAGATAGATAGATAGATATAGATATATATATATAGATATATAGAGATATATAAATATGATGATCAGTGGGTAGTTAGTGGTTTTAGAGGTTTTGTAACCCACAATTAAACTCAAACTCTAAAACCATGATTGTCATTGAATTAATTAAATGATCTGAATATACAAAGTGAGAATAAAAAAAGAGCTGAACAATGCAGAAAAAAATAAAAATACCTCAAAAACCTCTAAAACGTTTAGTTTTTTTGCCAAATTTCTAGTGAAAATAATTCAGAAAACCTCAAACTCCAATTTCTAGGTGGTTCAATAAAATCAGAACAGCTCCCTTTTACTTCTACAGCACCTCGACAACTTTTAAATGGCAAAGTTTGCTATTAAAGTTTTCCGTGGTTTTTGAACTTAAGAAATTTGTAATTTTTAGAAATATAGGAAAATCACAATTTTTTCCGAGATTCGTGCAAAAAATTAGCAATTCTATTGTTAGTAAATGGGCTGTTTTCAATGTGATTTCTGAATTACGTTTGTATGCTCTCCTTATATTGGTGTGGGTTACTTTTGATCCTCCCTAACTTCTTAACATACAGGTCAATTGGCTTCTGATTACTTTGTATGCATAGCTGATTTTAACATACAGTACAAGCTTTCCAAATCATCTTTGGAAAGTGCTACAATATATATTCAAATATATATATAAATATGTAAACAGACAGGCAGTTCAGCAAGAAAATACTGTATATACTTATGCATTTACACAATGGGATCCAATCCAACTAACAGGCCATTGGAGTGTATATCAGTTCCAGGTGATGTTGGGAAAAAATGAAGCAGATCTGTGATTTCTCTCCCACCGAAGATATGCCAGCTTAGAAAACTCCTCACATCACAGGGGCCTAAGAGTTTATTAAAGGCACTTGGCCTGTAGGTGTATATACAAAAGTTAAAAACAATTAGGTTTTCCTATTTATAGTGGTACAATGTTGTGTTTATATGGACTGCAGTAAAGCAGTAATGTGTCTCACCATCTGAAACAATATGTTTTTGTTCTATTCCAGCTAATTAAAACATTTGGCATTTTACGACAGTTGCTTCATTGGCCTATTTATTAGAGTAATGTCAAATTTAGCCATTTTAGCCATTTTGACCTTTGTGTTTCTTCTGTGCTAAAAAAAAATTATATTTTCCTCTTTTTCTTTTCTTCACTGGCTCCAAAATAGCCATGGCTTCAAGAGTCTTTTTTCACGTGTCAAACATATATGTCCATTTGAGGCTACCTTATACAACATTTGTCCAGAAGCCTGACTTCGTACCAAAATTGCAAACCTGAGTGCAGAAGAATTCTTTAGTGCCAGTAAATGGATAAGCCAAATTTGGCCCCACGCATAGGTCATCTAATTGCTTCCAGGTCTGAAAGTGTATAGCCACCTTTACTTTACAAAGTGCACAATCACATTCTACAGTGTTTCATCCATCCCTTAAGGGATAAGGAAAGGTTTTACCCCATCTCTAAACCTTTAGACCGTGGGCCCACTTTCGCTAAGTTATTTTTGCAAAATTGTTTGCAGTATTCCTTCTGTGCCTTTGAATATGTTCGCCCATTGTGGCCACCATTTTCCTGAATGTGACATTGTCAACTATGGCAAAGTCATCCCATATCTGGTCAGTCCTACACTCAACTTGCGTCTGATTCATTAGAAATTCCATTGCTTTATTATACATTTTATAAAGAGTACGTTTTACCTGCAACTTACTTGCTGCTTTCAAAGTAAAACTCCCAATCTTGGTTGCCCTTTTATTAGCCACCAGTAGGACTGGCCAACTACGTCATGACTTTGACATAGTTGGCCAGCTTAAATATATAGCAATATATAGACAAACAATCCCTGTTTTGTTTAAAGGCGAAGGAAACCCTTTTGGTACAAAACCCCTCCCCCACCCCTTGGCCTACCCCCCCCTGGCAAATGCCCCTAAGTTGCTACTTACCCATCTGCGCAGGTCCTCTCTCGTGGAGTACGCAGGCGCCATCTTCTCCTGTGTGGTCTTCTTCCTGGATAACCCAGCGCATGCGCAGTAGGAGCATTTGCCGGTTCAGCTCTACTGCGCATGCACCAAAAGTCACGCAGTTCTCCAATTTCTTTTTTCGCCAATTTCGTGACTTTCGGCGCATGCGTAGTAGAACCGGCAAATGCTCCTACTGCGCATGCGCCGACAAACACCGGTTATCCAAGAAGAAGACCACACGGAAGAAGATGGCGCCTGCAAACTCCACGGGAGAGGACCTGCGCCGAGGGGTAAGTAGCAACTTAGGGGCATTTGACTGGGGGGGAAGTAGGCTGGGGGGGAAGAGGGAGGGGGACCTACAGGGGGATGGGTTTTGCGCTGAAAGGATTTCCTTCTCCTAAAAAGGGTAAGGCATTTTTAGTAGCTTAAAGGGTTGGTTCACCTTCAAACAACTAGTTGCTTTCACATAGATCACCAGAAATAAAACTATTTCCACATAATTTCTAGTTTTTATTTGTGACTGTTTTCCTAATATTGAAGTGTAAATTGTCCTTTTTCACCTTCTAAAGCAGCTCTGGCAAGGGGTCGCCGACCCCAAAAACTGTTCTAAATTGATACATTTAATGGATACATTTCTTATCTCTGCCCCTGTTGAGCAGAATCTCCGAGTTTCATTACAGGCAGCTGTTAGAATTGATACAATAGTTGCTAATATTCCAGAGATGCTGCTGAGAAATGTATCAACTAAATGTTGCAAAATTGTAACAATTCAGAATCTGCACCTGAATTACTGAACTGCCAGACTCAGAGACACAAACATTCAACTTAAAACTTAGATTTTGGAAAAACAGTAATAAATAATGGAAAGTAATTGAAAAAAGTTTTTATTTTTTGGGAACAATCTGAAAACAGCTGAACTGAAAAAAAGTGTTTAGAAGACGAACCACCCCTTTCAGGCACAAATGTTTCAATGTCATTAATATATTGATAATGGGTTGAGTGCAGAGGACTCTTGTATTTGTCTATATGTATTTTGTGGTCACAGCCTCATTGCACCCCCTCTTAATGTTTTTAAAAATTAGTGGTGAGCACAACTTTCCCTTGTTTGTTATAGAGTATACATCCAGTTATTGTAGAGTGTTGCAGAATATGTTTCCATTCACTAAATACATAATAATAATAATAATAATAACTGCCTTATTGGCAATTGGATTGGATTACATTGGTGAGGGAAGTGAGAAGTTACAAAGTAAAGAACCACAGTATGATGCTGCACAATGCAATACACACAGGAAACTGTGGCAACTGAAACACTGTCAGTATTCCAACAATTTCCTCATGTATTGTGTTTATTGTGCAAAGATGGCTTTCTAATGCTAAAAAAGATTAACACAATGTTCATTTGAAGGGAAAACCAGTTCAGATCAAATTGCAAATAGACTATTGCCCATTAATAAGGCATAAGCCCTACACACAAGCTGGTTTTATAGGCAGCTACTTGGCAGCAAGTTCCACTCACTGCTATTCTTAGCAATAAAACAAAATCCTGTTCCATCTCACTGTAATTTAACAGAGTCTGGAGTATATCTGTAAATCCAGAAGTTGTCTGCGTAGATTCAGAACATTTTCACAACTTCATTTTTGTTACTGTTCTCTGTTCATGTCTGATGAGTCTAAGCAGGGTCAACAGGTAAATCATCTCTTTGAACAGACGCAACCCCTGTTAGGCAGGAAGCCAGGCCTGTTTAATCCCTTAACCACTGATAGGAGCTGCAACACTATCCAAGAGAAAAGCTCTTGACCCTTTTCAAACTATACAGAGTATAGTCTTCCAATATCATGCAGTCCCCCTATTTATTATTATTATTATTATTATTATTATTATTAGCAAGTATTTAAAAAGCACCAACATATTCCACAGTGCTGCATAAAAAAGGGTGCATACATCAAACCTACAAAAAACATACAAATACTTATACAGGGGGAAAAGAGGGCCCTGCTCATCTAAATTTAGAATGCTCAAGGGGAATAGAAAAGGAAGCAAATAAAGTTTCTACAAGGGACATAGCTCCATACATGTATTTTTTTTATTATTATTATTAACGTGTATTTATATAGCGCCAATATATTGTGTAGCACTGAAAAGTGAATGTGATTATACAACTAAATCACATGAATTCTATATAGAACATATGGAGTTACATACATCACAATTAATACCGGTACAAAAAGTGAGGAAGGCCCTATGCAGAAAGAGCTTACACTCTAAAGGGAAGGGAGTAATACACAAGGTGTGGGAGTGGGCAAGATCGAATTAAGTGGGTGAGAAATGTGGTACTGTATGTGGTGTTGCGTTTGGTAGTTAAGCAGAGTGAGGGTAGGCTTCTCGAAAGAAGTGCATTTTCAGAGATTTCTTGAAAGCAGAAAGGTTGGGAGAAAGTCGGACAGACCGTGGGAGAGAGTTCCAGAGGAGGGGTGCAGCCCTTGCAAAGTCTTGAATGCGAGCATGTGAGGAGGTAATGAGAGAGGAGTTGAGTAGCAGGTCAGTAGAGGAGCGTAGTAAGCGGTTGGGTGAGTATATAGAGATGTGTTCAGAGATGTAGGGTAGGGCAGAGTTATGAAGTGTTTTGAATGTCAGGGTCTGAAAGGTAGCAGAAGCCAGTGCAGGGATTAAGGTTGCAAAAAAACAAATTCATATGAAAAGAGTGAATTTTTGAATTACCATACCTCTGATATTGAGCTGCTTAAAATAGGGAAAACTGGGTGAATTTGGTCAAATTAAAATAATTTGCCTATATATGTAAATACACACTAATTTGTTTGTTATCACTTTAGGGTAGAGATCTCCAATCCCTCTGGGGCAAATTGGAAGCTTGTTTTTTTCTTCTTCCATCCAGTAGGATGTATTGGGGCAAAAGGCTGAATTTAATGAATGCATGTTTTTTCAGTTACCATGTATGTTGCATATATCCTGCTTATGTTTTTTCATTGGCAAAGAGACTTGTCCTTTATATTATTAGAAAATATTTATAAAGGCCCACAGTCAAAACTGCCCCCAAAAATCTGTAAAGATTGATTTGTGCTTGGCTATGAACATTTATTATTTTATTCATTGTATATAGATATTGGTTACTGTCCCCACCCATAAGCTGTATAAATCGGAAGGGTATTTACGGTCCAACATAGGTCAAGAGTTTGGCTTAGTATAAATGAATTAGGAGGCGTGGTGGCACTTGTCAGTGTATTTGCCGGTTTGCTACTGTTTGACAAGAAACCGTAACCAAGGGGCTTATCCAGTGGTACTTCTGTGAAATGTTCTACTGTCTACCTGACATGTGTTGATAAGGGAGTATAGGTTATTACTACAGACACTGTATATCTGGTATCTAACAATTGTGTAAAAACCCTACAGGTACTGATTGGCAACTTGTGCAAAAGTAGATAATGTTTTAGATTGTTTCATTAACGTACATGTCCTAATGTTATATGCCAAGCACTGAACAGTTTTAAAGCATATCTTTTTATACTGTATATTTTGGCACAAAGACAAACTACTTTGCTGAAATCCTGTTTTGTTAACTTGCACCTGCTTAGGCAGAACCAAGGGAAGGAGAGGTCTTAAATTATAGTAGGCAAGAAATGTCACAGAAGAAAATGCTTGGGCTGTGAAAGGTCATCGAGGAGCACCCACTAATCTTCATATGACGTGTCCTGCTGTGTGTTTTATGGCTTTATAGCTATGTTATATTCTGAAGGTCAAATGTCACCCTGCAGTAACTAGAGAAGTGTCTATAGGAAATAGATGCAACAATGCATATTTTAAAGGGTACATGCATACCGAGTTAAAGTGTTCTGTTGATTGCACAGTTACTGTGCTCCGGACCCACAAACACAAGGGAGCCTTGGAATTAACACTTGCTTTGTATGCATTATTTCTAGGGTTCCCTTAAGATGCACATAACTGACTTTCAACTAGTGCAAAGATTCTTCACCTGTGGATCAGGATCCCAAATTGGGTCCCCACCATTAAGTCCACACTATTTATTGGGTACTGAGGTGAAGTAACAGATTGAATTTCACATTGTATTTAGAATCAGTTTCAGTGCTTACCAGTGCTTACCAGATCCAGGTAATGGACTGATGCAGAGAAGGACAGTTGGAAAATATCTTTGATAAAGACAGTTTTATGTTCTATTGCGCATGCCGGGGCCACAAGTGTTCTCTTCTGTAGCACTGATCCTATTGGTTAACAGGAAGCGATGCCGGGATTGGACACTCACAGCAGCAGTTAAATCCATACTGTGATTTTAATAATTATTATTAAAAGTAAAATGGTCTATTTTTACAATAGCAATGTGTAGAAAAGTGGTCTTTTTGCAAAGTCCCACCATTGTGGCACAGTGACAAAAACCTCGCTAAGGGGGTTATTTAGTACAAATTTATCTCAATATTTTCTGCTACAAACTCAGATCAAATCCACTCAGGTTTTTTTGCTCTCATTTATTATTACATTTTCCCAAAAATTTGCTTTGTGGGAAAAAATAAGATTTTCATGATTTTTTCGTTTTTTTCATCCGTTTTTCATGATTTTTTCAGATCTTTCACCGAAAAATCAGAAAACTTCAGGGTATTGCACAAGACCCAGCGCACATCAAAAAAATAATTGGGACTTCTCCCATAGACTAATATGCAACCTGAACAGGTCTGAGATGCCAGATTTTCTGATTCTGATTTTTCCATCCTCGGAGTTTAATAAATTTTAAAAAAAATTTGATTTTTTAAGTTTGCAGTCATAGTACAAGTTGATCCAGGGACTAGTCCGATTGCCACCCCCTTCTAAGGCAAATTGGAGAGGCTTCAGATGGGTTTTTTTGCTTTCCTCTGGATCAACTAGCAGTTAGGCAGGTTAAAAAAGTAAAAAGGTTGAACTTTCAACTTTAAACCTAACTTACTATGGGGTCTGTTTACTAAAGCGTGGTAAAAATATGCACACAAAATATAGACAAATTTGTCGCCGAATATGTTTTCACCAGTTTACTTACCTGTGGTAAATATAAATTTGCGAATTTTCTTCCACAAGAATATGTTTTCCCCAGTTATCGCATTTGCTGAAAATAACGCTATGTACATATTAATGCCTGGTTTACTAAACAGCGCAATGTGCAAAAGACAAATTTTACGCAAGAATATTTGCATAATTTTCCCCCAAAACCTATGTAGTGGCGTAAAAGTATTTTTTCGCCAGAAAATGCTCAAGGGGAAGGAAACATCCCATAATACTTTTTTTTTACCTATCGTTCTTTGCTGACAGGAGAGAGATCTGTAGCTATTGCTGACAAGATGTTTTGGCTTTTGCTTCTATCTGGCTTTTGCTTCAGCTCAGAGGTGTATTATTGACAGCGGGCATCACAGTCCAAAGATTCGTCAGCCTCTACGCTTTTTTTTTTTTGTTTTATTGTGATTGGCTACATTAAACTGTGCATTTATATGAAGCAGATTGGCTGGCATGATTTCTTGTTCATATGATTCTTTTGGCAGAAAGGTTTATATGATGAATAAATGTTTGATTGGTGTTACTCTGGTAATGTTGTTGGATGGTATAATCATCAGTCAATAGAGTTTATGAGTTTTGAAGATGCATTTCTGGTAAAAAATTGCCATAATAACCTCCATAAAACAAGACTGTTTTATAGCATAAATATTCGCAAAAACTCAATTTGTCGCCAGAAAATTTGCAACTCCCAAAAATTACCACTAACGTAAGCTGGGTAGTTAACGTAGCACCGCAAGTGATCGCAATGACTTCTGAGCGCATCGCTGTTTAGTAAACTTAGTAAACTTAGTCGCTGCGAATATTCTGGTGGAAAGATATTCGCAGTGATAACATGTGGAAACTTAAAGTCAAATTTACCGCACTTTAGTAAGCGGACCCCTATGTTACTATGTGACTGTGCAATTGCAATAAGCCCTACATGCCAGCTGTTCTTTATACAGTTGTCTACCTTCCTGCTTTAGACTGGTTTCTTGGGCCAGGCCTGGTTCATATCCGCTCACTGTTAAGAAAGAGTTACTGAGCACTTTTGCAGCTCATTTGGTAAGTAAACTATTAAAATAGTTTTCAATATTGTAATTTTTTGTGGTTTAGTGGTTTTCAGGAGGGTCATTTTAATGATGATAACAATAATGTATAGTTAATTCTGTAGACATACTGTACCTGTAAAAGACTCTGCATTTGTGTCAGAAAAATAATGTTCAATAGCCACAGAGAAAAGTTCCTTAATCTCTGAACTGCTGGTTCTGACACTTGAAACAGAGTGGCAGCAGCCATCTAACAAACCTGTGAAAAAGTATGCAAGACATTGTAGGAACTGGAATCTTGGCTGCAGGAGTATTGGCTTCTGTTAAATTGTCAGAAAGCATTGCATAAAAAGAGAGATACACAATTGCATTTACAAATAATCAGTAACGTAACTAACAGTCTACATGCCTGGGCGCAGGATGTGCACCCGTCCCCCACCTCCCTAAATGCAGTAGACACACGTTTTTTCCTTACAGTTGCACTGCGGCGCCATCTCCAGCAGGCCCAGAGGGGGAGTGGACCCGGGTGCAATTGCTCCCCCTGCTCCCCCGGTAGTTACGCCACTGCAAATAATATCTGAAATGCGTAATTATTGGAACTTTCCTTCGAATTACATTTTTATGCAGAAACTGTGTGGAGTTTCCCTTTAAATACTTTGTAGTACACCTCCAGCTGTGGTCTTTTTTCCACTGAAATCTCCATCTCCAATCTGGTCCTTTTTCAGATGAATCTAGGGATAGCATTAGTACAATGCTAAAGCCAGAAGTTAATCACAGAACCTTCCTATTAGCATTGTTTATTCATAAAGCATTTTCCGTTACACTTTAGAAAACTGGAAGCACCTTTATTCAGATTGCTATTCTAAGAACGCTGTTCTTGTAGAATGGCAGAGCTCATAGTATCCTGTTCTTGTTGCATGCCATGCTGTATATCTGAGTGGAAAATTATTCTGTCTGGATTATTTTTCATAGACAGGCAAGATTCTTCTTACTTCAAACTGATTTAGGATGGCTATTTCGAGGATCCAATTCTGTGGTCAATGTTTTTTTCCATGGCAAAATGGCAAATGCACCATTACGTATCAGTTTAATCTTAGCTGCAACATAAATCATCTATTTCAATGCAATAATGAATACAGGTACATCTTATAGAGAGTGAAATATAGAAACAATAAAAAAACTGAACAAGACCATTATATGGACTCCTAACTGCCTTCGATTTTTAACTAAGGTTTAATTTTTGTTCGATAAAATTCTTACTGATTCATTTTTTATTGCTTGTATTTAGTACACAAGCTGATCCTCTATATAGGGTAAATTCACTAAAGCGTGAAGCGGCTAACGCTAGCGCAAATTTGCCAGCGTGACGTCATTTTGTTACTTTGCCCATTTACTAACGGGTGCTGGCTTAAATTCACTAGCAAAGTGAACCTACTCTAGCGCTACTTTGCACCCTTACACCAGGCGAAGTTGCGCTATGGCGAAGGGACGTAACTACGCTAATTCACTAACTTGCACATTATCATGAATGGTACCTCTTGTGCCAGACTTGCCTTCGCCACCTCAGACCAGGCAAAGTGCAATAGAGTAGATAGGGCTTACTTAAAAAAAAGTCCCAAAAAACGCTGTCGTCTTTTATTTTTTTAAGAATGATAAGCTGAAAAAGATCGGAATTTGTTTTTGGGGCACCCTCCTTCCCCCCTACATTTCCTAACATATGGCACCTAAACTATACATGCACATGTATAGGGCAAAATAACAACTTCGCTTTGCTTGACGAATTAACGCTAGCGCAACTTCGCTACCTTTCACGCAACCCTCAGCGCAACTTCGGATTTTAGTGAATTAGTGGCGCCCTGGCGAAACTTCATTTGACGAAGTGCGGAGAAGGCGTCACTAGCGTATTTTCGGCGCTCAGTGAATTTGCCCCATAATGTTTTCACTGAGACACCTTATGTGTTCTTAGATTTACCTTGGGTGATTTGTTCCAAAAGCCCTTTTGGATAATTACGGTAATAGCTAAGGTTTTTTTTTTGCCAAATACCCAGTGTGAGTTAAGAAACTCAGGGTTCCCTTGAAAATTGCTCTTGCCAAAAAGCACGAGCAATCTTAAATAGGCCCCTTATGGGGGAATGTAATAAAAGTCGCAAAGAGCAAAACAATTTGCACAAATAACAATTAAAATTTCGCAATGTAATACTCATCTTTAAACCGTTATTACATTGCATTGTGCATTGCCCACTGTTAAGAAGTGCTTGAAGGTGTCATAATCTTTTGGAACAAACTTAACAATTTTGTCAGAAAGAGGTTTTATTGCTTTCACTGCGGACTGGAGCAAACTATAACATTTGCAAATCTTCCACTGTCAGAAGTGGTCGCCAACCATTTTCCGGGTTTTGCAATAGCCGTATTTAATTCACGCAAATATTCATCGCGAATATTTTTTCTGTTACCAACTTTTGTTAGATTACCCTTTTAATGTGTGTTCCTGCCTTCTGTATGTAGCTATCCTAACTATTTTTGAAGTTGGTGACAAGTATTATATTGTGAACACTTATTCTAATATTCAATGTTTTTGAATATGACAAGAAGATTTATAAGGCAGTAGTCTGACTACTAGTTGGTCCTGATTAACTTGTGCATCTTTGCTCTTATGTTTGCAGTGAATCATTGTAACATGCAGGATGCTTTGTGCTATTTTTGTTTCCTTTTGTTAGAGTGGAAGCTCTTTCTGCCTGTTCTAGTAAGGAAAAGTCCACTTAGAATCCTGACATATAAATGCGTTACGGAAGAGGTGTGGGTTTCATGCCGGCCAATTAATTTTCCTCTGAAGGTTCCAAGTAGTTTTCTGAATGGCAATTTGCTAAAGCAAGATGCACATAAATAATGGTATGGAGTTTTAATTGACATGGGAAACAACTGAAGAAATAGTGATTTTTTCAGATACCTGCGTAGAAAATTATCATTTTATATATTTTAGTAGGAGACAGACCTCTCAAGCTATATCAAAATACTCTTCTAGTCAGAACTGCATTTATTAGTACACTTTGATTGACATAACAATTCTATATTTTTGCCAGTTTCATAACTTTATCGCTTCCAGCAGCAGCTGCACAACATCTCTGGCAACAAAAGGAAATAGTTCAGCACAGCAGATATGTCAATGTCTGGTTGTTCACTTCATTAAGACCCTAAAATATCCATGGCCAACACCAACTTGAGGAAGAGAGGGGCCAGGAATAGAGGTCATGTTCTGTCAATGGAAGGGTATGAAGGTCAAGGGAAATACTACTTAACACAAAGAATGGTTGTTAAGGGAAAAGTCTCAGAAGATATGATGCAAACTTCTACATTTATAGAATTTGAAAAAAATAATGTATAATTGGCTGGCTTACATCCTCAGCATGCTTTATTCACACAATTACATGGCATAGCAATCACAAAAGAATGCTTTTTAGAGGACTAAAACAAAGGATAAACTGTTTATTTATGGTTTGTTTATAGGTATGACAGCAAATTATGGACATTGCAGAACACTGGGATGTGCGGGCAGGGCACCAGTCTGATTTTGTCACTATTCACTCATAACAATTAGAGTTTATTATATAATGCCTGAATGGTATGGTGTTGACCTGTCATGAATGGCACCCTAAACTCAGATCTAAAGTCAAGTTCCCAGTCTCAGCTCACTCTTCTGCCTATGGCAGCCACTTTTGGCTTTGAGAGAAGCCCTTAGCTACTCAGATGCCGCCAGGACTTAGTGTGAAAGGAACAGGACAAAGGTTCTGAGCAAGCAAAGAGGCCAATTTGTAGCAGATTGGGAACTTAGAGAAAATGCCAGCAAAGAGGTGAAGAGTTCAATGGTAGGTACAGACAGAAGCGTGGTCTAGAAACAGGCAAGGTTCAGTCTAGACAGAGTTCAAGCACAGTCAGTATACAGGCAAGGGACGGTCCAGGCAGAGTTCAAGCACAGTCGGTATACAGGCAAGGGCCAGTCCAGGCAGAGTTCAAGCGCAGTCAGTATACAGGCAAGGGGCGGTCCAGACAGAGTTCAAGCACAGTCAGTATACAAGCAAGGGTTGGTCCAGGCAGAGTTCAAGCGCAGTCAGTATACAGGCAAGGGTCAGTCCAGGCAGAGTTCAAGCACAGTCGGTATACAGGCAAGGGTCAGTCCAGGCAGAGTTCAAGCGCAGTCAGTATACAGGCAAGGGGCGGTCCAGGCAGAGTTCAAGCGCAGTCAGTATACAGGCAAGGGTCAGCCCAGGCAGAGATCAAGCGCAGTCAGTATACAGGCAAGGGTCAGTCCAGGCAGAGTTCAAGCACAGTCGGTATACAGGCAAGGGTCAGTCCAGGCAGAGTTCAAGTGCAGTCAGTATACAGGCAAGGGGCGGTCCAGACAGAGTTCAAGCACAGTCAGTATACAGGCAAGAGTTGGTCCAAGCAGAGTTCAAGCGCAGTCAGTATACAGGCAAGGGTCAGCCCAGGCAGAGATCAAGCACAGTCAGTATACAAGCATGGGTTGGTCCATGCAGAGTCCAGGCCAAGTCAGTTTACAGGCAAGGGACAGTCCAGGCAGAGTTCAAACAAGGTCTGGTTAACAAGCAAAGGTTGACAACAAGAGACATATCAGAAGTGCACCCAGGAACTATGAAATATAGACCTACAATGGGTACTGATTGTGGAACTAGGTTTAAATAACAGAATTGACGCACTACATGCCCTGTGCAACAACGTCAGGTACACACGAATGTATAGAGAAAACTATCGTTCCTGCACAGTTTGGAGCAAACGAACAGACTGCAGGCATCCCCGCGATGGCAGTGACAGGCGTCCATGTTGCTGCCTCACTGAACCACCAGGTAAACTTACATAATCATCAGTGATATTGAGAAGTTATTCCTTTTTGTCATCAATCACAGCTTTTGGAGCATAGAACTGACACAGGTTAGAAAATGCATGAATAAAGAGGAAAGGTTATTGATTTTTGAATTACTATGGGACATCTTAAATCATCATTTATAATATCATACACACAAGGGTCATTTACAAATGCACTAGAGCAGACTGGGCTATGGTTCATGTTGAAGTTCAAGTAGGAATCAGGATCAGGGATGCCTTCCCAAGAACATTCTTTATAAATACAGCACTGAGGAATTCAGGCAGCCCTGTTAATCAGGAATGTGCAAGCCCTTGTTCACTATTATGGAGCATAGAGACCTGCTCCCTCAGGCACTCAAAGAAGCAAAAAATTCAACTTTGTACCCTGCTCTGCTAATAGACAATTGGGGTCATTTATCAACACTTGGCAAATTTGCCTATGGGCAGTAACCCAGAGCAACCAATCAAATTGCTGCATTCATTGTTCTACTTGCAGCTGGCTTTAAAAAGCTAATCACTGATTGGTTGCTATAGGTAACTGCCCATGGGCAAATTTGCCCAGTGTTGATAAATGAGCCTCACTGAGTCCTCCTGTGATCAGGTATGATAGCCTAGCACTCACTGAAAGAAAGAAAGATGGCATTTATTTCAAGCAAAAATCAGATGTTCATAGAAATTTAAAGGCATACTATCATCCCATCATTTTTGTTTTATTTTAAAATGTTTCCATTTCATTTTTTATTCATACCTAGATTAGATTCAATTAGAACCATGCAATTTTCAGTTACTTCAATTGCCAATTTATACTACTCTTGTGTGTTTCCCCTGCCTTACTATCTTTTGTTATTTCAATCACTCTGAAACTTAATTTTATAGCAACACAGGCTGAACGGTAATATTGTGCAAATTCGTGTGCACATTCTTCTTTTCCATTGAACCACTGATATTTGCATGAGGAACAATAACTGAAATGAGTACAGTTATGGGACCTGTTAACCAGAATGCTCGGGATTTGGGGTTTTGTGGATATGGAATCTTTTGAATTTGGATCTCCCTACCCTTATGAAGGTCATTTACTTACAATTGAATTTCTCTTTTTTTCCACGAATCTCAAAAAATTTAAGGTTTTCTAATTTTTTTTAAAAAGCTCTAAAAAGTTGAAATTAATTAAGTGTAAAACCATGAAAACCTCTAATACAAATCTTCGTCAGGTAAAAGTTGTCGAGGTGCTATAGAACTCAATGGGAGCGGCACTTAGTGCATCATTCAGCATAATTTTCTGTCCTTACATTTTTTATTTGGATTTTTTAATAAATCTCACGACATTTGTAGTTTTAGAGTTTGTGGGTTTAGTTGTGGTTTCAAAAACCTCTACAAACACTAAAATCTGACCTTCAATAAATAAGCCTCCACTTCTAATAAAAAAAAATAATTTGAACGTTAATTAAATCGTTTTGCCCCAATAAGGATTCATTATATCTTCGTCGGGATAAAGTACAAGTACTGCTATATTATTACAAAGACAAAGGAAATCATTTTCAAATTTGAATTATTTGCTTAAAGGAGAAGGGAAGTCATTTTATACTTGGGGTGCCAAATTAGGCACCCCCAAGTGATTGTATTTACTTACCTGACACTCCAGGCCGGTGCTCCTATTAACCCGGGGTTCTTCCAGCAAGCACTACACAGTGATCCTCTTCCTGCTTCTTTCTTCAGCTCGCAGTTGCGCTTGTGCAGTAGAGCGAAAAGCCGAACTTTAAGGAAGAGGATAGCTCCGTGGTGCTCGCTGGAAGAACCCCGGGCTGATAGGAGCACCTGCCCGGAGTGTCAGGTAAGTAAATACAATACAAACTTTTGGCACCTCCATAAAATTACTTTCCTTCTCCTTTAAGCAAATAATTCAAACCCCAGGGCAGTGCAGTTTTCTGCTGACAGGGGCACCAGCCTGGGGTTCTTCCAGCAAACCCTGATCCTCTTCCTTCTTTTTCTTTCTTAAAGAACGGAAGCAATAGAACGGAAAGCCAAATTTTAATAAAAAAGCCGGCTACATTGTTCTAATGCGCATGTTCCTGCCCCCGAAAATTTGATGAGCGAAATAGCTGGAAAAGGATCAGTCCGTGGTGCTCGTTGGAAGAACCCCAGGCCGCAGCAGTTTTCTGCTCATAGGAGCACCGGCCCAGAGTGTCAGATAAGTAAGGGTGCTTAACTTATAACTTTCCTTCTCCTTTAAAATGAAGGCTATGGGAGACAGACTTCCTGTAATTTGGAGCTTTCTGGATAACAGATGCCATACCGGTACATCCAGTCTGCCATTGTCTCACACTGTAATTTAGTAACTTGGTTCTCTAAATACATTTTTTCAAGTGCTCACATTTTTAAAACTGGAAAAGTAATTTGTACAGTAAGCTGCTCAGCTCAAAAAAAGGAAAAAAAAATACATAAATTGGGAAGGAGGGAAACTGAAAGAATGAAAACCTCTAAAACAAATGAGAAGAATTTGATTTATGGTTTTCATGCTTTTTGTGTGCACAGGAAATTTTAAGATGCATCCATTGTATTTTAGAAAACAGCTCCTAAAATCCTTTCCCGCATCCCTTTTCCCATAGAGCACTTGGGGTTACAGAAAAGGTTAGCAGTATTGTGTTGCTAGGAGCTGAACTTTGTGTTGATTACTTTCTATTCTGCATTCTAAATTAGCGACGTCATTAAACTCTGCTTTCCTAGCAAGACTTGAGACAGAGGAAGCTTTTCCTGCCTCTGGCTGCACGCAATCAAAGCATGCTGAAATTGGATCTTCCTGCTCACCCCAGAACTCACAATGTACAAGTTCAAGAGAAAATATCTTATATCTAAGGAAATAACTTTGCTATGTAAATGCTTAGCCATTCTTCCACTTAAATGACAGTATTGTTTTATTTTGAAGAATATCTGTATCATGCACTAAAATATCATATATAGAAATGTGTATGTTACTACTATGCCTACAAGACCTTCCCAAATAAAGCAGGGGTAATTGGAGACCGATGGAACCGACCCAAACGTGAATGTGATAGGTAGTTAAGACCTTAGCTTGTTTTGGGCAGGGACCCGCGTGGATGATGAACAGTCTCTGTGAAGTGCCATGTAAATGCGTCGTCCATATATAAATATGGGATTATAATTAATAACGAGTTCCCTTTAACACCTTGGCTGAATTGTTCAGTGGTAGGGTGAAATGTAATTGGATAAATCCCTGGCTCAATCATCTCAGACATATTACTCTGTGAGTAGAATGTTATTAACCCATTTTAAACCCTCATAATGAATTAATCACAACTCTCCCACAAAACAAACTGCAGGGAATTATTTTAAGGCCCATGCTCGAGCATGCACACTGATGCGGCACATTATTGATGCATGCATGTTTTTGATGCACACAAGCCCTCTCAACTTAAATAGACGCCAAGGCCTATGCTCAATGCAAGTTGTCATCTCAGCTGACACTAAGCATTCACTTCAGCACAAAGCTTTTATCTAATCATTACCTGGCCAAATTATTGCAGTTTGTGCAGAAATATTGCAGACAGTGGCAAAGAGGTAACACAAAGCAGGCAGAAAGCAAAGGTCCCAAATTAAAATTGCAATGTCTTGTATAACTGAGAAAGAACAGTACCAAAAAGTTATGTTGCTATCTATGAAGGATGTTTCAGGTCTGGAAATAAATATGGAAGGCTATGGGCTAGATGGGGGAGCATTATTGGTAGGATAATTGTGGGCCATGTAAACCTTTACCAAAATAATTGGAATAACTTTCGGTAATTAATTCCATTCCAGATTTTTTTTTAAAGGTAACTTTTTTCTTGATATTTAATAAATTAAATATCAGCCAAGACCATTACAGTTCAGGAATTGTAGTAATTGGAAGCAAACGGTGAGCGATACATCAATAACAGCATTTAGCCATCTAATAGTTGCCTGCAGTGGGGAGTGGTCGGAAAGTGCTTGTGGCAGGTAGGAGACCTGCATTATTAGTGGTAGCATATCTGATGTAACCAGGGCCAGGTCTATTCTAGAAAGAGATATGTGTGCTTGAGAGTGGCAGGAGAACACTTGTTGCATAGGGTGTTTCTATCGCTACACCTCATGGTGGAGCATGGAGTTACTCCATTGTGCTAGTTAAGTGGGATCTTGGGAGGGAGAGTTTAATCTGTCTAATGAGAGGTCCATACAGGAGTTAAAGTCTCCCAGCTTTCCCATCACTTAGTTCAGTATGTTGAGGGAGAAAGGTGGCGGGATATAAAGGTTGACCAGTGTGAGGGGTTTATTTGCTATGTTGATTTGCAGAAAGATATATCGACCAAAGCGATCAGTCACTATCTTAATTAATTCAAAGGAGAAGCTTTTTCTTACTAAAATAGAAACTCATCAAGAGTAGGTGGAATAGTTGGAATGGTAGGACAGCTGACCCAGGGTCTCCATTGGGCCAATGCCTTCTGTCCAGTTAAGTGGGTCTCCTGTAGCATGAGAATGTCCCATGTTGTGCATTAAGATAAAGTTAAAAGGAGGCTTCTTTTGTATTTAGAATTAAGACCCCTTTTATTCCAGGTGATTAAGGTCAGGGTCGGCTGCTCTGTGTTGGGCGTTTGACTAGCCATAGGGTTGGTAGGGTAGGTGGCCGTTGTTGAGGGGATCTAGCTTGGTAGAAGAGTTTTGGACTTAGCTTACATACAAGCAAAACCAACATTTAACATTTAAAATAAACATTGATAACATTCCCCGTATTCCCAGTCCCTCCCTACCCACCCCCCAAACAGTAGGGAGTCTCATATGAGGATTAATTGAACCTCTGGGTGGTAAGTGAGGTTCTATGGCAATGAAGTAGTTTGTCATTAACTACGTTTTTAACCGTGTTAACCATTAACTACGTGTTGTCTGTGCACCATGAGCTAACTCACTGGGGCTCATTTATCAACACTGGGCAAATTTGCCTATGGGCAGTTACCTATAGCAACCAATCAGTGATTAGCTTTTTGAAGCCAGCTGCAAGTAGAACAATGAATGCGGCAATTTGATTGGTTGCCATGGGTTACTGCCCATGGGCAAATTTGCCCAGTGTTGATAAATGACCCCCAGTGAGTATGTAATGAAATGATATTAGTCAGTCATTACCCTCCTTCCTTATGATTGTCAGGGTGACGAGATCATGGTAGTCAATTCCTCCATGTCCGTGAAGTCCACAGCTGTCATTGCATTCCATTGAAAGTTGCAGGGGACTGACACCGGGCGCGTAGCATTTTGAAGAGAGCTTTCCTTGTAACAACGCAGTCCTTGTTAGTTGTATGGAAGATCTGTCGAAAATGAGTTGGACTTTTGTATCCAATGGTCAAAGTGGTCTCTCTCATATGGAAGGGAGTTGTGGAGAGGTTTGCTGTGGGTCAAGTAGAGTTGTCAATATCCAGTTAAAATGTAAATAAGCCAAAACTGGGACTTATTATTGACCTGGGCCGGTGTCCTTGGGCATCAAAATATTGCAGGGTCGGGATGATACCTCTGTTATAAAAGATGAGTCTTTGAGAGTTGTTGGTCGGTGGTATCGGGATCAGCTTGAATTGACAGACCATTATGGCCTGTGTAAGTGTGGGCTCTAAGGTTGGTTCGAAGATTCCATTTTTTTATCAGCAAATTAATCAAATTAATCTGTGTGTGCTGAAGGCATAGACATAGCATCAAGAACTCTGGACATTGTTTTATAAACTTCCACACTGAGAAGACATTGGGCACAGACAAAGCATGACCCAGCAACATTCAGGTGCATACCCATTGAACGTGTCCAAACCAATGTGGGGTAGTGACCATAACAAAATATTATTACAAAGAAAGGCATATTGGATCCATGATCTTGACACTGTGGCCCCCAGGGGCCTAAATGAGCAGTTGGTGTTGAATTGTTTCCTGGGTTAGGAGACTGTGTAGCAATAGAGTATCAAGGTAAATCTTACAAATGGCAAATAAATAGACAAGAGGATGTAGAATGGATTTAAGCAAAACCATAATAATGTATCACAATATCTGTATAAAGCTAATTCAAATATTTTAAAAACACTATACAGTATTTAAAAAAGATGCAGATTGTGTGATGTCAGTATCAGTTTAGGATCATTTATTATATACCCAACATATTATAAAATGAACCATTGCACAGTTGTGATTGTAAGGCTTTCATGTACTTCATGTATGAGGTTGCTGTTAGCAGATGCATCCCAAAGAACTATACATTCACACTTCTGCCAGATGTTTACTGCTGTTGAAAGCAAGGTTAAGGTATGAGATTAACAAATGCTACCAAGCGTGAAATGTAGTATCCTCAGGCAATCACTGACAGAAACACCAGCAGAAATTAGTGAGTTATAATCCTTCAGAGCAATCTATTAAATTAAAAGCAGGCTGGTGTTTTATCGATGTCTTTCTTGGAACAGGGCATAAAAAGCAACATTATGGAGGGTGTTTTGGATACAATAAGTTATGTCTCAAAATTAGCTGTTGTATGCATTTTATGCACTATGGGGTAGGAGCAAATACCTAAAATGTTGCCAATATAGTTTTTCTTTTGTTCTTTATCCCTATCAATGTGTGGCTATTGACTTTTTTATTGCTCTTATTCAATTTTTTTATTTTTTTAAATAAAAGCACTTGTTCCTGAGGTGGATTAGTCTCCATACACTCAATATTGAGTCACTATACACAGTAGTGGTACATGTAGCATTTCTACACGTGTGTAAAAGCACAAGTGGGGACACAACCATTACAATGTTATGCAGTTCCCATTATTGCAGAACCACAGGGGAATGTGAATGCTTTTATGCCCAAAGAACACTCACCAGTGCATTTTCAGGCAGAAAAGAACTCACACCTGCAGTGCCGGGCCAAGTCGGCCTGGTGCCCTGGGCATACTCAGGCAACTACGGCACCTCCCTGGTGTGTATGCCCGAGTACGCATGTGCAAAAGAGTACAAGCGCTGAGTACACGCGTTTGCGCATGCACGAAAGAGCATAAGCACCGAGGATGTACCAGAGCACATGCGTGGAAGAGCGCACACTCACACACTGGTCTGAACTAGGGGAAGGAGTCAGAAGAGGTACGTGCCTGGTGCCCCTCTACCTTTGTGCCCTAGGCACCTTCTGCCTACCCCTAGTTCCAGCCCTGCACTCCTGTATTTCCCCATGGCTCCTATTAAAGCTGATAGAAGCAGTCTGAGAAAATTTGCCATGTGTGACATAAATCTAAATATTGAGAAACTTATTGAATTGAAATTGGCTTCTTGGAAGGGCCCTGTGCGCATAGGCATAGGTCCGTTTACGAAAGTCCGTAAAAATTGTCTATAACCCATCGCTCATTATCGCTGAGAATATTCATGCAACAAAACACCACTCGCATGTTTACTAAAGTGCGATGAGACAAATTCGTCTTGCGATAAGTACCATTAATTAAGCACGTGTAGCAGTTCATTTTAGTGTTATTTCTGGCGAATCACAAGTTTTTGGAGCTCATTTAGGTTGACTGCATAATCTGCTTTAAATCTTGCAGATTTTTTTACACCACTGCCAATGGCCACACTAATGAATATATATACAGGTATGGGACCTGTTATCCAGAATGCTCGGAACCTGGGGTTTTCCGGATAATGGATCTTTCTGTAATTTGGGTCTTCATGCCTTATGTCCACTATAAATTCATTTAAACATTAAACAAACCCAATAGGCTGGCTTTGCTTCCAATATGGATTAATTATATATTAGTTGGGATCAGGTGCAAGCTACTGTTTTATTATTACACAGAAAAAGGAAATCATTTTTAAAAAATTTGGATTATTTGGATAAAATGGAGTCAATGGGAGACAGCCATTCCGTAATTCGGAGCTTTCTGGATATCGGGTTTCCAAATAAGGGATCCTATACCTGTATATGAATACGTTTAAATAAAATAGTATTTGTTACCAGTTTATAATGTATTATTATATAAACTTATGACCAATTAATTACTCTCAGGAATAAATTATTTTCCCAATATGTAAATTTTTATATTAGTTCACTAAAAATACTTTTATACGTATCATTCTTCCCCAGTGCAATCACTAATCTTTGCTTATATTTAAAAAAAACTTGCTATCCTCCTATTTTATTATACAATTTCTGTCTTTGGCTTAAATTTTATCTATTTTGGCAACAATTCTGGCTCTAATCTTTAGTAAACCTTGCAAGACAACTTACGCAGCATGAATACGATAATAGGCGTTAATATATATGTTCCCCAGAATATTCACAATGACAGAAATGCTCACATTTTAGTAAACTTGCTCTTGCAGATTTTCTAGCAGATATTCTTGAATACGTCAACAATACCTTAATTATGTTCTGTTTCTTTAAATACAAGGGTAAAATCCTGCCTTACTGAGCTGTACAACAATGAATTACCTGCACATCCTTTTCAATGCAACATGATTAAAAGTTATTATTTCCAAGTTCCTGCTGACCCTAAGAACTATACAACTAAATTCCCATCCTGCATTATATCAAAAAATCTTTTTTTTTTAAGGTCACAACAGATAGCAGATGAATATTTCAAGTCTCTCCAGGGACTGTTTTTTCTCAGCTGAGACTCACATATTTTGCAGAAGTTTTAATAGAACGTGACTGTCTTTTTCATTAATGTGACTTTTTAACTCACTCATCCAAACCCGATTTTTCATTACACTTGCTATGCTTATCTTTTAAACCCTTATAAAGGGAGTGGCACAAGGTATATATTGTTCATCATTATGCCTTAAGGGAGAAATTCAGCCATCATCAATGTTTTCTGACCCTCAAGCAAAAGCATCCAATGATAATCTATAGTAAATGCAAATCTATAGAAGCCTGCTAAGGCAACAACAGGTTGCACTCACATTTTATTATTTTTAGATGGGGTCAGTGACCCCCATTTGAAAGCTGGAAAGAGTCAGAAGAAAAAAATTTAAAATATAAGACCAATTGAAATGTTGCTTAGAAATGGCAATTCTATAATATACTTAAGACTTGTTTTTGGGCTATAGTCGTCAATCAAATCAAGGGATCTTCATTAGAAACACTTTTAAATCAGTTACCAACAGAAGCAGCAGTATAGTAGGGGACCAACAGCACCCCGTAGCACAGAGCATCATTATGATTACCATGCCCTCACTCTATATTTTATATTGTGTAGACACTCATTGTAGCTGGTTTTAGATACATGTTTAAACAGGAAAAATGCTAATTAAATAGCAAAACAGAAATCTAGATGATTTCCCTGGGTATTAACATCATTGCTTAACCTAGAGCAATGACTCTAGAGGTATAAAAAATTCAATGTGAGGGGGTTATTTACTAAAACTTTACTTTTTCTCACTTTATTAAAAAAACAAAATTCGACCAAACCCCCAAACCCTCAATTTACCAATAAAATTCTCGAAAAATAAAATTGATGCAACAAAAAGTTACGACAATATCGAGCATCAATTTAGAAATTGTGCAACTTTTTAAAAATTGTCACTCTCAAAACTCAAATTTATTGCATTATCAAGTGAAAACCAGCACAAACAGCCTGAATCCTGGAGGTATAAAACATGTTCCAATTGTTAAAGGACCATCTGCTAATGACTTCTACATGATTTCAACAGGCTTTAGCTGGAGTATTTTCAGATTCAAATTTTAATTAACTTCAGAACATAATAAATCTCGTAAAATTCAAGTTTTTTTTCCTCTGAAAATTTGAGTTTTCCTCTATATAAATTTGAGTTTTTCCTCTATATAAACTCAACCAGAAAGGTTTGAGGTTTAATAAATAAACCCATTAACCTCTTTTTTCATTCCAGGGGCCTCTGATATAGACAGGGTTAATATATAGTGGAAGTAACAAGGTAGAGTGAGCCTTTCATCCAGACCAGTAAGAGGATTATAAATGCCATGCTGAAACTACAATGAAAACACCATTTTTCCAAATTTCCTTTATTCATGCAGTTAAGCTTGGGTTATGTTCCTGATGTGGCTCTATGCTAAATCAACCATCAAGAGGCTAAATAAATTGCCAATATAATATGAAATGGTTTCTGCATTCCTCTAGATTGGATTAACCATGTGTTCTTCAAGGTAAAGAAAAATAATGAAGCCCATCGCCAGAGCATTCCAAGCATAGACAATGATGCCAAAGCCACTGCAGTTTGGCACACTCTCTTAGCCTGAAAGCATTTCAGTGTCCAATCCCTTCCTACAGTCTGACCCAGCTTCTGCCCTACACATAGGACTGCTTAAGCTAAGGCTGCTGTAATGCTAACAATATCTTGTTGGGTCACGTTTCTAACACAAAACTGATTCTGTTCACTATTTGAAAAATGAGTTTGGCTGGACACTGATACCTGAAACATGATTAGGCAACAGAATAGGAAAATAATCACTGAAGTAGAATAAAGCTGATTACTTTCCTGATTTAGAGAGGGGAAAATACCGTGCAAAAAATGGATCTGCAGAGTATCATACCTCCTCCCACAACACTGGTCCAATTAGAAAACATTCAATTTACCACCACTCCTAATCCAGTTCTCTATCCAAGTACAAACACTATGTTCCAGGCCAATATTCCGTAAAGGGGTTGTTCACCTTCAAACACTTTTTTTCAGTTCAGTTGGTTTCAGATTGTTCACAATAAATAAAGACTTTTTCCAACTACTTTTTATTTTCTACATGTTTTCCTAATATTGAAGTGTAAAGTTTCATTTATCACCTTCTAAAGCAGCTCTGGGAAGGGGAGAGGGTCGCCGACACTATAACTGTAATAAATTGATACATTTAATTGATACGTTTCTTATCTTTGTCCCTGCTGAGCAGAATCCCTGAGTTTCATTCAGTGTCAGACTGGCCCAGCGGGACACCGGGAAAAAACCTGGTGGGCCCCGATCTTCATGGGCCCCCGCCGGACCAGAACCCCTTGTTGTAACAGTTCAGATGCTCCTGAATCACTGAGCCACCAGACTAGAGCAGGGGTCCCCAACCCCTGGGCCGCAGACATACATACAAGAATAGTGAGGGGATGAGGGTTCGGAAAAGGGGTAGGCAAAAAAAGAGGTAGTGGTCCTAGTGCCCCAGCTGTTGTCTACGCCTAGTTCCGTCCCTGCTTCCGCCAAGCAACAATTCAGTCTGCATTGATAAAATGTATAAGGAGCAAAGTACAGGACATAAGGATGCAAAGTAACTTATGTAAGGATGCAAAGGAGCCCTGGATGCTTTGAGTAGGCATTGCTTCTAAGGTTCCCTGTTGTGCCTAAACACACTGCTGAGTTGAACCTCGTTAATTGGGATTTTATTTTGTGATGACTGTTTGTCCTCTGCTGCATCTTGGTCATTCAATGGGTGCTTTTTTATTAAAGGGGACCTGTCACCTTAAGAAATCATTATGATCTACATCCATAAAATACTTAAATATTATATTTAATTATGAGCAAATGTATATAGCTGTATTTCACCAACAACTGTTTATTATGTAACCATAATAAATAAACCGTAATAAATATCTGAATGAAAAGCATGAAATTGGAGGGAGATTTAGACAAGCTGTTTGTTGACAGTGTCTTGAGATCTACTGATCACCAGCTAACGTTCTACTGGTAGATCCCAATTTACTTTTCTTCTACTGACTTATACTATGAAAATTATTTAAATTTTTGTATTTGTATTTAAAAAAAAATGATTGCGGCAAGCTTTGGATCATGCCAAAATCTTTATGTTCATGTGTCAGACAGGGGGACCTGATATCCCTGTCCATTCGTTGCCTACACAATTAGATGGTGTGCAGGGAGAGGGAATGTGGGGAGTGCAGTGAGAATAAAAAGGAATTGCCTACTAGGGATGTAGCGAACGTCGGAAAAAATGTTCGCGGACATGTTCGCGAACGTCCGGACAAAAATGCGAACGGTTCGCGAACGTTGCGAACCCCATAGACTTCAATGGGAAGGCGAATTTTAAAAGCTAGAAAAGACATTTCTGGCCAGAAAAATGATTTTAAAGTTGTTTAAAGGGTGCAACGACCTGGACAGTGGCATGCCAGAGGGGGATCAAGGGCAAATATGTTTCTAAAAAATCCATTGTTGACACAGCGCTGCGTTTTGTGCTGTAAAGGGCAGAAATCACACTACGTCACTCAGGTGGTGTTTCTGGAGACGGTATTATTATTGATATTTAGACAGAATGTGAAAAAGCTCACACAGCTAGGTGGCAGTGGTTTGAAGAACAGATGCAGATGAGAGATCAGCAGCAGGACAGACAGCTGCCCACAGCAGCTACATACAGAGCACTGCAGTAGAAGGTAGATTACTAGCCCTAGTAATCTGTCCCTACAATACAGAGCAGTATCAAGTAGATTACTAGCCAGCAAACTTACTATCAACTGTCCCTCAAATCACTAACAGCTCTCTACCTACACTAGCTCTTCCAAGCACACACAGGCAGATTGAAAAAACGCTGCAGGGCTTCAGTTTATATATGGAAGGGGAGTGGTCCAGGGGGTGTGGGGGTGGTCCAGGAGGGAGAGCTTCCTGATTGGCTGCCATGTATCTGCTGGTCTGGGGGAGAAATGGCAAAAAAAAGCGCCAGCTAAGGCGAACCCAAATTGGCGAACGTTGCGTTACGTTCGCGAACATTCGGCGGACGCGAACGGTCGATGTTCGCGCGAACAAGTTCGCCCGCGAACAGTCCGCGACATCCCTATTGCCTACCCTTCCACTATGCCTAAGGCATAGAGGCGGGCAGGCGATATATGATTAGGGTTGCCAACTTTTCTGGAAAAAAATACCGGCCTTCCTATATATTTATCTTTTTTCCCTATTAATAACATTGGGATCAACCATCATTTTTACCAGCCAGGGCGGTAAAATACGGGCCAGGTGGCAACCATATATATGATCGACAGCTGAAATGTTTTAACGAGTGTATAACAGGTATGAAAAAAAGAAGTTAGGTTTCATGTTTAGTTTGAACAGGACTTCTTGTTTTGTTTGGGTGACAGGTCCCTTTAAAGCTTTATGCAATACAAAGAAGTCTGGGGCTCTATAAATATTTATGTTAACCTGTTACTGCTGACTAAGCATTGATATATTTCACAATGCATTACAAAGTGTATGTGTTCCCTGATGCGCAATCATGCATTGTGTTCCAACCAGAATCACACGGTTGCCAAATCAATCCTAGAGTCCATAGTAAAATACGTAGGGAAAACATTTTTGTCATTATAATGGAATTCACAGAGGGTTAAAATGAGCGGATGTTTTCGCAACCCATTAGAGAGGGACTGATTTGAATTTAGTCAAGAGGGTTATTTGTGAAATTAGTATGTTTTTATTATTTCCTGCGTGTTTTCCCGTGTGATTTATTAAAGCCATGTGTACAAAAATGTGCAGTTATTAGCTTTATTCAGAATGTATCTTGTACTACAAGCTTCAATCCAGTATTAAAGGAGAACTAAACCTTAACTAAAGGAGTAGGCTAGAAATGTTGTACGTTATTTATTGTGCTTCTGTACCAGCCCAAGGCAACCACAGCCCTTTAGCAGTAAAGATCTGTGTCTCCAAAGATGCCCCAGTAGCTCCCCATCTTCTTTTCTGCTGATTCACTGCACATGCTCTGTGCTGCTGTCACTTACTGAGCTTAGGGACCCACTCACAATATACAGTACACATAGAATAGAAATGTCACAATATAAGGCTGATTAGTAATTACAAATACAGATAATTACTACATTGCAACACAGAAACCAGTGCAATTAGCATCAGAATTTAATAAACTGCCTTGTAGCATCAGTTTATATTACAGGCCAACCTCATTTTCTACTTTCCAAGATGGTGACCCCCTGTAACAAGTTTGAAGTCCTGGATCATTGCTGCTATTGACAAGCTGAAACTTAAGGCTGGTGCAATAAGGTCACTATATAAAAGATTCTTAGCCATATTCATTTTTAGGGTTTAGTTCTCCTTTAAAGTAAAGAACCAACTGATTCATTAGCGACTGCCACTTGAGAAATTCCTCTAATATGCTGTAGGTCCATCTACTGATATAAAATCTAGGGAGTGCAACTATGGGAGTGTGCAGTCATTCTTTATAGTTACTGATCAGCGCAAATCCAGAAAAGCTCTGATTTACGGGAACACACAAAACGTTTTCCATGGGTCACCAATGTTCCCCTCACCCATACATAGGGAACAGATACAAGCCCCCCTCCCTCGTCCTTGTAACGGGATGTGGAAAAACTGCCAATTTATCCACTATGTTGTAATTGGATTCAATGGCGATTGCAACCTCTTGCGAGCAGGGCCCTCACCCTGTTGTCTCCCACCAATATGAAAATGTAACTGTGCATCTACTCTGGTACAATGTTTGTCTGTATATGAAAACTGTTGTGTCCTGTATTTGTAACCATTTACACTATGAAACACTGTGGCAGACAATGGTGATATAAATATAAATATGTAGAAGTACCTATGGGTATTAGTGTATAACAAGGAAGAATCAGCACTGTATTTGCTTTATTAAATGGGGCATTATTGAAACATGTAATGGCTAACTTAAAAGTGCAATTTTGGGCTCAAACCAATATTTATTTACCTTGAGTCAGGCATATAGAAGTGAGGGGTCCAGCTACTATACATTGGACTAAACATGTAGCTGAATCACAGAAATACAAATGGGCAGAGAGGTTGTGTTTTCAAATGGTTCTTATAATTACCAAATACTTTGAAATTGCTGAAAATTGTAGAAAGCTTGCATATTAGAAATGTGCTTAGAATTGGACTGATTCTGCAGCATACCTATATTTGGCTGGCCAACCCCTTTAACTATGATCTCATAAAAGCAGACGTTGCTTTGTCTGAAGTTTTTTTTTTCTGTTTTAGGTTCTATTGAAATATTAACCTCTAGCAAAGAACCAGACAGAAGAATGTAGATTTGTTAAAAGTGATTACAAAAACGTTAAGAGAGGGATTTTACAAGGTTTGACATATGCAGGAAAATACATCATCCAATCAAATGAAATTTTATAGGTAAAATGTTTTTTTCCAGATAGTGATCTAGAGCCCAGAATGGGGAGTTCAGCTTAATAACAATAACTCTGGGGGACTCGGCTGTCAGCACTCTGAATTAATTCACTGAAAATGGCATAATCCATAGCATCTTTTGGCATAAATGAAGACATTAAGGGTAATTTATTGTTCTCACAACATGCTCTTTGTGTTTTCAGATTGCCTCAGGGACCAATTTCTCACAGAGGAGACAGCTGCCTCAGAAGAAAAGGGAAGAACTAGAAGGAAAAAGCACATGTTACATATAATCTGGAGGACCCTTTAATAAGAATATAGTCTGTGGCAGAGAAGGAACTTAGAAAGATACAATTTACACTTTCCACAGGCTGGCATTGTTAACACATGGAATTCTTTTTACAGGATGGACTCATCTTTGGTTTCTAGGACCATGCTTTTTACCCAGCTAAGACTTGAGTGAGCAGGGCCGGATTTATATAGTGGGAGCCCCTAGGCCCACTGCCGTTCGTCGCCCCTGTCCCCTGTCCCCTCCCCTTTATTCTTCATCATCTAGACCATAGCAATGGGGATTGGTGCATGGGAAATTAAAAAAATGATTGTATCTCCTGTTCATTCCCAGTGTTTTTGAACCAATGTGGGTGTGGTTCGGCAGCATGCCGCCCCCCTAAAATCCTGCCGCCCTAGGCCCGGGCCTAGGTGGCCTTTCCACAAATCCAGGCCTGTGAGTGAGTCTCAGCTCTCATCAACTCCCAATAGGCACAACAGAAGTGCAAGGAACACATATTGATTCAAACACAGGTATAGGATCTGTTATCCAGAAACCTGTTATCCAGAAGGTTCTGAAAGGCCACCCCCACAGACTCCATTTCAATCAAATAATTTAACATTTTAAAATGTATTTCCTTGCACTTGATCCCAACTAAGATATATACTGTATAATCCTTATCGGAGGCAAAGCAATCCTATTTTTAATGTTTAAATGATAAATTACTATAAGTATGACGAGCCAAAGTATGGAAAGACCACTTATCCGAAAAACACCACCTCCTGAGCATTCTGGATTTTAGGTCCCATACCTTTACCTTTAATGAAAGGGATTATGCTTAACTGTGCTTGACAAACAAATAGCAAACAGGGACAAATCAAGCTCCAGCTTCAGTGTATTATTAAATGCTAGAAAAATGTGAAATAACAGGTCTTTTAGTAGTTAGACATTTTTAGGACCTTTTTTATCACTTTACTAATAAGGCACTAGTGTAGCAGTGAAAATGTCCATTAATTCTTTCCTGATGATGAAAAAATGTGACAGTGCATATTAGTAGATCCTGGATGGTGAAATTTTATATGACCGCTGCAATAAAGGGAACATGCAAGTGGGCATGATGCCACAGAGTAAGAACCAAACCAAATATTCTGATTATAAATTGGCACTACACTGCTCCAGCTGTTTGTAAAGGTCACATCATTATGCCGATCTCTGGGATACTAACGTAGGTGGATGGTCTTTGTAATTCGGAGGTTCCTTTGGAGGAAAATAATTTGTACATCTGTAATTTGAGGAAACATTTAGTTTGGTGTAACTGGAAAATATACACAACACATTGGATATATACATATAGTACATAATATATACAATAGAACATATGTAAACATTACTTGTGATGTTTGTAGACATCAAAACCAGGAAAGATCTGCACCTGTATTAATTGTTCCAACATATTTTTTCTTATTATTATGAGGCAAAAATTCTCACAGTACTTAATTGTCGCAGGAAAGTCCCCCGATGTGTGTCCAGGCACATGAATGAGGCTCTGGTTTTAAAATCAGTCCACACACTTAAATTTACCAGTCAACTGAGTTTTCCCTGAGCAGGGAAAATTAAAAGATTCACAACAATGGTTACCAAATGTAGATGAACTATTAGTTCAGCTTCAGCCCTTCCATGACCACAGTCAGCTCCACCTCCAATTTGCCCCTGCTGTGATCTCCAATTTGCCCCTGCATTTGGTACTTTGGGTCTGTAGGGACCTATAGGATATCCTATCCCTATAGAGTTAATTCCCTACCTTTTGTATGTAGTTCTCTTTTCCCTTATTATTGGGCCAAGCCCTTCTAACTGGTAAAGTGTAACATCCTCACTTATTGGACAAAGAGTGTAATGACACTCCCCTGCCACACTGCTATATAGTGTTCCTCTTTGGCTCCTGGTGCTGCTGCTAGGTGAATCCCCATTGAGCCTGGGATCACCATAGGCCCCAGTAAGCATTTACCCCAGAGGGACCTGACACCTTTGGTGCTAAGTCGGGGACCAGGTAACCCCGTGAACGAGGAACAGCTAAGATAGTAAGATCTTGTTATAGACTCTCTAGGAGAGTAAGACAGAGAGGTGTAGCAGAAAGAGCAGTTGTCGCTCCAACGAGGATTGTAGGAGAAAGTAGCTTCCCACAAGGCCTGTTTGCCTTTAGAGCAGGGAACTCAGTTGATAGGCATCTAGGTTAGCAATGGACTACCTGTACCCTACCTGATCGATCCCGATCCCCTCACTGGCAACTTCGGTTAAACTGGGAATTGATGTACACCTATCTGCAATATACTTTGGGAGTCGCTTCTGTCTGACTGTGAGCCTTGT
Source organism: Xenopus laevis (assembly GCF_017654675.1). Taxonomy (NCBI): domain Eukaryota; kingdom Metazoa; phylum Chordata; class Amphibia; order Anura; family Pipidae; genus Xenopus; species Xenopus laevis. The sequence continues at coordinate 46,347,101 of NC_054378.1, forward strand.
AATGTCCAAAGTGATTCCATCTGCTGTGTCCTATACAATTCTGTAAGTAAACCTGTGGTCATTTGCCTCTGGCATATTAAATCTGTGCTCCTGTTTTACTATCTAAGAACCTCCTGGCGTCCATTATTCTATTTTTACACTTATATGCCTGTGAGTTGTAGTTCATCTACAGTTTAAAGGGGAAGCTTCCATTTGGCGAAGGCTCTGCCCTTGGTGAAGATTCGCAATGTAACCCATGCTCATCACTTAGCTGGACACCCTTAACTCCTAACTGGCAGGATAGTCAGCTGTTCTGGGTGCTGGTAAAACTGGAAACCAAAAAAAGAACACAATTTGCAGCTTAGTTTACTCCATGACCATCAGTGAGATGAATTAGGTATTTGCAATCAATAGTGATGAGCAAAAAATCTTGCTAGGTTTCGTCTGTGAAAAAGACGCCCATAGACTCCAATGGGTGAAAAAACTATTTAAAAAAAAAACAATTTCAATTATTGCCCATTGCATTCGGCACATTTTTTTTGGTGTTTAGCAGATTTTCGGCGAATCGAAACTGGTCAGATTCGCCCATCACTAGCCAATCAGTACAGATATAAATAATAATACTTATCATAATAATAATGTTATTGAATAATATACAATAAGTTGTTCAGGTTTGAAAATGTAAACTAAATTTGTTATTGCTTACAGTTAACCTTTTTGAAAAAGAGGAGATTAATGTGAATGGTCTCCACATGCTCCTAATGTACCTTCAGTCAGCACTTCCAGCAAGCAAGCGGCACTGGCCTAAAGGCCAAGCCTGTTACAGAACATTAATGGAACAAGGACATTTATTTTGGCAGAAGCAACCAAACATATTTCCTCCGGAAATAGATTTTCCTCAAAGAAGCATACACACAGGTGCTCCTCTCCTCATGCCAGGAATCTGTTCATGACAGAAGGCTGCCAGCACAGGCTCCTGGAAATGGCAAAGTTTAAAGACAGTTCCAAGGTCTGTTCTACCAAGGAAAGAACATGCAAGTCTCAATATTTTTCCTTATCCGTTTAGTTGACATACAGGGTATATTGCAGAAAGGCCAGAGTAAATATTCAATAAAAAGTAATTACCAAAGCCCTTCACTTGGAACAGACTGTTCAATTAGTCATTATGTAGAGGGTGGTTCTATTTAAAGGTACACAGATATACATTCTGAACAATTATTGTACTATAGTTTTACCTGTAGATTAAAAAAGTGTCCAAAATAACCAACGCCAGTACTTTATGCTGAAACATATAGGATGCAAGGTCCACTTTAGGGTGTGAAACAAGGGGATTGTTTAGTCTGAAGGCAAACATATAACAATTTGGACTCAACATTTAAACAGCTGTAAAGTACATTATTTGGCCAAATGTATCCAGACACCTGCCCATCTGGTAACCAAGGAAATTAATATGAATCTGATAATCCCTTTGTTACTTAAACAGCTTCTACTCTTTTAGGAAGGCTTTCCACTGGACTGTTGAACATTGTTGGTTGGATTTTTTTCCATTCAACCACAAGGATTTTAGTGAGGTTGGGTACTGATGTTGGGGAATGGGGATCACACCTAAGTTGTAGTCAACATTCCAATTCATCCTACAGGTCTTCCATTGGGTTGAAGTCGGCCTTTTTCCAGATTAGCAGGCCTGGATTTTTGGAAAGGCCTTAAAGGCCTGGGCCTAGGGCAGCAGAATTTTAGAGGCAGCATAGCATCCAGCTGCATTGCAATGGGTTTGGAGGCACTGGGGACAGCAATCCCCATGCTCAGAACCCAATGAGATAATATGGAGCTAAGGGGGGAGGCAAGTGGTCCAAGCCTATGGGAGTGCCATGTATAAATCCGGCCCTGCAGATTAGTTATATGCTTTTTTTCTATCTCTGCAAACCCATTGTGCATGGAACTCGTTTTTAAGGAATTATTGTGCTGAACAAAGAACCTTTCGCGAATCTTTACTGCAAAGTAGGAAGCATGGAATTGTCAAGAAGGTAATTCTATACTGTAGCCTTAAGTGTACTGACTCATCATCGTTATCATCATTTATTTATATAGCTCCAGCAAGTTACGCAGAGCTTTATCAAAGATAAGTGTCTGTCACCCAGAAATGTATTGCTTAGAGGAAGGAAAAACACAGCAAATCCCCACCCCCTCCAGTGAAATGTAATTAGGAAATGCCATGATCATGCCCGCTTAGTGGCAGATGGATATTACTCAAAAATGTGCAACCTGCACTAAGCTGGACAAGGCAGGATTATAGTATTTCCATTTGCATTAAACTTTTTTAACTGTTTCCAGAAGCAATGTCGACCCTTGTTTTTATGGGTAATTTGAGGCAAACTATCCTAATATTACCATGTACAAGATAATTATTCATAAACAATATCCCAGAAGCTATTAAAAATAAAAGTCAAAAAGTATCTTTATTAAGTAGACATAGTAAAAAAATGGTACTTACTGACCCTCCAATAATCCACTCTACGCGTTTCATACCCTCTGGTACTTAGTCATAAGTGTCTTTGGCATATACATACATACATCACAAAATTTAAAACCAGGGTGATCTCACCCTATTCTGCTCAGATTGACCACGTCTAAGAAATGGCGAATGGTTGTAACTGCGGCTAGAGATTTCAGAGAACAGTGCACTTTAGGGCAGGCTTATTTAGAGATGGTAGAAAAAGCTGTAATGATACGACAGGTTAAGCTAGACAGGTCAAGACTCATTGCAGACCTTTCCTGTAGAAATCCAAACATTTCATTGTGCTTGCCGTTTGGATAATTTTAATGTAATTTTATAATTAGACATGTGTAAAAGTTCAAATAAAGATTAAATAATAATAATGTAAGGATTTTGAAATTGTAGATATTTTCTTAAAAAAATATACATAAATACATTTTTTTGGCCTTTTTAATTGCCAGGGGTGTTGATTGCAGAATGTTTGCTCCAATGCACCATATGTATAAGTGCTTCATTTTTAGTACCCCCAAGCATGTTTATCTTTTCTACTTTTTCTTTAAATGGATTTGACAAATCTAATGTGATATATGTTTAGTGGGTTGGAATTCACTGCTGGTTTGCAAATGTTTTTATTTTGTTATTTGGCTTTTTATTCTTTCACTGTACCTTTGGAACATCAATTTGAAATTCTAAAATATCTGGTTAATGGAAGAGAAGGAAAATATACAGGAATTTTGTCTCAACTGAGTAATTCAATATTTATTTTCATTTTATATATAATTATGTTGAAATTGTTGCATTGAGTTATAGACTTGCCCGTTAAATGATTTTGCCTCTTGAATATTTTTACCAAACTAGTAGCAACAACAGTTGTATAGAAATCACATTATGAAAATTGCTTCCAGCAAACAGAACAGAATATTGAATGTGATGCTAAATAGAATAATATCCATTTTGTTGTTTTTTCTTGACTTTTTGATTTATAAATCCATTTAGGGCAGAGACACATGCGATGCTTATTTGGGCAACTAATCTCCCAGAAAACCCTTGTGAGGCAACTTCGTGCGACTTTGGAAAGCTGAAGCAATACGAGTGCCATCCCGCCGGCGATTTACATTCTAGCCAGCAGGAAGGCAGTTCGGGGAGATTAGTCACACGAAGAAGAAGCGATTTGTCGCTGGCCGACTAATCTCCCGAAATAGCAGCGTGTGTCTCTGCTCTTACAGTTTCATTACTTCTTAAAGATATGCTGATTATTGTTCTTTATTCTAATAAGGAAGGCTTTGGAGGCACAAAAATACATCTCTTTAAACTACAGTTTAATGAACTTTTCTCCCCTGTGCCACAATACAGAGCACTTTTAACATCAATCCCTCCATCCATCCAGATCTTTGAACCTTATCAGCCTGTCAAGTTTTCCTGTTTACTTTTCTTGTTAGATTAGGGCAATTAGCTTAATAACAGAAGTTACAGTTGGGGAAATGTTAATTCCAGTATGTGTTCAATAATCCTTTTCAATGTCCAGAGAATAATTTGTTGCAGCAAGAAGACTTCATTGCAAATGTGATTATTTTCCTAGTTTTAGTCTAGTATCCCACTCCCAATCACTAGTTAACATTTACTGGCCTATTACTGTAAGGAAATAAAAGCAAATATCTTCTATCTGCTATTATGAGTTAAAAGGGTAAGCTCTGCTCTTTCTAGTATATATTGCATTTAATTGCTCAAGAACACGTGGCATTGTGTTTCATAAGCTTTGTGAGCAGCGCCTATAACATTTCCCTAATAATGCTATCATTTACGAAATAGCAAATTACAGAAAGGAATTATAAGAAGAGAAGGAAAAGTATCCCTTATTTACCAATCGAAATTAATTCACTAACACAGTTTCTATACTTTCTATTAAGTATGAGCATTCAGTGTTTTATAGAAACTGTGTTAGTGAATTAATTTCGATTGGTAAATAAGGGATACTTTTCCTTCTCTTCTTATAATTTAATTCCAAATATACTGAAAAAAGTCAGATCCCTTTTTATTCAATTTATTATATAGCAAGAGACAGAACTCCTTGTACTAAATCGCTAAATTAAAGAAAGGCTATGGTACTTTTCATTTGGGGTGGAAGCTTTGTGACTGACAAAGTTAATGTTAGTATAAAATATCATCCCTTGGCTAAGTTCCCTAATTGAAAGGGTTTAAATGGCATCTGTTTACAATAATATTTTCATATATGTATAGATAATAACCAAGACTAAATTTGATCCTAACAATACTGGCTTACCACGGTTTTTGTTCCGTGATTAGATTTATATTGAGTCCAGAAATACTGTATTATAACAGTAGTATTAAAATCATATTACAGTTGTCATGTTTGAGATGGTTGGGCTAAGCATGGTATCTGTTTCTTTTTGCTTTTTTAATGTACTCCTTGTTCAATGATGTTTCCATGATCGTGTAGCGCATTATAAAGCAATTTATTAAAGTGTTTTTGGAGTCCAATATTTCTGTAAATCCTTCAGTTCTCACGAAAGAGTATGGAAGAATTTAAAAGGCTTGTCAAAAAAAGGAGAATATAGTACAGGTATGGGACCTGTTATCCAGAATGCTCGACACTGGGGTTTTCCGGATAACGGATCTTTTCATAATTTGGGTCTTCGTGCTTTAAGTCTACTAGAAATTAATTTAAAAATTAAATAAACCCAAAACTAGGCTGGTTTTGCTTCTAATAAGGATTAATTATATCTTAATTGGGATCAAGTACAAGCTACTGTTTTATTATTACAGAGAAAAAGGAAATCATTTTTAAAAATTTGGATTATTTGGATAAAATGGAGTCTATGGGAGAAGGCCATTCCGTAATTCGGAGCTTTCTGGATATCGGATTTCTGGATAAGGGATCCTATACCTGTATAGTATAGCAGAATATAGTATAGCACAATAGTGCCTCTATATGACACTTGCAACTAAACTATGAATTTTAATATCATCATACTTTCCAAGAGGTTACATTGTTTTTTATTATTCAGGTATGGAAACCATTATCTGGAAACCCATTATCCGGAAAGCTCTGAATTATGGAAAGGCATTCTGACATAGGGGCAAATTCACTAAGCGCCGAAGCGCCTAACGCTAGCGTGAATTCACTAGCATTGGGCATTTTCGTTACTTCGCAAATTCACTAATGGACGCTGGCGCAACTTCGCTAGTGTTACTTCGCACCCTTACGCCTGGCGAATTTGCGCAACGGACGTAACTTCACAAATTCACTAACGCGCGCATTGTTCTGAACGCTACCTTTTACGCTAGACTTCCTTCGCCACCTCAGACCAGGCGAAGCGCAATAGAGTAGATAGGGATTGCTTCAAAAAAAAGTTGAAAATTTTCTAAGTCCCAAAAAACGCTGGCGTTTTTTTCTTTATTATGGGTGATAGGCTGAAAACGATCGATAAATTTTTTGGGGCTCCCCTCCTTCCCCCCTACATTTCTTAACTCATGGCAACTTAACTATACAGTGGGCACATGTGTAGGGCAAAATAAAAATTTTATTTGATGTTTTGAAGGTTTCCCAGGCCTGTGTAGTGCTGCTACAAATGCTTCCATTGGAAATTGAATTTGGCGCTGTATGCAAATTAACCATCGCTAGTGTAACTTTGCTTCGCTTGGCGAATTAACGCTAGCGCAACTTCGCAACCTTACGCTACCCCTGAGCGCAACTTCGGATTTTAGTGACACTGCTGCCAAAATTCTCCTCCTCTCATCCAAAAGGGTACAGGCCCCTACCCTGCTCAAGTCCTTATCATGGCTTCCTATAAAACAAAGAATAACTTGCAAACTCCTCCTTATAACCTTCAAAGCTCTTCATTCCCCTGCACCAAACTACATTGCATCCCTTGTCTCTCTATATACTCCTGGCAGAAACCTCCGCTCATCTCAGAGCAACCGCTTGGTTGCACCCCCCACTGCTACTGCTATTTCCATCATCAAACCCTTCTGTCTTGTGGCTCCTTATACCCATTCTTGAACCTCTCCGGAGAGAATCCTCCTTCAGTGGCTTTAGAAGTAAACTTAAAGACTACCTCTGGAAGCACCTAGATAACACTTGAACTGGGAACTGGCACTTATATGTAACCAACAGCACTTTAATACCCCTCCAAATTGTTTCTTTAAGCTACCCTCCCATTTAGACTGCAAGCCCTACAGGTTAGGGTCCTCCATCCTTTTGTCTCCTTGACACTGAGCACTTAATCTGTAGTGTAATTATATTTTATATTTATGTGGATTGTATTTCTAATAATGCACTTATTGTTACTTATTATTGCAGTGACCCCTTGTTTGTTACTACTAATTTATTGTTTTGCTGTACAGAGCTGTGCCCTCAAGGAGCGCTATACAAATGAAAATATAGATACATACAATTGGCCCCTTAATGTAATATTGGCGAGTATGGCTGTGTTTCTGCCAGTTCTTTGTTGTTATAGGTAGCAATCTTCTGCCCAGTCCTGGTGCCAATTTACAAGAGTCTATCTTCTCAGTAGGTCCGTGTTATTATGTTGCATCTCTACCTCCCACAGCGAATCTGAAAAGTTCCTGTGTACATGCACCCTAGCCAAGTGTCTCGTGCCATTTACATCAGCTTGCAAGACATGGAAATGAGCTGTAATTTTGATGGCCTAAAATGTTTATACAAGACATTCTTGCAGACCACAGGGTTTACAGCGAGCTGGAACAGCACTTTTCCCAGGAAGGACACCCATACGCATCATATGTCCAGATGCAAGATTTTCCAGGAAATCCATTCCGCTAAATCCCTATTCTGCACCTTCTTTGTGTAATAAGGGTCATGTTTGGCATTTCTCTCAGTGATGTTGCTTTTGATTGTGAAGTTTTCATAAAAATGTTAGTGAATTTTATTTCTAACATTCTGTTGCGTGACATTATTATATATACCTCCTTCCACAGAGTCCCCTAGCCCCATGGGACTCATCAAATTATGTTTCAGTCTCTTAAATGGTGCAGCTTCTTTTAAGATGATAAAGTATCCTACGTCATGCCTAACTTACTGAAACACATGTGTAGCCTTTAATGGTTTGACCCCATGTTAGGCAAGGTAATAATAGGAAAAAAAAAATTCTCATGCTAAACTGAAAGAAATGTAAGTGATCCCAAACTGCATACTAGCTCACTGACCCTCAACGCACATACTGGCCCACTTAACTTATGGCACATACTTGCCTAGTTATTCCATAGAATATAAATGTTCCCTCTAAGATGTGTGCCGTGTCTGCAAATGAAGGAGGGGGGTCACACAAGCAGAAAATATTCATGAACTTACACACGCTACAATTACATGTAATTCAGTTGGTGCAAGAGCCCTTATAGCCAACAGTCAGAGGGAACCCTGTTGTTATTTTCTGCTCAAGGCAGCTGTTGGGTTCAGGGCACCCTTGCTCCAAAGTTCTCTATATCTTGTACCCCATTCACCAAAGTAGGCTCAATCAGCATGATGGTTCATGGTACTAATATACTGTAGATAAGCATAAGCAAGCACAACTTTTTCTGAACGGGTATGGAACCTGTTATCCAGAATGCTCGGATAACATATCTTTCTGTAATTCGGATCTTCATTCAAGTCTACTAGAAAATCATATAAACATTAAACAAACCCAATAGGCTGGTTTTGCTTCCAGTAAGGATTCATTATATCTTAGTTGGGATCAAGTAAATGGTACTGTTTTATTATAACAGAGAAAAAGGAAATCATTTTAAAAATTATTTGGATAAAATAAAACGGAGTCTGTTGAAGCCATTCCGTAATTCGGATCTTTCTGGATAACATTTTTCCGAATAACCCCATACCTGTATAGTGTTTTATTGAGCACCATTTAAGCCTAGTGCTACCTAGCATCAGTTAAAATGCATTTAAATTATGATGTTCACTCCCAAAACATTTCTGAGCCACTAATCTCAATAGCACATAATAACCCACTGCACATATAGCACATCCTGGGCCAAAGATCAAAGACTCGAAATTCCTATATTTGATATTTAATTTTTAGGCCCAATTTTTGTACCAATGTCATAAGACATTTTCAAAATGAATGGTGCCTTTAAAAACAAAGAGTTTCTCAAATATAAACCTTTATTGTACAAAATTCAAAATTGTGGATCTATTATTTTTGTGTATTTAGTACAGCGAGCCTTAGCCAGGGGGAGACTCATTTATAAGCTGGTATAATGTACTGTATGAAAAATATCTTGTTCGCAAATCTTCATGAGCCTTTAATGATATTTCTGTGGGGTTAAGAAACGTCTATTTACACACCAACTGTGGCTGTGTTATATTTTGAATAAATGGCTGGTACAGCCATCTTTTCCACTATCATGAGCTAACTGGCCCCTGGCCCTATTTTGGATCTCAAATCAGGCTTGGAAAAAAAACTACCTTATGCATTTAAAAGAAACCGCAATGTTTTTTTTAGACAGACAAAGTATTGAGGGATTTTTCAACCCAAATTACAATATAACTATTGCCTTTATGAAGATATTTTCAGGGGAGTTCAGAGTATAAAAAGCATTGAGACAACTTTCAATCCACCAGCTATATAGGGTATATAGAGACTTCTTAAATGCAGGCTTTGATCTACTTAATACATTCAAAGTATCATTATTATAATCCCAACCAGACTAATAATGTAATTCCATGAATATGTACTGTAGTATTAGTACTAGACCAAGAGCATGCTCTCCAACAGTTTCTTAACCTTTTTAATAACTATTGTCTGTTGTAAGAAGCACTTTTACTGTATGAAGGAGAATCATGGAGATCCACCCTAATCCACATGGTTTGTCTTTAAATGCACAACCTGCTTATACTTGTATTACTAGCATTGACTTATTTTAAATTATGTCTTAGGGTGTAGATCTCTCATCCTTATAACCGAAGGCCTTTATTGACTCATGGCTGCAGATGCATATGAAACTATACTGTGGGTATTTTATCGAGTTCCTAATAGTCGTATAACTTAAAAAATAATTCTGCATCCCCATCATTCGTCAACCATGGCTTTAGAAAGGACGTAGAAGTGTGGTCCATGTCAAACTTCAGAAAAAATCCCCAGTCTCACCCCAAAATGGGAACAAATTACCATTAAGCAAAACATTTGTTATGTCTGACTGCTGGCATGTTCCTAGTAAAAGAATGACACACTGTGGGTGCGGGGGCTATGAGTAAAATAAAACATATGTACACAATTTTTATTATAGTCATAAATATAGACAGCAGAGACCATTTTAAAAAGTTCACATGATCAGGGAAATAATATCACGCTGTTCAGGGGCGTTTTGAGCTGACCTGCTGCAGGTTGCCTAATCCTCTAGCTCAGATATTGCTCTTTTCAGACTGGCTCCGTTATAATGGAGCATGATGCAACTTCTGCTTTTGGAAAGCCGCAGGATTCAGTGGAAAGCAGATTTATGACTGTGCAATTTTGTGGTCCTGCTGCAGACTAATTTGATTAGGACTATAGTTCAGATTTTTGAAAGGCACTGCTTAGATTCTCCAACGGACAGTGAGGATGATATATCAAATGGCTTTGTACCCTTTGGTGAAGTATAATACAGTAGAGCAGGGGTGCCCAAAAGGCAGATCGGGATCTACCAGTAGACCTTTAGCTGGTGATCAGTAGAGCTCAAGACACTGTCAACAAACAGCTTGTCTAAATCACCCTCCTATTTCTTGCTTTTCGTTCAGATATTTATTAAAGGATAAAATTTTAAAATAAATAAACCTCAGTAATAAGACTAATTGTCTAATCACTCACATGGCAGAGTTAATCCGGTGTCACTGGTCTGTAGTAGTAGGAAACATGCTCTTCTGAGAAAGCGGCAGCCTTGAGCAGCAGTAGGCTCAGTTTCTCTCCATTGCACATGTATCAAAGGTTCTTCATTCCTTCCTTCTCTGGATAAATGCTAAATTTGAAGGCGTGTCATCGTTAACCCCCAGCCAATCAGCTTTGAAGCAGGGAGATTTTGCGCATGCGCAATAGCGATCGAGAGGAGAAGGAAGCCGTTCTTCCTTAAGCAATATGGCAATGGCAGCCTGAAACAGGAGCTGCGACTATAAGACATGACAATCTCCTTCATTCTACACTTAAGTGAGCTGAAAACATAGCGATCTAAGACTACTTTATAAGACCTATATCGGGAGGATGTTGATTGGACTTGGCTTTCCTTCTCCTTTAAGTTATGGTTACATAAGAAAAAGTTGTTTGTTAAATATAGCAATATAAATTCTCTCATAAATCAATATAATGTTTAAGTAATAGTTTCCATGGAACAGAATGCTAACAATGCTATTATGGATGCAGATCATAAAGGGACCACATCACTAAAAGAAGATCCCTCATTAGTAAAGTATCAGAGTAGAGTCTGCAGATATTGATTACTACCAAATTGACATTGGAGACTGATTCAATTATTTTGGAGTTGGCTTTCTCCAAATGAGGCAGGACACACTCAAACCTATATAGTTATTTGTGAATTGAATATATACTGGCAAGTACATGCACAGAAGCAGCACCTCTAAAACCCTTCACACTGCACAAATTCCTTGTTATACAGTAGGGCATCACTGGGCAACATGGAATAGGGATGGGACTGGATTTTATTAGTTAGTAATTGGCCTACATATTGCCATGAGGATGGTATTGTTTTCAGACAAGATAAACTCTGTATAGCGTGTGCTCACTGCTTCTCTTTTATTGCCTGTGATTCAGGCATAATAAATATGGAGTTGTTTAGCAGGGACAGTGTATCCTCAATAACGATGGGTTATTTTTTTGTTTTGCAGTTATGTAATGACAACCGTTCAATAATACTGTTCCAATGAACTGCTGTAATATGGATTTTGCAGGGTTTGATAGGCCAGAGGGTGGCTAGCTCTCACCAATGGAGTTGTATGGTCTCATGTGAAATGCTCTACCTGCTGTTGGATACATCTCCGACCACCCTCAGTAACCATAGTATTTATACCTCTCAGTCCCAAAGTGAATGCATGCATGGGAGTCCTCTTGTTGGACTAGACCAGTGGTCCCCAACCAGTAGCTCGTGAGCAACATGTTGCTCTCCAACAAGAGGACTCCCATGCATGCATTCACTTTGGGACTGAGAGGTTTAAATACTATGGTTACTGAGGGTGGTCGGAGATGTATCCAACAGCAGGTAGAGCATTTCACATGAGACCATACAACTCCATTGGTGAGAGCTAGCCACCCTCTGGCCTATCAAACCCTGCAAAATCAATATTACAGCAGTTCATTGGAACAGTATAGGGGCAGATTTATCAAAGGCCAAATTTCGAATTTATGTGAATTTTTCTTTAACGCTAATAAGTATGAATGTACTCAAAACTCTAAAGTTATCTTATTTAAGGAAAAACCTGAACATCTAAAATTCAAACTAATGTTACTGAACCGAATACTCGAAACGAATTCGAATGAAAATCGATTCCAGTTTTTCTGGAAAAAGCTTGAATGTCAGGAAGGCAATTAACATCTTCAAATGGGCCAACGGACCTCTGCCATTGACTTGTAAATGAACGAAGTATCGAATTAGAACTGTCGAGGTGTGATAAATCTCACATTCAAATTTACATTCAAGGTTGTGCTTTTAAATTCGAATTGACACAAAAAAAAATTTGAAAATTCTAATTCAAATTTACCATTCAAACCTTAATAAATCTGCCACTAAAAGTGTTATATATAATATGTTTTTACATGTTTTGAAGGCTTAATGGCATGCAAGAAACCATATGTTTAACCATAACCTTTATAAAACTGCAGCAGGTCACCTGAGATTTTAATGGTCAGGATTGCATCACATTGAAGATTCCCGATTTTAAACCTCGCCATAGGAAAGCAATCGGTGTATTCATGATGACGGGACAGTTATGTTGCGCACATGCCATCATTCCCACGCAATCCAGAGACACACAGCTATACCCCCCTCAGATATTTATCTTACATGGAATAAATATTTTGCAGGTTATTGAGTTGTGGGCTGTGGATAATGTTTGTTTTCTGGTTCTCTGACTCATCGAAGGTCATCCTTTGCATAATTAGCTGCCAGATGCGTTAACGTATTCAGTGCCCGGGGAAAAATCCCTGATTCCCAAATTTCATCCTGAGAACAAAAAAAAATCTAATTTGCTGTATATAACTGTCACTTTCTGATAACAACATAGTAAATGGCAGTAAGTAACCTTTTATTTTGAATGTACTTCACCCCTTAAGTGCTGGATCAACATGACCCCATTGTAGCGTGAGTTAAAACAGGCCTAATTACTCCCCATCTTTGTGTAACCTCTAACTCAGCTGGGCCAGAGGTGCCTTTAGAAAATACAGTGGAAACGACTATACAGAACAAACTGAAGGATGGCCCTGTAATATGAGGTTAATGTAAAGGTTAAAGTATCTTCTTTTTCATTGTGTGCAATTTAACAGCTGGACAGAGAATCCTGAGCAGATATGCCTGCAGAACATTTGGTGGGAGGACGTTTATACAGGACAAGGCTAGTATTGTAACCACTTAACATTTAACTGAAAACATCATCGGTGTTACTTATTAAAGAAAAATCAGATTGTTTGCAGTGGTGACATTACGGGGGTTATTTATCAAAATCTGAAAAACGACTCAGACCAAATCACGGATTTTTCCCCCTTATTTATCAAATGTCTTGTTCTGGAAAAAAACACAAATATCGAGCCTTTTTAAATTTTGATGTCCAAATAACGAAGCATTTTGCGAATTTGTCGCTGAAAACTATGACTTTTTCGGATTTGACGCCCGAAAACCATAAGATCTTCGAATTATTGCACAAATCCAGAGCAGATCGGGATATCTTTGGGACTTCTCCCATTGACGTCTACATGAACTCAGCTGAATACCGAAACTTTGTTATTCTGACTTTTAACACCATCGAGAGTTTAATAAATCTCAAGGTTCAAGTAAAAATTGTGGTTTTCCCCTTTGAAAGGCCAATGAGAAAAAAATCAGACATTAAAAAATAACCGCCAAAAAGTTTGGAGACCCCACTGCAAAGTCGTTTAACCCTTTCACTGCTGGTGGTCAGTGTTGCCTCACAATGGCATGTAAAGAATTGCACTTTATATCAAGGAGCAAACTGTAAACACAAAATTTACAATGTCCATCCCAGGGGGTAGCTGGCTATGTTTAAGAATTTTTTGTTTTCAGCAAAATTTGGTATTATTTCACACTATGGGGTTTAAAGCAAAGGTTACAGGAAACAAAGAAAAGAGTTAATTGGGGCAAGAATTTTTGTATATTATTCTTTTCTATCCTATATTCCCTGGAATTATAGCAGGGTGACTGTTAAGGCAATGTCTTTATGTATCCGAATAAATTTAGGGTGTTGACTAGCAATAACATTTCTGGTATAAAGTAATGGAATTTCACTAGCCTTATGCTTTCATTCAATATTAATAACTTTTCCTTTCTATTGATAGCAATGGAACAATATTCCCTGTCTCATAACTGGGTAAAATCTCCCTACTGACTGAAATATGATTCTCTGTAAGCGCCTTAAATCACCCATGAGAATTTCTTTGGATTCATTGTATTGTAACCACGCAAATGGTTAATGTGATGCTGAGAGGCAGACCCATTGAGATATATGATAACGGATTTGCTGAGTATTTCCGGTGGTGAAATTTCCAGTTAAGGATAAAGAATATACTATCCAGAAATTCACAAAAAGCCTGCTCTAAGTATTAACAAAAAAATGAAATGATCCCCTAAAAACAAGGAATGTATTGTTTCATCAATCTCTGTGTCCCAACAAGCGGCCTGCTTTTCCTTACCTTGACAGCAGATATTCTTTCTCAGGAGAAGCCACAGTCCTGCAGTTCCTGTCCTATCACTGCTGACTAACTAAACCTGTGATCTGGTTTCACCCCTTGCCTCATTTAGAGGTCACTTCTCTATAGGAAGAATCCTGCATACAGATAATATTATGTTTCCCATGCGCCTCTAGAAACAGAGCAGGCAGACACCAAACTGGACTGTGTTGTAGATAAATGCAGGTAAAAGTTTATTCAAAGGAATAACATCTTGTAAAACCCTCTGTCCTCTTTTAAAGCAGCTTAATACAAAGAATAATACAATTGTAATATAAATGTACCTATACTTCAAATCAGTTTTTAAAGCAGAAAGCTTTACACTCACTCCCTTGCAGACTGACTTTTTTCAGGGATCATGTATGAATGCTACAGGTATGGGGTCCATTATCCAGAACGTTTGGGGGTCTTTCAGATATGGGATCTTGCCGTAATTTCAATCTCCATACTTCATGTCTATTACAAATGTTTTTAAACATTTAAAGGACAAGGAAAGTCTAAAATAGAATAAGGCTAGAAATGCTGTATTTTGTATACTAAACATAAGCATGACCTTACTGCACCACAAAGCCTAATCAAACAAATGATTTATGCTTTCAAAGTTGTCTACAAGGGGTTGTCATCTTGTAACTTTGTTAAACATCTTTGCCTGACCCTGACCCTGCACATGCTCAGTGTGGTCAGGGCTGCTTAGGGATCGTCATAAACAAAGCTGCTTGAGTTCTGCATGGCTGATAAGTAAGGTGGGGGCTCCCCCTGCTGTTCATAAGTATGATTGTTTCCCTGCTCAGCAGTTAGGGACCATCTGACAATTCCTATCCACAGCAATAAATGAAGGGAGAATTTCACTGCATACAATCAGGTTTCTTATAAAAACGGTACACATTTTTTAAGTCGTTTTTTCATTCGTTTTCATTAAAGAAAGTAAAAATGGGATTTTATTTTTTTGCCTTTCCTTGTCCTTTAACAAACCCGTTAAGATGGTTTTGTCTCTCTTAGTCATGATCAAGTGCAAGTGTCCGTTTGTATTATTACAGAGAAAAAGGAAATGATTTCTAAAAAATAGAATTTTTTTTTTATAAAATGGAGTCTATGGGAAATGGCCTTCCTGTAATTCAGAGCTTTCTGAATAACAGGTTTCCGGATAATGGGTCCTATACCTGTATATGGAAAATGTACCCCGTAATCTTAATATTGGGGATTTTGGGAACCTTATAAATAATCAAGTTCTCACGTGCATTTACATACTGTGTGTAGTTTCTAATATATTTATATTGCAAAGTTAGGGATGTGCTGGGTGAATATATTTAAGAAGAGGGCATAGAGGACTAGAAATGCAAGGAGATGGAGGGTTGCCTGTGCCACACACGTGTTTCCCAGCCAATCAATTAAATGGGTGGCTTAATACAAACATCTTTGATGAACAGTAAAAGGGGTGGCAGAAACCAATGATTTTCTTTACATATAAGCAGCAAGCAAGCAAAAATGAATAAAAGAGTTTTTCAGACCATGTGTAGTGTATGTGATGCACATATATCAGGGTAGTCATTGTTTCACTTCTTTATTTTGGGTACTTAATGATCCGAACATTTCGTTAGGGTTGCCACCTTTCCCCACGGGTAACTCTGGTTGGGAGGCGCGGGGGGGCCAACAACGTGGTGGGACAATGACGTATCAGGGCAGGCCAATGACGTCAATTGTCCCCTCAGTCTTGGGGAATCCTGCTCGGTTTTTCTAATTTGGAAAACTGGATAGGCAGTTTTGACCAGGACGGAACGGAACTTTGAAGGGCTGTCTGGGTCAAAACTGCCTGTCCGGTATTCCAAAACCAGACAGGTGGCAAGTGCAACCCTACATGTAGTAAATATAATTTCCTGTATATTTGAACTTATATTTACTATAACTATAAAAGGTTTTGTTTAAGCGTGGTGTGGGGAGTAAGGAGCAGAATATTGTGTCCCTTACAAAGCCATAAACTTAGCACTTGCATCTGCAATCAGGGGCGTAACTATAGAGGAAGCAGACCCTGCGGCTGCAGGGGGGCCCAGGAGGTATAGGGGCCCCACGAGGCCCTAATTCATATACAATTTCAATAAATATTGGAGAAACAAGTCAACCTCTAAACATTTTGGGGGCCTGAAAAATAATTTGCTGTGGGGCCCAGTAATATCTAGTTACGCCACTGTCTGCAATGTATGCTCTGCTACGTTCTCTATGAAGCTTTTATCAGTTTCTGATATCAGTTCCTTGTATCAGGTGGTGCCCAGTACAGAGTAGAGTTTATATATGCTATGGCCAGTTAGGAGTTCCTACTGAAAAGCATGCCCCTTACACAGTGGTCAAAAATTGAGTCAATTCCATACTGGAGTGATGGCAAAAACATGAATCTTTGCACTTGTTTTTCACTTACATCTTGGTTTTAGTGATGCATAAGCACCTTGTTTATACTCAGCAAACAAATCAATCGTTTAACTAATAGAACACATCACTAACACAAGAATTAAATGTTTGAAGCCATGTGGTTTTTGAAGGAAAATGCATTAGGGATGGATAACATAAACTAGCCAGCCTATTCCCAAGATAAATAGAATCCTATGAGCAATTTCAAAACATGTTTCCCTTCTGCTTCATGGTGATGACCATAAACCAGATTACATAAAGGCATCTGTTGCATGCAAACCTATCTCAAACCACAAGAGGGTAGCATTACATTGTACATTTTTTTCTATAAAACGCCAGTTCATATTGTATGAATTGATGCTGAATTCTTCCTGACAAGTTGACAGATTTTTTTTTAGTGGCTAGCCAAAGTCGCTATATATTCTTATACTAAATCTTTTGTACCACTCGTTTTTATCTGCAAAAAGGAATCTACTGGCCTTCAAGTTACACTACTAATATCATATCATATTCAGAGAAGTGTAAGTAAAGTTTTACCCATCTTGATTCTGGCCATATATGTTTTTGTTTATTTGTTTTTGTATTATACAATGTAAGAGAATCATGTAATTAAATTGGATGCAACCAGTGTTAAAAGAACCACTCTTGTGTAGAGGCCTGCAGCCATTCTGCAATTCCAAAAAGCAGTGTGCAAAGTGAAACAATGAGCCTGTTTTTGCAATTTGCACACTGCACAGGCAGTGACATAACTAGATGTTACTGGGCCCCAGAGTAAATTTCACGTATGGGCCATACGTAACAGAATTAACATTTTTTCTATCATTTCATTTGAGTATGGCCTTTTAAAGTCCCACAGTCAATGAAATAGTAATGTGATGCAGACCACTTTCTAGTAACAAGGGGTTAAAATCACCAACATTTTTAAGGAAGTCGAAATAAAGAAAAGTTAGAACTGTCTGTAAACGAAAAGTAACTTCTGTAGTTGGATTTACAGGAACAGGCACGGTTTCTATTTAATCTAAATTCTTATAAGAATCCTACCTAATTCATGGAAAAAAATCAGTTTACATCCAAAGTTGCCCATGAAGCCATTCACAGTAGTGATGGATGAATTTGGGGTGTTTCGCTTCGCTGAAAAATGTGTGAATTTCCAGCGAAATTGCGAAAAATTCGCGAAACAGCACTGGCGTCTCGTTTTTGATGCCGGCAAATTTTCACGGCGAATCTCGGGAATTCACGGCAAATTCACGCCTGGCGAATAAATTCACCCATCACTAATTCACAGCATAAGCTAAGTATGTAAGTGTATGTTTTTTAGAAAATCTACAAGATCAAAAATACTCTACTAACTTCTTTGGGGGAACTGTATTAAAATTCACACTGGGGAATCCTGCACAGTTCCGAACTGGTTGAATTTTACCAAAGTTCTGAACACTTTTCTCACTGTCGGGAAATTGTCAAGGCGTTTATGAAAGTTGATCAATGTGTCATTTGCTTACTCATCTAATCTTTAATACCTAGAGGCCGATTCACTTAGCTCGAGTGAAGGATTCGAATGAAAAATACTTCGAATTTCGAAGTATTTTTTTGGTACTTCGACCATCGAATTGGTTAAATTCGTTCGAATTCGAACGAAATCGAACGAAAAATCGTTCGACTATTCGACCATTCGATAGTCGAAGTACTTGCCCTTTAAAAAAAACTTCGACCCCCTACTTCGGCAGGTAAAACCTACCGAAGTCAATGTTAGCCTATGGGGAAGGTCCCCATAGGCTTGCTAACCTTTTTTTGATCGAAGGATTTTCGTTCGATCGTTGGATTCAAATCCTTCGAATCGTTCGATTCGAAGGATTTAATCGTTCGATCGAACGAAAAATCCTTCGATCGATCGAACGAAGGATTAGCGCTAAATCCTTCGACTTCGATATTCGAAGTCGAAGGATTTCAATTCGAGGGTCGAATTTCGAAGTATTTTTAACTTCGAAATTCGACCCTTAGTGAATCTGCCCCCTAGTGTTGGAATACAGGTTTGTATGTATTAGCAACAACCATATCAATGTAACATCTGTTATACTGTTTCTATCACCTAGCAATTTATATGTATTGCTTTAAAAGGAATGAATGAGTGCAATTAATGCTGAGTTATATTTTTTTTAAATAGTACTGCTTGACCCATCTATGACCCATTTATAGAAACATTTCCTGAGTTTATTTTGGGATAGGAGAATGTTCAATTTGTGCTAGGGATGCACTGATTCTTGGATTCTTGGAATTTGATTGAATAAAGAGTATTGTTCCCAAATGTACATCTATGACATAACCAAGCCCTTAAGAGGAAAACTTATGACGACACATTTTTGTTCATATATGATGCGGTTTTGTCAGTTGGACTCCAGCTTGATTGAGCAGATTAGGGGGTTATTTATCAAAAGCAGAAAAATTCTCACTATTTTCTGAAAACTAATAATCCGCACAAACTTTTTCCCCCTTTATCAATAATTTTTTCCAAAAATGTCTATAAAAAATCTATAATATCCAAATAATGTGAATTTTTCAGATTTGTTGCCGAAAACTGCAACTTTTTCGGATTTGACGCCTGAAACCAAGAAATCTTCATGTTATTGAATAAAACCCAGCGCAGATCGGGATCTGCCATTGACTTGTACATGGATTCGGCAGGTCTGAGTTGAAGTACTTTTTTATTTAGACTTTAAACAGCATTGGAGATGAATGAATCTTGAAAAAAATTAAGTTTTTTCTCTCTGAAAAAATTGTATTAAAAAGAATGTTTTTTGCATCTATAAATATTTCATAACAACCATGGTAAAGTGTTAAAGTATATATATTTTATTTGTAGGACTGTAAAAGTATAGAATGAAAAAATATTTTTAATTTGACGGTTTATATTTATTTGCAAGTTGAAAATAGTTCATTCGAATATTTATATTTTGCAAACCATTTTCTCAATTATTCTCTCTCTGTAAATCCTAAAATAGCAAAACTATGTGTAGTAAGAAATCCCATAAGTATTTTCGTTGGATATAGTAACACCAGTACTTGAATTAACATCTTCTTAAGGGACGAAGGGACATGTCTTTAAGCATCTGATATTTGCTATGTGATTATACAGTACATGGCAGTTGAAAGCTGAAGATTGAATAAAATATGATAAAATCTGCTCCTAGACATTAGATATTATGTTTTTTATGGTACAATATAAATGTCTATCGGGAAATCCACCACAGTACTGAGTTTTGTGTGGTTAGGTGGTGCCCACCAGGCTAAGCTTCCTTTATAGTTAAAGATCCATTCTACCTCAACAGTCTGAAGCAAGGCAGCATTAAGGTAATGTTAGGCCAAGGCTAATGATCCAGTGAGTCCTGCTACCCCAGTCAGCTGATTTGCAGCAGTACTACCTTAATTCTCCTGAACTAAGAATATGTGAACTCTACCTGGCAAAAAGTGAGTTGGCATAAGGTTGGGAGGGTGGCCCAGGCCAAAGAAAATTAAGCGGTAATGCTGAAAAGTTAATACAGATTGCAACTTTTAGTCTTTTTTAAACTATACAATGTATCTGCCTGTACGACTGTTTTAAGGGATGGAATTCTACAACTTCACGGGTATTAATTGAAAGGAAAAAAAAAACTGTTGCATTTTAAGATTAAATCGTCTAATCAAAAGGGTTATTCTTGAATCCTCTGGAAGGAGATACAGGTGAATAAAGCAGATTAAAGGTCCCCATAGACGCGAAGATTTCTCTTGCCAAACAAACGATTTTAGCGAAGTCCGACCAATCCTTCGAAATTATCGTGCGGTTAGTGGGATTCAAACGATCGTACATCTTACGATTTTTCGGCCGACATCTGTCAGAAAATTGACCGGCCAGGTTAAAAAATCTTTATCGGTCCCAGTGCAATCTATCTATGTTTGCAGGGACAAGCAGGCAGCTCCCCTTTGTTTTCCTGGCAATATCACCTGAAATGGTCTTTTTAGTTGATGCACAAATAGAAAAACACTGGCACTCAAGGAAACTTCAATGCAGGGTTACCCCTTGCTGGTTTTTTTAAGTGCAAACGTGCAACATTACGGGGCGAGCCACTTTATCAAGCATACTACAATGATCATTGTGCAGACAATATAAGGAGTGACTTATTACAACAAATTAGCATACAAAATTGAAGACAACGCCCTTCAGCTTGCAATTGCGCATATAGTCCCATAAAACATAGTGTTAAAAAAGTAACAATAAATGTCCATGTGCAACATCAGTAAGCAAGCTGTATTGATGAAAGGTCAAACTGTGCAAAGTAGATTTATTCCTCCCAAGTGTTAAAAAACTGTGTATCTAAAAAAGATAAAAATATTACAAAATCTTTAGGCCATTAGCTTCTTGTATGTAGTTACATTGCCTTCTTGTATGTAGTTACATTACCTTCTTGTATGTAGTTACATTAGATTATTGTATGAAGTTACATTTGATTATTGTACGTATTTACATTAGCTTCTTGTATGTAGTTACATTACCTTCTTGTATGTAGTTACATTAGATTATTGTATGAAGTTACATTTGATTATTGTACGTATTTACATGAGCTTCTTGTATGTAGTTACATTAGGTAATTGTATGTATTTATATTAGCTTCTTGTATGTAGTTACATTGGCTTCTTGAATGTAGCTTCAAGAATTCTTGTATGGTAATTTGTGGAATGGGGCCACACTTCATTATATTTGGCCCCAAAAGTGCATGAATCGCCTTGCAGGACTTTCCTGTTGCAATAACCTGTCCATTTTCTGCTTCATAACTGAAAAAAACTTGGCTCAATTTTCTATTAGATTGAAACTATATACTTTGAATATTGACTCATGAATCAGTAGCTTAGTTGCATGCTAGTATTATTGCTATCCTCTTACAAATTCAATCCACTTACATTTTGGTTTTAGTGATGCATAAGCACCTTGTTTATACTCAGCAAAGAAATCAATCGTTTAACTTATATAACACATCACTAATACAAGAATTAAATGTTTGTAGCCATGTGGTTTTTGTATTTACATTAGCTTCTTGTATAAAGTTACATTAGATTATTGTATGTATTTACCTTAGCTTCTTGTATGTAGTTACATTAGCTTCTTGTATGTAGTTACATTAGATTATTGTATGTAGTTACATTAGCTTCTTGTATGTAGTTACATTAGATTATTATATGTATTTACATTAGATTCTTGTATGTTGTTACATTAGCTTCTTGTCTGTAGTTACATTAGCTTATTGTATGTATTTACATTATCTTCTTATATGTAGTTACATTAGCTTCTTGTATGTAGTTACATTAGCTTCTTGTATGTAGTTACATTAGATTATTGTATGTATTTACATTAGCTTCTTGTATGTAGTTACATTTGCTACTTGTATGTAGTTACATTACCTTCTTGTATGTAGTTACATTAGCTTCTTGTATGTAGTTACATTAGATTATTGTATGTATTTACATTAGCTTCTTATATGTAGTTACATTAGCTTCTTGTATGTAGTTACATTACCTTCTTGTATGTAGTTACATTAGCTTCTTGTATGTAGTTACATTAGATTATTGTATGTATTTACATTAGCTTCTTATATGTAGTTACATTAGCTTCTTGTATGTAGTTACATTACCTTCTTGTATGTAGTTACATTAGCTTCTTGTATGTAGTTACATTAGTTTCTTGTATGTTGTTACATTAGCTTCTTGTATGTAGTTACATTAGCTTCTTGTATGTAGTTACATTAGATTATTGTTTGTATTTACATTAGCTTCTTGTATGTAGTTACATTAGCTTCTTGTATGTAGTTACATTAGCTTCTTGTTTGTAGTTACATTAGCTTCTTGTATGTAGTTACATTAGCTTCTTGTATGAAGTTACATTAGCTTCTTGTATGTCGTTACATTAGCTTCTTGTATGTAGTTACATTAGCTTTCTTGTATGTAGTTTCATTAGCTTCTTGTATGTAGTTACATTAGCTTCTTTTATGTAGTTACATTAGATTATTGTATGTATTTACATTAGCTTCTTATATGTAGTTACATTAGCTTCTTGTATGTAGTTACATTACCTTCTTGTATGTAGTTACATTAGCTTCTTGTATGTAGTTACATTAGTTTCTTGTATGTTGTTACATTAGCTTCTTGTATGTAGTTACATTAGCTTCTTGTATGTAGTTACATTAGATTATTGTTTGTATTTACATTAGCTTCTTGTATGTAGTTACATTAGCTTCTTGTATGTAGTTACATTAGCTTCTTGTATGAAGTTGCATTAGCTTCTTGTATGTAGTTACATTAGCTTCTTGTATGTAGTTACATTAGCTTTCTTGTATGTAGTTTCATTAGCTTCTTGTATGTAGTTACATTAGCTTCTTTTATGTTGTTACATTAGCTTTCTTGTATGTAGTTTCATTAGCTTCTTGTATGTAGTTACATTACCTTCTTGTATGTAGTTACATTAGCTTCTTGTATGTAGTTACATTAGTTTCTTGTATGTTGTTACATTAGCTTCTTGTATGTAGTTACATTAGCTTCTTGTATGTAGTTACATTTGCTACTTGTATGTAGTTACATTACCTTCTTGTATGTAGTTACATTAGCTTCTTGTATGTAGTTACATTAGATTATTGTATGTATTTACATTAGCTTCTTATATGTAGTTACATTAGCTTCTTGTATGTAGTTACATTACCTTCTTGTATGTAGTTACATTACCTTCTTGTATGTAGTTACATTAGCTTCTTGTATGTAGTTACATTAGTTTCTTGTATGTTGTTACATTAGCTTCTTGTATGTAGTTACATTAGCTTCTTGTATGTAGTTACATTAGATTATTGTTTGTATTTACATTAGCTTCTTGTATGTAGTTACATTAGCTTCTTGTATGTAGTTACATTAGCTTCTTGTTTGTAGTTACATTAGCTTCTTGTATGTAGTTACATTAGCTTCTTGTATGAAGTTACATTAGCTTCTTGTATGTCGTTACATTAGCTTCTTGTATGTAGTTACATTAGCTTTCTTGTATGTAGTTTCATTAGCTTCTTGTATGTAGTTACATTAGCTTCTTTTATGTAGTTACATTAGATTATTGTATGTATTTACATTAGCTTCTTATATGTAGTTACATTAGCTGCTTGTATGTAGTTACATTACCTTCTTGTATGTAGTTACATTAGCTTCTTGTATGTAGTTACATTAGCTTCTTGTATGTAGTTACATTAGTTTCTTGTATGTTGTTACATTAGCTTCTTGTATGTAGTTACATTAGCTTCTTGTATGTAGTTACATTAGATTATTGTTTGTATTTACATTAGCTTCTTGTATGTAGTTACATTAGCTTCTTGTATGTAGTTACATTAGCTTCTTGTTTGTAGTTACATTAGCTTCTTGTATGTAGTTACATTAGCTTCTTGTATGAAGTTGCATTAGCTTCTTGTATGTAGTTACATTAGCTTCTTGTATGTAGTTACATTAGCTTTCTTGTATGTAGTTTCATTAGCTTCTTGTATGTAGTTACATTAGCTTCTTGTATGTAGTTACATTAGCTTTCTTGTATGTAGTTTCATTAGCTTCTTGTATGTAGTTACATTAGCTTCTTTTATGTTGTTACATTAGCTTTCTTGTATGTAGTTTCATTAGCTTCTTGTATGTAGTTACATTAGCTTCTTATATGTAGTTACATTAACTTCTTGTATGAAGTTACATTAGGATATTGTATGTATTTACATTAGCTTCTTGTATGTAGTTACATTAGCTTCTTGTATGCAGCTTCAAGAATTCTTGTATGGTAATTTGTGGAATGGGGCCACACTTCATTATATTTGGCACCAAAAGTGCATGAATCTCCTTGCAGGACTTTTCTTTTGCAATAACCTGAAAAAAACTTGGCTCAATTTTCTATTAAATTGAAACTGTATTACTTTGAATATTGACTCATGAATCATTAGCTTAGTTGCATGCTAGTATTATCGCTATCCTCTAGAGCAGGGCTGTCCATATGGAAGAAGAAACCCCCAGTCTTCTTGAAGGCTCCATAGACTGTATGACATCATTTTAATTTTATCCACCCTCAAACATTCTATACGAGGAATAATTTACCGACTACATGTAATAAGTAGGACAGCACCACTCTGGAGCTGTGATTGGGTTGAAGCTTTGGTAGTTAGGGTTCCCGTTTATATTATAAGTACAGGTATGGGACCTGTTATACAGAATGTTCGGGACCTGAAGTTTTTCACAATTTGTACTTCTGTAATTTGCATCGCTATACATTAGATCTTTAATTTTTCAAAAATTGTTTACTTGCTATTACACATTTATTCATTTCTTTATAATTACAACTATGGGTCACAAAAGTCCCTTAGGGGGTGTCATTAAACTACTTGCTACCAATCTGCCCACGCTCCACTTCCTTCTTATTTTTAATTATTGTATTTCCCCTTACTGGAAGGTTGTATCTGTCTAAAGTGGTTACCAGAGAGTCTTGTAAAAATCAGTACAAAAGAGATATCAGAGGAGAATAATACCCAGTTCTTTCTTCAAATACAGGATAACATGAGGTTTTCTGAGAACACTCACCTCTTCAGAACTTTTAAATTAGAGGTTTTTTTCTGAAACATCATGCTGTTCTCTGCTTAAAGCACCCCCAACCCATATCTCCTGTGCTAACTCCTCCTCTACCATATTTAAAGCATACAAATGAAAAGGGTTTAGTTGTAGATATAACCCTAATTTGGTTACTGTCTCTTTAAATAGCAACTTACCCTTGGCAATCCAGGGGCCCTGAGTCCCTTTTGCGTATGAAAAGTACTGGAACTGGGAATTACAGCTCAGTGCCTCAACCTAGGGAACACTGAGGAACACACCTCAGGGGGATTCCACTAGGAATAATAAAACACACACAGTTTGCAAATGAAACAAATATAAACTTTAAAACTTGGGCAAACTAATACACCATGCACTCCTACACTGGGGACACGTGGGGCACGTGGGGCACGTGGGACACTACCTAAATCACTATTAGGTACTTAACTGTTGCTCAAACACAGTCCTTTTAAATATCAAAGTCCCAATCCTCCGGAAGGAGTTAATAACTACACAGTTCAAATGAAATGTCCCTTACCCAGAGCTCTTATTCCCCAGGTAGCTCTACCATTTCCCAAAAGTACCTCTCCCTTTTTAATTTAGCAGCAGCTCCCACGTAGCAGGTAAATACACAAGACTTGTCTTCACTTTGGGGCCCCACGCTTGTATCCGTGCCAGTATCCTCCCTTGGGTGGCTCACTCACGTGGTGCTCTCAGAGGCAATCACACTGGAGATTACAGGCAGCTCTGCAGCAGGATAAATCTCACCAGTGGCACCTTTCTCCTTCTTTAGCAGCTTGGCAGGGAACAGGCTGGGCTCAATCTCTACCTCCACAGATTCCAGAGATTTAACAGCTTCTCTGTACTTTACAGTCTTACAGCCAGGGCCGTTCCTGCCATGAGGCAAGGTGAGCACCTTGCCTCAGGCAGCAGTGAACGGCCAGTTACAAGGGGCGGCAAAAAGCATATTTCTGGTTTTTAAATCGGAAATTCAGCTTTGCTAGTGCAGAAAGCACAGTATGCGCTTGTTGTGGTAACGGTGCAGCCCCTCCGACGCTAAACTTTTAAGCACGGAGTGAGGGGCGGCATCAGGGTTTCTGTCTCAGGCGGCAGCAGCCCAAGGATCGCCCCTGCTTACAGCTACTCGTGCTCTGTTCAGCTCTCTGGGAGACCCCATACATTTGGCTCCAAAGTCAGGCACACCCTCTCTCCCAAGGATGCACTGGGGTGCCCAGCCAATCGGATCGCTCTCCAGCCAGTAACTCGGATGAATGATGTCACAGGCAGAAAAACAGGGGAAGGAATTCTCTTGTCCCCTACATAGATATATAACATTATGTAGATATAAGTAATTATAGAGTTAGGGGCAGATTTATCAAGGGTCAAATTTAGAGTTCATGGGAGTTTTTTTAAACTCCCATAAACTCCCATGAATTCAAAATTCCACCAAAAACTGCACCAACTGCAATTTATCAAAAAAATCTAATTTTTCAAACTCGGGTTAATGGGATCGACCCGAAAACTCGAATCGAAAATAACTCGATTTTCAGGAAGGCTGCAAACAACTCCAAATTGATCCCAGGACGCCCCCCCCCCCCATAGACTTGCAATTCGGCAAGTTTAAGGTGGCAAATAATCAAATTTAAATTCTTAAAGGGCCAGTACATGATAAAATTCGAAACACATATTCAAATTATTTAAAAAACAAATTTCACACAAAAAAACTCAAAAATTCAAATTTCAAAATTCTAATTTCGAATTTTCACCTTGACCTTTGATAAATCTGCTCCTAACAGTTTTACTTTATGCAACACTTTGGTCACTTTTTGGGACCCTGCTTTGCCTGATATTCATCTTCAATCCTTTATACAAAATTTATACAAATGTTGCACAAGACATGCAGCAAAAACAAATGCCTGGATATACTTATTTTTGTGTAAAAATCTGTTACTGATATAAACGGGATGTTCATCAGAAGAGACTGTTGGGCAATTAGGTCATGCTAAGTGTTACTTAAAGTCAGTGGCATTACAACAGCACACTGAGCTCAGGGCCATATTTCCTTGTATAGCGCCCCTAGGCCACCAGATCCTAGAGACGGCCGCCTTTGGTGCACACCTCCCCCTACGTGAGCGAGTGTGAGCGCAAGTGTGCAGGCACCCATGTCCTGGATCGCTGGGGAGCTGCGGCTCCCCGGTGCTCGCTATGATGTGGCTGGGCGGCATGAAAGTTTGCCACCCTAGGCCGGGGCCTTTGTGGCCAGGCCACAAATCTGGGTCTGACTGAGCTCCCCAGTCAAAAATTTTTCAGAGGGACCCGGTGCACATCGCTGCCCCCACCAACTGCCCTACCTCTGTGGGTGGGGATTTTAATGTTGTAGAGGAAGCCCGGGGAACAGGGGGCCCTGAATGCGGGGTTGGCTTCTTCTATATTTAGGCTACTGCTTACAGTTCAGTGTAAAAATTAAAACTGGGTAATTAGTTAGGCTGTGCAAAATAAAAAAATTATTTTAATATACTTAGTTCAAATGTAATCTATAAAGGCTAGAATGTACGGTTGTCTAACATAATAGCCAGAACACTACTTCCTGCTTTACAACACTCTAAGGGGCATATTTATTGTGCTGTGTAAAACTAAATTGCCAAAAATACGGTGTAAATAATTTCAAGGTGTGTGTAATTTTACGCCATGCTAAGGCCAGATTTGACATCGTAATTTTACATTGCTTCCGGCGGAAGTCACTCTAAGAAACGCATAAAAGTTTTACATAATAAATATGCCCCTCTCTTAGTCAGCGGCTTTAAGGGGCCCCACATGGGACATAACTGTTCAGTGAGTTTGCAATTGATCGATCCTTAGCATGCAGGTCAGTTTCAAGAGCAAACTGTTATGGCCCATGTGCCCCCCCCTCAAGGCACTGATTGGTTACTGCCTGGTAATCAATAACAGAGCTGCAAAGCAGGAAGTAGTGTTCTGGCTATTATGTTACACATCCACTCACTCCAGCCTTTATACATTACATTTTTGGCTAATTAACCATATTAGAAACATTTTTTATTTTGCACAGCCAATTTAACCAGTTTTTATTTTTATACTGAACTGTTCCTTTCCATTGCTGTAAGTTTGGAATAACCATCAGCAAAACTGCTCATTTTACACATCCTTTATATATTGTCTAAGCAACCCCTCCACCTAGTCCAGTGATTCCCAACCAGTAGATCGAGAGCAACATGTTGCTCTCCAACCCATTGGATGTTGCTCCCAGTGGCCTCAAAGTAGGTGCGTTTTGGTTGTATAAAAACCAGATGTACTGCCAAACAAAGCCTCAATGTAGGTTGACAATCCACATAGGGGCTACCAAATGGTCAATCACAGCACTTATTTGGCACCCCAAGAACATTTTTCATACTAGTGTTGCTCCCCAACTCCTTTTACTTCTAGATGTTGCTCACGGGTTCAAAAGGTTGGGGATCCCTGACCTAGTCTATGTTCAATAATAACAATTTCTAAAGAAATAGTGCTTATAATAAATTAAACTGAATTAATTATTGGAGGCCTGATAAATATTTCCTTTTCCCCCCATATGTAGATAAGGCCCTGGGCACACAATTCATTGGAGAGAAGTGGATCCATTCCCTTCTGCCTCTCATTGTAGCTGTCAGAAAAGAATACTGCTTGCACTTGTTTGTTTGCACTTTGCAACCTTTAGCAACCCCAAAGGTCAGAGTGTTCATAATGTTTGCAGTTTTAGTCTGCTCATACAATGAATTTGTAACAGAATTGCCCCTGTTGTTCTCTCCATCTGACTGGCCACCAGAAGGTAAAAGTTAATGATGTAAAAGAAATGTTTTCTGATACTTCACTGCTTAGTTTTATCACTCAGTATGACAGAAGAGATAGCACAGTGCTGAGAGGCATCAGGAGATGCTTAACCGTATGGTGGCTAGTCAGACAGACAGAAAAGCAGGGGGCAAATGCATTATATAAGTAGTATAAAACTGTAAATACCACGAACACTTCAAGCATGTTTTTAAATTAATGTATTGCAAATGTATAAAGAACATTAAATGAAGAAAAATACTAAATTAGAAAGTGACCAGAGGAAAACTCTTCATATGAAAACTTCTCAGAGTTACTTCTGTCATTTCTAAATGTGCTGTTTCACTATAAATCTGGGCACAGTATTGCAACAGATCCTCTTTTATTCTAATTGTTCTTGAAGTTTGATTTTCACCATTAAAATATGTAGATAATAATATGCTTTATTTGTATAGCCCCATAACAATTATTTCTTAAAGAAATACTAACACCAGACAGACCTTTTTTACATCTACTTGATATATTTATAGTAAATATATCAATATCTATAGTAATAGTACTATAGCTATAGTAAATTGAGTGCACCATTCTCTGACTATGAGCTCCACTCCCAATACTGTGGTCCGGATGAGACCTTAAATCTTAGGGAGTAAGCCCTCGCAAACGGTGTGGAGGCAGGGTGTAGTGTAACTATATGCAGGGTGCAATAATTGGGCGCCAGTGGTTCTTATAACTTAACCAATGAACATATTTATTGAACAATACAATCCTCAATGGAGTGTACATAAGTGCAAACAGGATCATACAGAACAGTGGATAGGCATATACTCACAAGCACCAGTGGTCGGTATTAGTCCCCACAGGGAAAAGAACGTACACAGCAGCAATGAAGGTACACCCAGCTTTCAGCCTATTCCCTAACTGGGTATATTGGAACAAATTACAATTTGGAGAGCGCACACCCAAAGAAAAATGCTGAGGTGCTATTACCTAAGGGGGCTGCCCAAAAGAAGCCTCCGATCATTTGCAAACCCAAAAAAGGATGTAAGGATTGCACACTCAGTCTTAAATAAAGATACAAAAAAAAATATTTTATTATTAAACACTTACATAATAGCAGGTCACCCTACGCGTTTCGACCACCGAGGTGGTCTTCATCAGGGGCCAAATATTTTACAAATACAAAAAAGGATTTAAGTGGAACCCAGGGAATCACTACATCCCTAAGTCTGTACACTTAGTCCCTACCTCTGGGCAATTTGTACCCGGGACCTTAATCCCTCTGACTCTCCTCGTTGGAGCCTTAGGCTGCTCAGCTCAATAGCCGGTCTATCTGTCACTCCTAGAGTGACCTCTTAAGGTGAGTAACCTGATCCTTACTAGACCTGACCTGTCTATGTTCCACTCGAGCTCTGTGTGCCTGCCAGGCTAGAGCAAGCACAAGATGGACCCTGAGTGCATGGCTACCAAGGGTTTTATACTTTAGCACAGTGCCATCTACTGGTCACTGTGTGAACACCAAGGGCATAGCTTAAAGCAGAATAATGAACTAGGTCCCCTGTTAGGACCCATTTAGGTGTCTATACCACTGATCTGCCTGACAATATTATTAGGGGTGGCCAATTTAACAGACGCCTACCCTATATATGATGCTTTTACATTACCTATCTGATCCCCTGTGTTCTTCTATGAGGGGCTGCCATATTTGTGCAGCAGTAGTGCATTAGCATTATAAACTCTAACTGACAGGCTGAGAAGGGACAATCAGGTTGGCAAAACAGTTGGGTTTAGGAACTTCAAGTGATAATTAACAAAAGCCGACCTATCAGTGAAAAATCAACATGACCAATAGGCAATTTTTAAAATACATTAATACTGTATTTTAAAAAGTAGTCTTTTAGTTTCAGTATCACTTTAATATAGCTTTATGGGTCTCTAAGTTAATTCTAGGAAAAGGAAACAAGTCAGATGCACAGAGCTGGGGAAGCAGAGGAAACACAGCTGCCATTGTAAATTTAAGCTTCAGTTAAGCAATAAAAGACCAAAATTGCCGCAGGCCTGTCATGTGCCTGTGCAACGAGATAACTGTGGTTAAGAGGATTATACAGTCTGGGTGCACTTGTCTTCCACACACACACACCACCTGCGCTTCTCTTAACTTAGCCATGCCACAGAAACCTAAGTGTTGCGATGTTTGTCTTAAGCTATACTGCAAGCCAAGCAGGGTGACTGTCCCTCAGGAAAAAAAAGTCACGTCCCCCCATTAGGTTCTGGATAGGCAGAGAATGCTGGGACAGAGAAACCCATCTCTTGCAGGCGCCACAGATTTAGGAAGCTGGGGCACTGTCTGTACTGCTTCAATATGGTCATTTGTTTTTTGTTCCCTTTTTCTCAGAGGTACAATGTCATGTCTGTGCAAGATAATATGCTGGCATATAAAATCTTTTAAGGATCCAAAAAACTGAGGTTAGTAATTAACATTTTTAACAGACATTACTAACTACATAGTGAGGTAATTTTGCTCATACAAAAAGTGTTTACCCCACTTTAAGGGGCAGATTTATCAAAGGTCGAATTTCGAAGTGAAATATGCTTCGAACTTCGACCATCGAATGGCTATACTTCGACTTCGACTTCGAATATCAAAGTCGAAGTTTTTCATACCGAATCTGACCGTTTTGCGGTCGAAGTAAAATCGAACGATTTGAACGATTTCAGCGACTGATCGAACGAACAATTTTACTTCGACTACAAAAAACTTAGAAAAATGCATTAGAACAGTGATCCCCAACCCGTAGCTCATGAGCAACATGTTGCTCTCCAACCCCTTGGATGTTGCTCCCAGTGGCCTCAAAGCAGGTGCTTAAATTTGAATTCCAGGCTTGTAGGCAAGTTTTGGTTTCATAAAAAACAGATGTACTGCCAAACAGAGACTTAGTGTAGGTTGACAATCCACATAGGGGCTAGGAAATAGCCAATCACAGCACTTATTTGGCACACCAAAAACATTTTCCATGCTAGTGTTGCTCCCCAAATCCTTTTACTTCTGAATGTTGCTCATGGGTTCAAAAGGTTGGGGATCCCTGCCAGTGGTCCCCAACCAGTGGCTCGTGAGCAACATGTTGCTCTTCAACCCTTTGGATGTTGCTCCCAGTGGCCTTAAAGCAGGAGCTTATAATTACTGGCTTGGAGGCAAGTTTTGGTTGAATTAAAAACAGCAAAAAGGAAAGCACTCCATGGCTTAATAAAAATGTACTAAAATACAATGGAAGTGCTACTGATCTGGCCAAATTAACTACAGACATAGAAAAAAAAGAAGAAAAATTGATCCTGGTCCCCTGTCATATCAGTAATCTATGCAGATACATGTATTTACAAAAACAGGGTTTTTT
Source organism: Xenopus laevis (assembly GCF_017654675.1). Classification (NCBI taxonomy): domain Eukaryota; kingdom Metazoa; phylum Chordata; class Amphibia; order Anura; family Pipidae; genus Xenopus; species Xenopus laevis. The sequence continues at coordinate 46,379,707 of NC_054378.1, forward strand.
TAGTTACAAAATTATGATCATAAGATTGATAAGCCACAATACCACGTCAAGGTAAAACCCATATGGCGGTCCCTAACTATTTACCTCTGGTCATAATTTCAAATGCTAAAGCCTTCCGGCATAAGAGCATTACCTGAAATAAAAGGTCTCCCGACCTGGGCATATGTTTTCATCAAAGGGCTTAGTCCTCCCCCGCCATTAGGAGAGATAACCTAGACCCCAGCATTGGTTCCATGAATTAAAAACAGACAAGATAAGAAGTCAGCACTCACCAACAGGATAAGATTTCAGTCAGGTGCATGTCTCAGACAGCCACTCACAGCCGAAGTATTAGACACTTTTGGGATTAGACAGCTAGAGACAAGGCAATTGTCTCTAAATGGTTATAAGATGTTTAAATGTATATAATGCCAATTTGCAACATTGTTGTTTAATTTGCTTAAGGAACTGCACCTGTGTGTTTTAGAGTTGAAGTAGCCATTAGATGGCGCCACTCTAAAGTGTATAAAATGTGTTCACTAATCTGTACCCAGTTGCTTGAGGAAAGGCTGTTGTAAGCCTGAAACGTTGCTGTGCTGTATTTCTGTCTGAGAAAAAGCCCTCTAAATAAAGGCTTTTTAAGAAAAATTGCCTTGTCTCTGTGCTGTCTAATCCCAAAATTGAATTAAAAACAGAGCCTACTTTAGACTCCAGGTCCACATAGGGGCTACCAAATAGCAGCACTTATTTGGCACCCCAGGAACTTGTTGAATTCATATGTTGTTCCCCAACTCTTTTTTAATTGAATGTGGCTCATAGGTGAAAAAAGGTTGGGGATCCATATAATTAGAAAAATATCTCATTCTGCTGCTAGAGATATAGGAGAGGAGTGTCTTTAAATTTGAAAACAAAGACCACATTAGGCCTTGCTCCTAATTTACCCAGATGTGCCCAGCTATGTTCAAAACTCCCCTCTGATTTGCAGAAATGATGCGATACAGTGAGATTCTGGAAACCCAGCTAGTGATATGTTACAGGATTTTATCCTAGAGAGTATAATGGTCTGGATCAATGTTTCAGTAGGAGAGAGTAGGAGAGAGAGAAAGGCACATTCAATTATCACAAGACGTTTTGGGGATTTTTTCAGACTTGAACTTTTATGCTGGTGTGCCACTTATGCAAGAAATGAAAACACACAGTTGAAATCACAAACTTTCAGAAAAGAGGAACTAACATTTTAGCTCCTATTATATACATGGAAAATTTGACTGATAGTGACATTTAAAATATGTAAACTTAGAAAGCTTTGTCCAGTTTTAGACAAGTCACTTTTCATCTGTTAAGGTATTACTGAACTGGAAGAAGGCACATGAAATTCCAATACTTAAAATTAGATTATGATGGCAAACAAGGCCTGTTAGTTGGGCCCTGGCAACTGTAGCAGACAAGGTAGAGTTAACTTTAGGGCCCCCAACAGAACCAGAAGTTGTCATTTTTTACCAATATATGTTGAAATTATTATTATGAATTCATTATTTAGGGCATCATGGGGCCCCTATACCCCCTACTTCAACCATCGACTTGGCTACTTTGACCTTCGACTACTTTCGACTTCGAATCGAACGTTTCGAACTAAAAATCGTTTGACTATCCGACCACTCGATAGTCAAAGTACTGTCTCTTTAAAAAAAACTTCGACCACCTACTTCACCGGCCAAAAACCTACCGAGCACCAATGTTAGCCTATGGGGAAGGTCCCCATATGCTTTCTAGGCAATTTCTGATCAAAGGAAAATTGTTCGATATTCAAAGTCGAAGGATTTAACTTTGATGGTCGAATATCGAGGGTTAATTAACCCTCGATATTCGACCCTTAGTAAACGTGCCCCTAAATGTATACATGATTTTCTAGTAGACTTATGGTATGAAGATCCAAATTACAAAAAGGTCCATTATCTGGAAAGCCACAGGTCACAATCATTCTATGATGGATAACAGGTCCCATACCTGTATATATATTGCATTGCATTATACACAGAAATCAGCATGCCTTTATGAAGGACTGGTCACTTCAAACAAATAAACTTGATCTATGATGAATTACGATGGAGCCTCAACATTGGGGCTCCAATGGATATGGACAACTAGGATTCTAGTAAATTAAAGGCATGTCCGGTCATAACTAAGAATGAGAAAAGGATCCAGCAGTCCAGTATTGGGAGGTATAGAATTCTTATTGGAGGATGCAAAAAAATCCTATTTTCAGGATTTGGCCGGCCCCAAATCTTTCAGGAAGGATTTGGCAGAATCAAACTTGAACCTTAATTTAGATATGTAAATTAGGAAATGGAAAGAGGAAAAAAGTCCACAGACATCAGCTCATGGAAAACATTTTGATTCCCTTCAGTGGTGTAACTAAAATGTTACTGGGTCCCACAGCAAATTAACTTTAGGGCCCCCAACAGAACCAGAAGTCATTTTTTACCAATACATGAAATTGCTCATTATTTAGGGCATCATGGGGCCCCTATACCTCCTGGGCCCCCCTGCAGCCTTAGGCTAAGGCCACACTAGGCGATAGCGCCGCGATTTGACTCGCCGCGACTTTTAAGCCGCAATCGCTAGCGAGGCAATTTCGAGCGACAGTAGAGAAAAGATCGCCGCGTGTGTTTTTACGCTGGCGATTTTTCGCGATTCCCCATAGACGCCAGCGCAAAAGTTTCCCCAGCGATTGCGGCTTAAAAGTCGCGGCGAAAAGTCGCCGCGAGTCAAATCGCAGCGCTATCGCCTAGTGTGGCCTTAGCCTTAGGGTCTGCTTCCTCTGTAGTTACGCCCCTGATCCCCTTAACCACTTGGCCTAAAGTCATTTTGGATTGGATTCAGTTTGTCCAAGCTCTTGAATTCTTCCAAATCGAAATCCAGCTGAAAAATACGAATTCAGCTGTATCCTGAACCAAGTCCAGGATTGTTGCATCCCTAATCCGTATAGAGTTACTTCACAAACATCAGTTATTTAAAGCAGTTTCAACGATGAAACACTACATACAAAATAATATGGCACATTAGTTGTACTTTTTGAAAATATCATACAATATAAATATACATTTTGTGACCCAGAAAACTATAAGTACAATGCTTACAGGTTGATCACTAGGAGATAATTCAGGATAAGGTTTTTCAAGTCCCTATTAAGCACAGTGGACAGTCAGCACTTATGAGGCAACAACTTGTTGAAAAACCATTACCTAGAAATCAGAAGTGACTGTTTATTTTGTAAGAGTAAAATCTTTCACATGATGAGCTGGGAGGCATGGCAGCAGCGAGCACTCTGGGAGGAAGCAGATGGTTGCAGATTTGTTTTTTCATTTTTTTTATTTTTAGCTCCAAACATCTTGCTCAGAAGTCGACCTTAACTGAAATTAAAATTAAAGAATGCAAGCACATTCACATAGACAGATGCATTAAAAAATCCTCAGGTATTAGTACAAGCACAAGTGCAAAAGTAAAACGGTGTGTGCATTGATGATATTCAGAAAAATACTTTCATCCATACAAACTCCTCAGGCTGCTCAGGATGAATTAAGCACAAAGGCAAGGACTGACGCAAGGGACTTGCGTATAATTCCAGGGTTCCACCAATAGGTTTGCAACACTAGCAGTAAATTGGATGCTATTGGCTGTTCACCTTTGGATTCACTTTTAGTATGATGTTTGTAGAGAGTGATATTCTGAGACAATTTGCAATTGGTTTTAATTTTTTATTATTTGTAGTTTTTGACTTATTTAGTTTGTTATTCAGCAGCTCTCCAGTTAGCAAATATCACCAATCTGATTGTAAGGCTCCAACTCACCCCAGCAACTATGCATTGATTTGAATAAGAGACTGGAATATGAATATAAATAGGATAGGCCTGAATAGACATGTAGCAATAACAATAAATGTGAAGTCATACAGTGCATTCATTCTTAGATTGGGTCAGTGACCCCAATTTGAAAACTGGGAAGAGTCAGAAGAAGAAAGCAAATAATTAAAAAAAAATTGAATTGGCCGTTCTATAACATACTAAAAGTTAACGTAAGGGTGAAGCACCCCTTTAATAATAAAACATCACTTGCAGGAAGTGACATCATCTGAACAGAAATACAAGGTAGAGTTTAATAAAAACACATTGCACTGCACTCCTAAATGAGATTTATTCCATCTCGGGCTCTATCTGCATGGACTGTGTATTCTCTCTCTATGTCTGCCTGGGCTTCTTCTGGGTACTCCAGTTTCTTCCCACACTCCAAAAACAAACAGGCAGGTTTTCATGTTACTGATAAAACCGTGCTAGACCAAAAACACAGCATTACAATCAGCTGGTAGGGCCACATTTCCCAGCTGGGAGCTCCAGGTTGGGGGGTGGGCCAATGACATCATGGTGCGGGACGAGGATGATGGTGGGACAGTGACATTGCATGGGTGTGTCAGTAGACAGAGCTATGATGTATTTGTTGGTGATTGGCCAACGACAGGTCAATGTTAGGGAATCCTGCCCAGTTTTCCAAATTAGGAAAACCAGGCAGGCCTGGACCTGGACATCCCTCCCGAAAACCGGTCTGTCCGGGTCAAATCCAGACAGGTGGCAACTAGGGATGGGCGGATTTGACAGGTTTCGACAAAAATTAGCCGCCGGCGAAATGTCGCCAACGCCCATTAAAGTCTATGGGCGTCAAAAAACTTTTGTCGCGTTGCAAATTTATTTTGACGAGCGTCTTTTTTGACGCAAGTCGCTATACAAGTCTATGGGCGTCATTTCCGCGGTGAAACAAGGCAAAAAAATTCCCATCCCTAGTGCACATTTTAAACTTGTGTGCGCAGTTTTAAACAACTGTGTGCTCAGGTCAGAATTTATACAAAAGCAGCGCCGGATTTCTTTTCCGGCCGCGCGGTCCAACCAGGCGGGCGCGCGGTCCTAGCACCTGCCTTCCCAGCGCGCCGGCAAAAAAACGCCGGCACAGCTGGTGTTGTTGAACGGAGACGCGAACGTCCCCATAATGCAGCTTGGCGGCATGCCGCCCCTATTTTTTGCCGCCCTAGGCCTGGGCCTATGCGGCCTTGCCGCAAATCCAGGCCTGTACAAAAGTAGCCTTTTCACACAAAATTATTTTGTTTAGCGTTGCTCGCAAGCAAAAACTTTCACTGGCGAATATTACATTGCTCATTATCATGAACGAAAGGTTAGCATTAATGCCTGCTCTGGAGTTTCCATTAATATTTTGTTGCAACACTTTACAATTGAAAAATTTTATTACATACCCTGCACATGTTCAAAAAAGCCATTTGTTCACAGACTTTCCCCCATTTATGTGTGTGTGTGTATAAATATATATAAAAAAAAAAGCTCAACTGGTGCAGAATGATGGAGAATATTCAGGAAGTAAATTTAAAGCCAAAGTAAATAATTTTGACCAATGAACTGCCAAGGAAGTCTAGACTAGCTATTGCAAGGGAAAGACTGTATAAATCTATAAAACACTGTTTTTAATTGCAATCACCCTACCATAGTAATTCCTAGCCTTCAAATGCAATGTCAGTTATGGTTACTGGCACTGCTGATGGAAATCAATATGAATCTCAGCAATGCCTATAATATAAATAATAAATTAATAATACATAAATACATTTATTATCCAGATGCTCAACTACTTTGCCTGCAGTAATAAAAGCAAGGTTTTGAAGGATAGAGGGCATCACTTCCATAGATTAGAAGTTTCAGAGGCTTGGGCTTGAGTCAACAAATACAAAGAACAACAGTTTTGGCCCAGATCATGCACATAATTATCAAAAAAAAATCCCTTATGTTGCTGGTAAAGAGGATCAACAGGAAGAGCAAAGTATATGCTGAACTAGGATGTGAAGGAGAAGCTTTGGCAGATCCAATATGGCTGCTGCAAAATGCTGTTAAAGCGTTTCAGTAGTGGCAAGTGTGATCTTCATTATGACAAAGTCATAAAACATGGCTTCTATATTATGCTAGTAAGAGGGAAGCTACTGTAAGAAAAGGCATATGTACTGGAATGTTTTGCACTAATATAAATATTAAAATTCCATAATATCTGCTGGAACTTTTTCTTTTGATCTGTAGGGGTGTTGCATTAGCCAAACACAGAACACAACCCTGCTAACACCATATAAATCAGGGCAGTGGCACACTTGAGTTTTGGGAATATTCAGGGAGGACAGAAACATGGGGACTCACTCTAAATGACTTTTAACCACATCATTGGAATATGTGGCATATCTGACAGTTACTCGCTAAAAGGAGAAAACAGGAAAACACTAAACTGAGCAACAGATTTTTTTTTCAGATTATAGATGATAAATTGCCAGCCCCAAAGTTTGCTTGTGAGGACAATATCCCTTTCAGAAATAAAGAGTGAATGAGACTTATTCCAAAACGAAATGAAAGTTTTCATAACGCAACAAATACAAAATAAAGAGCTTTTATTTTTAAAAACAATTTAAAAGTACAAAATAAATAAATTCATGTTAGAAAATAACTGGGTGCCTGTCAGGGATCAATATGCCTACCTGAATCTCCTCTTTGAAAATATTTAAATTTAAAAATATATTTGTTATTTAAAAAAATATCCATATACAGTGCACCAAATTTTCCTAACTTTTGGGTATTGCTGAGTTACCAGATATATAAAGTTCAAATTACAAAATATAAAACAATTTACACTGATGCTAAAACCTAAATATATACAAGGAGTACATAGCAAATCTACAGTGATAAAACGAATTTCCATATAATGGGCCAAATTCAAAGTCAGAAAAAGTTCTTATGGTTTATCGGGGGAAAACTCTTGGAAGAGATTCAAATTGAGGAGAAAAAATGTTTCTCCAAATTCCCGTAGACTTCAATAGAGTTTTCATGTGATAAACGGTGAGATAGGGTTTTCTAAATTGAATTGCATCTCAAATTGATATCCGTGAGTTTTCCTGTGATAAACCTTTTTCTCCCTGAATTGAATCTGGCCCAATGTAGGGTATCTCTTAGTTTTGGACAAGAAACAACAGAGGCCATCTGGAATCATCAGTGCTCTTATAAGCGGATTATAATAAAGGCTAGGGGCTATGCCTCCCCAAACCAAAACTTCATATCTAACATCCAACAGTGCATTTGAAATTTGTGTTTTAAACGAATCTGTTTAATATACTGAGCGAATGAGCAAGGTAAGTAAAGAGGCACCCGTATTTTTGGGCACCAGTACCATTTCTGAGTGCCATGTTCCCAAAAAGCACAGAGGTGTAAAAATAGAGATCTGAGTTTGCTGGGGTTTGAAAGTGTGAGTGCACCGGGGTGTGAAAGTGTGGATTTATTAGTGTGTTGTTGTGTTAATGTTTACATCTGTGAGTCAGGGTGTGCATCTGTGACAGTTCTGGGGTGTAAAGGTGTTGATTTTTGTTTGTGAGTCTATGTTTGTTTGCAGGGCAATGTTATTATGAAAATAATGTACTTTAACAAATACTGCATGTCATAATTCCCTTCATTTTCCTTGATGATAGCCACAACTATAAATTTACTCCTAAAATTCCACAGCTGGTTGGCATGAACACACTGAAAGGGTACATGGCCGTAGCTTCCCTGTGACCTTCTTCTTTCACGTTCCAACATGCATGCAAGATAATATTAACAAGAACGCCTGTCAGCATGTTTATCAATTTCTTGATGGTCAGCATTTTTATAAACTGCGGTTGGGAAATATTTCAAGAGTTCACAACTTGCAAAAGAGAACAGCTAGACATGAGGAAGAGCATTTAAAGGCCCAGCAACATCAATAAGTATTTCTATAAAGTAGCATACTAGTTATATCCATCCTTCACAGGCAACATCTTAAAAATATTTTACAAAAATTGCCTTCACATTTTACAAAGAATTTCTAAGAAGAAGATTATTTAAATATGAAATGTAAATGTATTCACAACATGGGGCAAATCAAGAGGAAATTCGCCAGCCGCAGCTTCACTCACATCGCCACACTTCGCCAGGCAAAAATTCGCCAGGACAACGCTAATTCTTTAAAATGTGAAGTTGCATCCAGGGCGCCGAACGATGGCGAAGTTTTGCTAGCGTTGGCTAATTTGCATAAGGCGGGAAGTTAAAGTACAATGGACGTATATGTTGCAGTAAATACATTACACTACACAAGCCCAGGGACCTTAATAAAATAAAATAAATTTGTCATAATGCCCTACTCATGTGCCCAGTGTATAGTTTTATCTTATAGTATATCTTTTGCAGCCTATCACCCTGAAAAACTGAAAAGTCGCCAGCATTTTTTGGGACTTGGAAAAATGTTCACATTTTTTTTAAAGAAGTCCTATCTACTCTATTGCACTTCGCCTGGTCTGAGGTGGCGAAGGCAAGTCTGGCGCAAGAGGTAACGTTCATTAAAATCCGCATCTTAGTGAATTTGCGTAGTTACGTCCATTCGCCAGAGCGAAAATTCACCTGGCGTTAGAGTGCAAAGTAGCGATAGTGTCTATCTCCTTCGCTAGCAAATTTACGCCAGCGCCCGTTAGTAAATCAGCAAGGTCCCGAAATGATGTCACGCTGTCGAAAAGTCACTTCGCCCTTTAGTAAATTTGCCCCCATGTTTCTTTTCTGGTGTTGCTGGTCATTTAAAGAAAACATATACACACACCATAAGGCAGAATAAAATAGTTGTTGTTTTAAACAGGGATTTACGAGTTCTGCTAGGAGAGAATTTCAGTCAGGGGAAGATGTAAAGCAGGTGAAAAAGTGGGGAAATCCTTTGTTAATTACCACTACCACATTACAGGATCAGATAACACACCTGTTAACCTTCCATGGAGGTTCTTGGTAGGCACCATTATTTATACCCCTGGTGTGTGCAGAGCAAGGGTTTTGTTCTAGGCATAAGAGGGTATCAACCTTGTGTCATAACTTCTGACACTAGGTGGGCGGAATGGTGTTATACAAGGCTTAACAGAATGTGAAATTGATAAAACCTTTATAAAAGGTATTGGAAAACTACTTTAAGAAGCATTCAGCTCCTAATATAATAATCCCCTACTCACATCTAAAAGCAAAAATTAAGAAAATGATCCCTACTTCAAAATATATTTTCCATTAATTTTTTGTGGCATTCTATGAAAATGGCACACAAGGAGATTGTACTGTAAAAGCCAAAGGAAGTTAACACACATGCTTTTAAAACAGCCAATGGTAGCATAAGTGTATGTTCATATAATAAGTAGGGATGCACCGAATCCAGGATTCGGTTCGGGATTCGGCCAAGATTTGGCCGTTTTCAGCAGGATTCGGATTCAGCCGAATCCTTCTGCACGGCCGAACCGAATCCAAATATGCAAATTAGGGGCAGGGAGGGAAATTGCGCAACTTTTTGTCACAAAACAAGGACGTAAAAAATGTTTTACCCTTCGGTTCGGTATTCGGCCAAATCTTTCACAAAGGATTCGGGGGTTCGGCCGAATCCAAAATAGTGGATTCGGTGCTTCCCTAATAATAAGCCAGAAAATGCAGCAAGCCTGTTAAATTCTATTTTTTACCTAAAATACCACAAAGAGGTTTATAGCCATAGTTCTATGTGTGTGTGTGTATTAAAAGAACATATTCATTCATACAGCCACACTTAGCTAGGAAGAGTTTTAAAGCTTAAGCATTGTTTTTTTCCTACTACATTCACGGAAAATGGCTACTTTTAGTTGTCAATCTATTAAATATGATCCTGATGATTGTGCTTTTGGGCCCACAACAATCATGTTTTTTTGGAATGATTATCTTTTTTAATCAGTTCCCATAGGTGCAAGTAGATGCTACCTTTTGGGAACAGGCACCAATGCTATATATATATATATAATTCCATTAAAAGTTCAGACAGCTTGCCAGCTTTGCACTGTCCACTGTTCATGTATTCACAGTTGATGTTGCATCTATGTTGTATAATCCAGGTGTGGGGAGAAAACCTCTGATGTTAAAAGATACTAAATTATTTGGCGAATTAGGCAGTAATCTGTTGGTTCTCTCTATAAAAAGATCTCTGATGTGTACAAACATCTGGGAGAATGTGAGGGACTTGATCCATATGAGGGTCTTGTAGCACGTGCAGACTGCTGGGGCTATAACTCTTTGCAGCATCATCAGTAAGCTGTCTCAAACCAAGCTGTTCAATCTAACACGAGAAAGGACAGAAATACAAAACTGTCACACATACAGTATATACAGTTAGACCCATAAATCTTTGGACAGAGACAACTTTTTTCTAATTTTGGTTCTGTACATTACCACAATGAATTTTAAACGAAACAACTCAGATGCAGTTGAACTGCAGAGTTTCAGCTTTAATTCAGTGGGTTGAACAAAATGATTTCATAAAATGTGAGGAAATAAAGCCTTTTTTAACACAATCATTTCATTTCAGGGGCTCAAAAGTAATTGAACAATGGACTCAAAGGCTATTTCATGGGCACGTGTGGGCAATTCCTTCGTTATGTCATTATGAATGAAGCAGATAAAAGCACTGGAGTTGATTTGAGGGGGGGGGTGCTTGTATGTGGAAGATTTTGCTGTGAACAGATGACATGTGGTTAAAGGAGCTCTCCATGCAGATGAAACAAGCCATACTTTAGCTGCAAAAACAAAAAAAAACCCATCCGAGAAATAGCTACAATATTAGGAGTGGCAAAATCTACAGTTTGGTATATCTGGAGAAAGAAAGAAAGCACTGGTGAACTCAGCAATGCAAAAAGAGCTGGATGACCACGGAAGACAACAGTGGTGGATGATCGCAGAATCATTTCCATGGTGAAGAGAAAACCCTTCACAACAGCCAAACAAGTGAACAACACTCTCCAGATGTATATGCATCAAGAATAGAAAGGCTAGATTGGACTTTGCTAAAAAAAAAAAAACATCTAAAAAAGCCAGCACAGTTCTGGAAAAACATTCTTTGGACAGATGAAACCAAGATCAACCTCTACCAGAATGATGGCAAGAAATATAATATGGAGAAGACGTGGAACATGATACAAAGCATACCACATCTCTATAAAACATGGCGGAGGCAGTGTGATGGCTTGGGCGTGCATGGCTGCCAGTGGCACTGGGACACTAGTATTTATCCATGATGTGACACAGGACAGAAGCAGCCAAATGAATTATGTGTTCAGAGACATACTGTCTGCTCAAATCCAGCTAAATGCAGTCAAATTGATTGGGAGGCGTTTCATTATACAGATGGACAATGTCCCAAAACATACAGCCAAAGCAACCCAGGAGTTTATTAAAGCAAAGAAGTGGAATATTCTTGAATGGCTAAGTCAGTCATCTGATCTGAACCCATTTGAGCAGCATTTCACTTGTTGAAAACTAAACTTTGGACAGAAAGGACCACAAACAAACAGCAACTAAAAGCCGCTGCAGTAAAGGCCTGGCAGAGCATTAAAAAGGAGGAAACCCAGAATCTGATGATGTCCATGAGCTCAAGACATCAGGCTGTCATTGCCAGCAAAGCGTTTTCAAACAAGTATTAGAAATGAACATTTTATTTTAAGTTTTTTAATTTGTCCAATTACTTTTGAGCCCCTGAAATGAAGTGATTGTGTTAAAAAAGGGCTTTAGTTCCTCACATTTTTATGCATTCTTTTTGTTCAACCCACTGAATTAATGCTAAACATTTTTTTACAAAAATTAATGTTATCTAAGATGATGTTTTGCTTCTGTGCTATACAAAATATCCTGCAGCAGGTTTTTCCCCACAGCTGGTCACAGGGACACGCCACAAATTTTTTTTTTGCAGGACACGAAAGTCAAATCTTACATTGCCAAAAAATTAGGACATCAAAAGTAGGGATGCACTGAATCCATAAGCTTTGATTTAGGTTGAATTTGGCAAATGCCAAATCAAATCTAAAGCATAAAATTTGCAGACAATTTAAAAATGTATTTTAGTCATCCATACCTTTAAAGTTACATTACATACTCAAACTGGGATAGACTCTCAGGATTTGGCCAAACATAAAACCTAGACAGATTGCTGAGATTCGGTGCATCCCTCTGGAAAAGTGAAATTGCTTCTTGTTCAAAGGCTGACTTACCTGAACAATGATTAATTTGAGATACACAGGATTGGCGTCCGGAAACTCCTCTCCGAAGCAAAGCGTGACCTTGCTTTCTGGCATGCGTCCTTGGTTGGTGTAACAAAGCTGCAGTTCTGCATTTAACACAGAAGCAGGAAATCAGATACTGAAATGCCATGGACAACATGAAAATACACAGTGCTGTACTACTGAGGTGTTCTACTGAGACTCAAACTCATTAACCTTTTCTCAGCAACTGCTTTCTTAGCAACTGTTTCACATTATAGTTTCATAGTCATTAAATCTGACTTAGAGTGCAGAAATCAACTGAGAATAATGTGATGATTCTAAGGAAACTAGAAGGTTCTTCTGAAATTTGACGTTCTTGTGGGAAATATACCTTTGCTCAATTGTTTATTTAGAGGTCGGATATGAGCCCTTACATAGTCTGGTGGCGCTCAACAGTCTGTCAGTTTTCCTTTTTAAACAATTAAAGCTGGTGCAATTACAGCACAATTTCATGGACCAAATAATCCACACATGTAAGTAACCATGATCACACAGTTCAGCCGGAAAATACTTTATGTAGCCTATTTTACCCATTAGAAGTATCTTAGACAGACCAGCACTTGAAAGTAGCAATGAGGAAAAAAAATATATATACATATAAATGTCTAGTAATGCAAAGAAAAATATTAATGGTGTACCAATTGCTCCATATTTTAAGTGCAATCTTGCAACAAAAAGGAAAATATTCAATAGTCATTGCAGGTATACTTAATTTACTATAGAATTCTGTAAGGAGATCTGGAATCCAATAGTAAATTATATCACATTACAGAAGTGTGGTCCTTACAACAGCATTCAGTCATTAGCCTTATGAGTAAGCACTGTTATAGCACAAAAAATCATCAGATGGACTCCAGCAATGTGAATAAATAAACTTACAAATGTCAGTTGCCAGAGATTTGTGTAAATACAAAAATACTGTTGCCTGTTGTAAAGATTTTAAACTTTCAGTCAGCCACTGCATTGCGAGTTCTTTCTCAGTATCAACAAGTCATTAGTCTGTTTCGATTAGTTACCCAAAAACTTTCATCCACATTTTAAAAGAACAAAACAGAACTCAGACAATAAAGGATTAAATAAGGAATGTTTCACAAATACATATCCTTAGTGTTTATAAGTAGATGCTGCTTCACTGTGGCTTCCTTAGGAAAATGTTGGCCATGTCTATAAATATGTCAACAGACAACAAAATGTACAAATGCAGTTCAGTATACAATTCACCTTGTTGTGTACTGAACAGATATGTTTATTTTCAGCTTGGCCTTTACTTAAATTTTTCTTCTATCCCTGATCTTCAAATAATTGTGGATAACACAATTCACTGCAGTTTCATGTAGGTTGATTATGGGTTTGAAGACTTTATGAGGAACTAAAGGTGACTACCTTAAGCACTCCATTTTGTACATTCTAAAATGTCACATTTGTTTAAGAAACATATCAGCTGTTCTGTATGTATTTCTGATGTCCATAATTATTCAAGAACATATGCCAATCTAATGAAACAAGGCTGGTAGACAGCTATCAGATGTGAGTAATTGAAATAGTTCAGTTGTTGAAATAGTTTAAATACCCACCTCATGATTGTGGTACCTCTTACCCACCCGCCAGGTGTGTTTAATGCACCTATAACAACAACAACAACGTTTTGCCAATGTAAACCAATACAGTTACCTCTTAAATATTGATTTGTATCAAATATCTTGACCATCTCATCCCTTGCAAGCTTTGTGGGTCTATCTTTATATTGCATGCAGTTCCCGCTCCAAAACACACGTCCTTGACACAGCCTCTTTATGTAAATGCCTTGCTTGTTACTGAACAAGAGGACGCCTCTCTCCAGATGGCCAAAAAGCTTCTTAGTGATCTGCCTTTGACGCTCACTTGTGATGGATTCAGCAGGTGGGAAGCAAATGTTCTCAAAGTTTTCTCCTCCAGAAAGATGCTGGGAAACAGAAATGCGGCATCCATCCATACGTGTAGTCGTTACGTGATTTACTAACTTGCCACCATAGTAAAATTGAATCAGCATGCGTGAGAAGACTGTGGAAAATAAAATAAATCATATAATCATATAACAATTATAATGCAAAAGCTAAGCAAAGCCTACAGTGAATATGCATAATTGTGCCTCTGTTTTAACTCTTTGGCTTGTTTATATTGCTTATATATATATATATATATATATATATATATATATATATATATATATATATATATATATATATATATATATATATATATATATATATATATATATATAAAAGAGAAAAACATCTTCACTGCTGTAGTTTTTACTGGGCAACTATGATGGTAAGAATGCAGCCTGTGACATTACCCTGAAGGTGGCCATGCACATGCACTGAAGGTGGGCCATTTTCCCATTTGGCCCTAGGCATTACCAGCCAATGGGACAGACCACAGCAACTAGCCAATGTGGTCCTCAATTAGGTGGGAATATTAAACATGCTTAATTTTTGGCTAGATATCGGTCGTGGAGGCCCATCACAGAGCACCATATATAGGCAGATAACCGGCCAAGTCGTCTAAAGGACCCAAACCAGCATATTAAATCTACCAGTATTTTGGGATGCTTCATATTATTTTACATATTAAGGCCAGTGTACTGAAGATTTTTTTGTGAACCCGGAGTTCCCCTTTAAATGAAATGCCAAACACTGCAAGTCAGTACTTTTTGGCCAGAAAATGTTCTGGTTACAGAATATAAATATACTTTGCCATGTTTTTTTTTTGCTTTTTTTAATTTTGGATACGGCTCAAAAATGGTTACTGTTCACTGATTTTGTGTCATTATACCTTCTGTGCTTCACTGAACAGTGAACTCTCTTCTCTATTGACAGGTGTTTCCTCACTCTGTCTTTAGGGAGTTTTTGCACAAGGGTATTTATATTGCTTATATTCTCATTAGAGGTGAAATTAAATAAAAGAGAAAAACATCTTCACTGCACAAGTGCAAAAACAATTCTCCTTCAATTTCAACTGCTTGTTCACAAAATGCAGAGTTTCATAATGTGTATGATGAAAATGTCAAAAGTGCACAGTGGCTCCCAGGCTAGGATAGTGTGGAAAGCATGACTATTCTGCTGAAAATAGATGACATGCCAATACACCATGTTATAGTTTTAATACCTGCCAGACTCCATTTCTAATATATTTTCATGCTAATGAGCAGTGCCAGCCAATGCCGGCTGGAAACCTCAGGCAACCGAGCCGGACATGTATCACCCCACCCCCATGCAGACATGCACAAACGAGGACGTGGTCGCATCAGCACAATTTGACGTCAGAGAGCGGCACCCACTTAACCTTTTTCAAGTGTGCCTCTTCTGCCTACCCCTGGTTCTGGCACCACTAATGAAGGTCAAAGGGACATTTTATGAGAAGTATTCAGTTATGGAAATATTTTATGGCTGCTCAGTAGTGATTAATAGTGGCAGGAGAAAAGGCTGTTATTTTGAAATGTATCAGCTTTGAACCAACTGGATGATTGGCTGGATATTAATGCTTTTTGGCCACACATGTGGATGGACTAATTTCTCTGGCATGCACAGACCAGTGGGCAGATCAGCTGGATCATTCAGCATGTAGTGAGCCTTGCACACACATGAAAAGCCTTGATCATCCAATTTTAAGAATCAATGCACTCTTTAACAATTCATACTTTGGCCATTCGATACCTGTGTATGTACAGTATGTCCAACATTGAAAATAGTGGAATGACCCAATAGAACAGACCCACTCCAATTAGCAACAAGTGACTTTGTTAATTAACTCCTGAGAAAAGTGACCCTAGTGCTTTGTGTGAATGTGATAGGGACTGTAAGCTCCAAGTGAGCGGGGATTGCTGTGAATGATGAACTACATAAAAATGTTGGTACTATAGGCATAACGTGGCAATGATGTGACTTTCATTATCTCTCACTCTCTTGGACTTAATGATAGGTCATGGGGAGATCCTGGCCCCTATGCCGTCTGAGGCAGATCAAAGCTTCTGCAGCTGACAGAAGTGCAAAAGTGTCTGTCCAATATGCCAATGAAGTACATAAACTCAGAGATTATTAGGTTGCAAGATCAATATGGGCCAAACTTCCCATCAAATCTAAACATGTATGGCCATTGGAAATAATATAATAATAATAATATAATAATATAATTGTTAATGCTTTTGTAGCAGGTTGCTTGCTTTCATTCAATAATTACTGTCTGTCTGTGTCAAATGTAAAAAATGTTTTTTAGAATTTAGAAGACAGTTCTTATTCTATTGCCTTTCATTTTTTGGAAAAGAAACAGCCCATAGCACAATGCCACTAATTACCCTCTTCACATTTTTGCAAAACATTAAAAAAAAACAACATCTAGTATTTATATTTACCCACACTGATATGGGACTTATCCTCCAAATGCGATTAAACAATATTAGATAGCCAGGCTATCTAATATTGTTTAATCGCATTTGGAGGATAAGTCCCATATCAGTGTGGGTAAATATGTCAATATAAATTAAATGTGGACACCTCCTTTATGCGGGCCGTTATTTGGCCATTATCAATTGTAGGTACCTTGCTTGGGCTATATGGATATTTTTAACATCTAGTATTTCTTACCATGACTAACTGAACCATAAATGGGATATCCGTCCATCATTGTCACTGCTGAGAAGGAACAGAAACTATTATGTCATTTCAAGCTTCTTTTCAGTAATAGAATTCTTTTCAGTAACAGACATTATTAATAACTATCATTTTATGCATAAAGGCAGGAAGCTTTTGGATCTTGAGATCCATTTCTGGGAGGGCCTATTTAATATAACTTAACCAAAACACCCAAGTCATATTGGTTTGTGTTATGTAACATTATCTTTCATTATCTTTTAAATGACCGCTATTACTAGATTTCCCTCACTATTTTCCAGTGGCGTAACTAGAGTTGCATGTATAGGATAGACTTCCCTGCACCACCAGTAGTTACAACACCGCTATGGTCAATTTAGCGTCTATAACTGAGGATCAGCTAAATGTATGATCTCTTTTTCTTAATGCTCCTCCATGCAAATGATGATCAGATTAAGGAAAAAAGAACAAATATTTAGCAAAATCTTGTTTTACTATGGACCTGTTGCATAAGTGAATAGACGTTAAGGGAGACATGTCTGCATTGCTGTTCATCTGTGCTGTGCTATAAATATGACGTAACATTACTACTGCTAATACTATTAATAAAATAATAATACCTGGATTGTAAGGATAGACCTCCCAGTCCTGTAGCGAGTGTTTATTGCAGGTGTCTTTTGCAGGTGAAGGGCTCCGTTTTATAATAGTCAAGTAATCATCAGTGGATGGCTGCGAAAAAAAAGCATAGTTTGTACTGAGCCAAGCAGCAACATCCTCTTGCATGCCTGTAATGCTACAAGCCTCTAGCAAGAACCCATGAGGTGCATAGTCTAGTGGACCAGGTGGCATGGTCCCTCAAAGGCACTGAAAAACTCAATAACCCCAAAATTAATATTTAGGCTACCAGTGTAAAATAAAAACCAAGTCATAAACTCTTTATCAGTTGTACAGAACACTCCTACTCATAGCTGAACTATTTTCTATCAAACCCTTTAATCATTAAATACTTGACTTTTACAGGACAGGTAATAGAAATTCATTTTAAAGTGTTTTTCTTATACCTATTTATGCCAAGAATTTTAAAAACACAGCTTAACTTTGGCACCCCAATTAATTTAAAATCAGCATTAACCCTCAACTTTTATGCTACTTACCTCTATTTCTGAAGAGCTGCAATCCATTTCTGTGGAGTCGCTCAAGTTGCTTCCCACTATCTTACCTAAAAACAAAAAGTAAAAAAAAAAAGTGTAAACTGTAAAAGAAACATAATATCTCTTGTAATTTTTTACACCTGACAGAGCACTTACATTTCTGTTCCTCTTCAGGGACTATCCTGTACACCTTATAGGGCTCAGAAATATCAAGCTGTGATCTGTCCGCCACCTCTTCAAAATCAGGACTTTTATTTAGGGCACATCGAAGACGTGTTTTCCAAGTAGCTGGTTCTGCTTTGTCACCCTCTTTAAATTTCCCTTTAAAAATTGCCCATGCCTGAAATGGAAATCATATCTTTATTTTTTGTCCTTAGAGTAAACTTGACCAGAAGCATCACTTTGCATAATTACTCAAGGTCACTTTATCTGGATTAAGGAACCCAACCACAGACATTGACAGTTGGGACTGGGAATCTGTGTGCCCAATAAGGCTATGAAATACAAGAACAATTACATAAACCAAAACACTGAAATGCAGGAGTTATTAGCACGGATAATGGGAAGTGATACTGCATGCTATTTTCATTTTAGCCATGCAAATTACAAAACAAGCACAGCACAATATAAAATTCCTGCACCAAACCATACAGAATGACAACAGCAGATAATATATGTATTACTTGAATAGATATTCTATAGATAGCTATAATGGTAATTTTAAATTAACTGTAAAATGGAGACAAGATGTTCCTAAACTGATTTATCATAAATTATTTGCAGTGTAATTAAATATTGGAAAAAAAATACTTCTATACAATAGTGAAAATTAAAGATGAAATCATATGAGTAACAATCAATTCATTATTATTTTTGATTACTTTAAAAATAGATGCATCCACTTCTTGGTTGTAATCCTGTTTCCCAGCATGCTTCCATGGAATGCGGAAAAAGCACTTTTCATCATCCTCCCACACAAGTCCAGGATAAAATCCACTACTGATTTGCTCTATCAGCCAATGGCGAAGTCTTCTGCCACTGTTTTTATCACACATCTAGAATAAGTGCAATAAAATATATATATTAGATATATACACACAGAAAAATATGTAATTCCAAGGTTTGTAAGAAGGTCAGGTGTTACAAAGTCATACTGAGGGAACTCTGAATTACTTGAGAGATTATACTGGTGATATCTGGTTGATAAAACTTTTCTATGTAAGAAGGAACAACATGTAATTTCACTTATTCATTTCACTGCAATTATCATGGTATCATTCCTGCAAAGGTCCTGCTGTCATTCTATCACTTCTTTTGGTAAAATAAAGATAAAGTGCTTTATTGTTACCTCTGGGGTGATAATTAAAATCACCTACTCATTAACATTTCAGAGAGGCACCCTGGCAATAAATGTCTTTTCTCTGTGCTGCTTTTGAGTGAGAACACCCACATATTGGCAGACAAGAACATTTTTCTGGACTGAGCTGAGGTGGAACCACATAAGATACATTTTAGTCTATCCTACTCATCATCCTGCATGGCTGGATCTTGGGCATTTTTTTCCAGTTAACTCATAATCAATACAGCTCTGAAACATGTAAGGTTCTTTGACACAGCATATTCTGGGAATTTAAATGCATTGTGTCTGCAGATGATCTTGCAAACAAACATTTATTTTTGGACAACAAATAACAATGCCATCAGATATTATTTTTAGGTTTTATTCCTCTGTTGAGGACCAGTTGTCAACCATGTATAAGTCCCTCTGCATGTGTGGCAACCTTAAACGGGAACTATTGTGAAAATGAAAATGTAATATTAGCTTCAGCATACTGAAATAAGAAACTTTCTAAATACAATCAATTAAATATTCTGTACTGTTTCTGAAATAATGAAGTTCATATTCACTATTCCTCTCTCAGCATCTGTTACTCTTCATTCTCTCTTCATGCAGCATCTGGGTGTCAGATACTTATTGACAGTTAGATCCAATATATGTTATAGGGGTGCTCCTTTTGCCTAGAAGATGTATTAGAGCTCACTCTATTAAAATCACCAGACATCTGGTCTCTCTACATGCAGGATTTGTGCAAAAGGCAATTATTTTGTTGGATTTTGTTTGTACAGGAATCAGTTATTTGAGTGCATTTCTTTTTGCTTCCTCTTTAGATGCATGTGAAGACAGTCTCTATTCTATTTATATTCTGACTCTTTTTATACTTGTTTTCCTGTCTGTTTGAGTGCACTGCTTTGCCTGCATATCTGCTGTTTTTAATACAAGCGGGTGTTGCCATTTTGTTTGCTGCCAGTGCAGAAGAAACGTAATAGACTTGAGCAAAATAACTAGGCAAAGCCTCAGCCAATGCAAGGTCAGTCACACCACGTACAATAATAATTGTCAATAAAAAGAGGATTTGCACACATGATACTAGTTTACTATCTATATAAAGGAAGGGGGAACCCTACATATGAATGAGAAATACTTTCCCTTTCACAACACAAAGGTACTTCTTTCAGTTTCATCTACTGATATATTGTATTAGAAGAAAAGATTGACAAGATAAGTGAAAAGAAGTACAGAATCTAAACAAAAAAAACTCTTTAGGAGTTATATAAATAGTTTCACTTGTCATAACTTGACAAAACCACCGATAGCTGAGGAGGAAGGAAGATGCTACCATTCAATGTTATTTGGTTGATGTGACTATGTAATTGCTGCAAGATGTTTCGAATGCAAGAACCTGGGAAAAATTTGTTTCACAGGTTAGTTTAAAAAAATGTCTGTAAAGTGTTGTGTGTCTCTAGTTTTCACATGTAACTATTTGGAATTGGCAGGTTGTGACAACAAAGCCATATTTCAGGATTCAGTTCAGTCAGCTCTTTAGCCAAATATAGAAATTAGGGTTTGGCTTCAGATTGGTAGTCAAATATTATTATGGCAGTTATTATGGCAGGACAACAGGAAATCTTGTCTGTCCATAACTTCTATTATGGTTTCCAAATATTTTACACATCTCGGTCTACCACTATAAATACAACATACAGATCCAGTGATGTAACTTCGGGGGGCACAAAATGTTTGACTCGGGTTCCAACCAAAATTGTGGGTCACCCATGATGCACACAAATCACAGGTCACCTGCAATTTTGTATGCAAGACTTTTCCTTTGTTCCCCCCAAAACCCAAGCTTATATATTTATTATATATTTCAGCTTGTTCAATTTAAAAAAAAACTATATATATATATATATATATAGATATATATATATATATATATAGATATATATATATATATATATATATATATATATATATATATATTAAATTAAACACTTCCTATCATTTCTGAAACAATCAAGTTACTCTCTCTCTTCAATATCAGCCTCAACAAACTCTCATCCTTCATTCTCTTCATGATTCTGGAGTTGGAGTCAGCTTTCAATTGACAGTGGTGTGTGCTCCCTTTGCCAACACAATGTAGCTAACTGTCTTTCAAAATAACTGACTCCAGTTGTAGGTTGCTTATAAAGAGACAAATTGCTGAGAGGGGGATAGTAAAGAGAAACAAAATAATGTCAGAAATGGTATAGAATTTTGAATGAATTTTATTTAGAAAGTGTCTTATTTCATCCACTTTTGAGCCCACTTTTGCAGCACCCTCACTCCTCCATACTGATCGGTTAGCTCGTACCTGTTAACAAAAGCAAAACAGTGCAGCCACGTTTGCGGCCACCAAAGTTGAAATTAGGACCATGTTTCAGCTTAAACCGGGCATGCTCTCGGCTGTCACAAAGTTGAACACAGAATATAAAACAGTCTAATACGGCAGCTTCCATCCCTATCGCAAGTGGGTATGAAGGAGTTAAATCTTATACCCCAGTGAAACTAGCAGCAAGCTCAATACGCTGTACACTATATTAAAGCCTCTAGCTGGACCACCTACTGCTTATTTTTATCAGCGATCTTCACTGCTGGATATTAACTTGAATATCACGCAGCGCATAAAACAAAAAACATGAGGCTATAACACATATTATCCTGCATATAAGCCTAACCATTTGTGATTTAATCTGCAAACAAATATGTACAATCTACACAAAAAGTGCCATGCTCCCATTCCCTCTGGACTTCGAGATGACACAATCTAACTAGTCCCCATATGATACTTTTGCCTCGCCATCGCTTTGAAAGCTTTCCAGGCTTTGTGTATGAAATGATCTTTAATTTGCAAGTTAAATCACACAGTGATGTGGACCGTGCAGCATGTGGGCTTGGAAATAGCATCTATTTACCATATCTCTATTTAAATATTTGAGAATAAAATAATCGTGACACTCTAGGAAGAAACAGCATTAAAAGTAAATGAATGGCATTTTGCAATGTGCTGAAGCAATGTTGATGTATTTATTCTCAGCAAAGAAGTTCAAAGGCTGCCAGACACCCTTCCTCGTTCCACTTTCTATAGAACCTAGAAATGATCTCTTAAAGAGATACTGACCCCAGAAATTCATCATAATATCATAATATTGCCTTTGAAAGCTACTTATAACTTTGCCATAAAGTATACATACTCATGCCCCTAAATCAAACACTAAAATATATTTCTGGCCAACTACAAGTAGCAACTACAGATCTACCCGTATGGCTTCTTTATCCAAAACGGTGAAAGTTCCATATTAATGAATGATACTCTCCAGTAGCCCATTATAAAGTCCAGGGGTTGTTCACCTTTTGAGTTAACTGAGACAATTTGCAATTGGTTTTTGTTTGGTTTTTGAGTTATTCAGCAGCTCTTCAATTTGCATTTTAAGCAATCTGGTAGCTAGGGTTCCAATTACACTAGCAACCATGCACTGATTTGAATACGAGACTGGAATATGAATAGGAGAGGGTCTAAAAGGAAAGATGAGAAATAAAAAGTAGCAATACATTTTTAGCCTTACAGAGCATTTGATGTTTTTGATGAAAGCTGGACAGAGTCAGAAGAAAAATAACTACAAAACTATAAAAAATAAACAATGAAAACCAATTGAAAAGTTGTTTAGAATTGGCCATTGTATTACATACTAAAAGTTAACTAAAAGGTGAACCAGCCCTCTAAGCAGCCACTGTCACTTGTAGCTCAGCTGGTGACATTTGCGCACCTGTCGCATGACAGCGCTAAGTGCGGAGGCAATGCTGCACAAGCTTCAGCTGAGAGCACTGTTCTACCTTCTCCAGTCGCACAGCGAGTGAGTACAATGAGATTCAGGCCGGTACCTTTCCAAACTGCGACGGCGCCTCTACTTAGTTCCTTGTACTCAGTGTCGGACTCTCTCACCGCTGCCTTGTCAGTGGCCCGTGTTTACAGTGGAACAAACATCATTCTGACTAAAGACACAAGAGCCCGCCCCCTGGCCGATAGGCACCACGCACGTCCAATAGGAACTGGAGAAGGGGATGACGGCCGTCCAATGGGTATTATCGAAAGTAGGCTCCTTCTTTTAACTGCGGTCTTTTCCGAGAAACTGCAGTCCGGCTGACCCGACTTTATTGTTATTAAAATTCCTCCCACGGGCACTACAAAGAAACCAACCCTATTAATTACCCGAAACCGTGCTCGTTGGTACAGGAAGGAGGTGGACACGTGGTGCGCAGGAACATTAAAAGGGTTGTTTATCTTTAAGATAACTTTAAATATGATGTAGAGAGTGACATTCTGAGACAATTTGCAATTGGTTTTCATGTTTTTATTATATGTTGTTTTTGGGTTATTTAGCTTATTTATTCAGCAGCTCTCCACTTTGTGGTTTCCGCAATCTGGTTTCTATGGTCAAAACGACCCTAGCAACCATGCCCCGATCTGAATAAAACACTGGACTATGAACAGAAGAGGGCCTGAATAGAATAAGGAGTAACGAAAAGTAGCTGTAACTTTACATGTGTAGCCTTAGAGAGCATTTGTTTTTAGATGGGGTCAGTGACCCCCCCCCCCCATTTAAAACCTGGAAAAAGTAAGAAGAAGCAGACAAATAATTAAAAAAAACAATAAAAAAAAATAATGCAGACCAATTGAAAATTTGCTTAGAATTGGCCATTCTATAACATACTAAAAGTTAACTTGAAGGTGAACCAGCCCTATGAATACGAATTATACCAAAAAACAGACCGATAATGTACACGTGATATATAACAGATTCACAAACAGAACAATGAAAATTCGTGATAAAATACTTCCAGTAAACGTTTTATTAAGTCATTGAACTGCATGTTTTAAACAACCCCCAAGGACCTTAAATTTCTTGGTATGTCAACAAAATTGTGTGTTATGTGGTTGTCAATGTTCTACCTTATCAGCACTCCCTATACAAAATTAGGAAAGTAAAAATGGAAGGAACAGGGCCCGGCCTCGGGATCTTCTACCTGTGCTGCTACACAGGGTGCCATAAGGGCCAGACTTGCATTATCTGCCTCACAAGGACAAAACATAGAGAAGCTTCAGTTCACCTGTTTGCCCTCCAGCTTCCAGCTCTATAAATAACACAAATCTTATACATTTTGTGATTAAAACACTAGGCAAAAAGTTTGTTGAGCAGAAGCCTTATTGCACTTATGTAGAACAATGGGGTGTGCTTTCTTTTGTCAAGGGTGCTATTTACCCTAAGGACAACCATGGCTGTGCAAAATTTAAGTTTAAAGTTTAATGTTCCTGTCTCTAGTGTTTCAGTCTGGCAGCTCAATGATCCAGGCACATCTGAACTGTTACAATTTGCACATTTAAGGTGGCAATACACCATAAAATCCGCTCGTTTGGCAAGGTCGAAAGCGAGAGGATCTTAACCCGATATGTCCACTAATAGCTGGGCAATATTGGATGAATCCGAACGTTCGGCCCTGGGGCCAATACTACGAATGGGTCGCAGGACCACATAAACTGGCTGATGCAGTCCTGGATCGTACGAAAAATCAAACTTAACCGATCGATATCTGGCCAATTTTTGGCCTGATATCGATCAGGAGGACCCGTCGGGAGCCCTTACACATGGGCAGATAAGATGCCGAATCGGTCTAAAGGACCAATATCGGCAGCTTTAATCTGCCTGTGTATGGCCACGTAAAGTTGATACAATCAGGGCTGCCGTTAGAGATCACGGGGCCCCATACAACAAACTTTTTGGGGGCTACCTTGTGCCCGCTCATCCTGGCCCCAAGCCCCACCCCAGATCCCACCCACTCCACACAACAGTTAAAAGACTACACAGACATCAGTGTTAAAAAAGGTAACCCCCACACACACAAGTTATAGAAAGCTATTGGAGACCAGGGCCCCCTTATACATTAAAAAAAAACTTTGGTGCCAGGGCCACCCATAAAAGTTTTTTTTAAAGGCCCCCTTACAAGTTAAAAAAATTGGGGCCCAAAAGAACATTTTTTTAAAAAAAAAACATCGGTGCTAGGGCCCCCCTTACAAGTTAAAAAAAAATTGGGCCCCCAAAGAATATTTTTTGAAAAAACATTGGCGCCAGCGCCCCCCTTACAAGTTAAAAAGAATATACTTTAAAAAAAAACATTGGTGGCAGGGGCCTATAGAATATTAAAATAATACATTGGTGGCCAGGGGATTAATTTTTTTTAAAAAAAACACACATTGGTGTTCAGAGGAATTGAACTCGTGGCTTCAGGACTTCAATTTAGCCTCCTTTCGTGACTTTGGGGGGCACATTTACTATTGGTCGAATATCGAGGGATAATTAACCCTCGATATTGGAACCTCGAAGTAAAATCCTTCGACTTCGAATATCGAAGTCGAAGGATTTACCGCATTTCATTCAATCAAAAGGAAAAATCGTTTGATCGAACAATTCAATCCTTCGAATCGAACGATTCTAAGGATTTTAATCCATCGATCGAACGATTTTCCTTCAATCAAAAAAAGCAAGGAAAGCTTATGGGGAAACCTTCCCCATAGGCTTACATTGGTGCTCGGTAGGTTTTAGGTGGCGAAGTAGGTAGTTGAAGTTTTTTTTAAAGAGACAGTACTTCGACTATCGAATGGTCGAATAGTCGAACGATTTTTAGTTCAATTCGAAGTCGTAGTCGAAGGTCGAAGTAGCCAATTCGATGGTCGAGGTAGCCAAAAAAAACTGGAAATTGTTTAACATCCTATACCATCCTATATACTGTATATATATATATATATATATATATATACAGGATCGGACTGGGGGGCCCGGGGCCCACCGGGACTAAAGTCCAGGGCCCCCTCGACCCCCCTGCCTCCCTACTGTGACGCACTGAACATGCTTGCGCGAAGGCGCTGCTCGGCGCACCTGCGTGTAGGCGCCGCTTCTCACTGAAAGGTGCCGCGCGCATGCGCAAATGACGCTGCGCGGCACATAGAAAAACATTTTTTTCTTTAAAGTATGATCGGGACGGGGGACTGGCCCGGCGGGGGCCCATTAGGGTTTTTTCCCGGTATCCCGCCAGGCCAGTCCGACACTGTATATATATATATATATATATATATATATATATATATATATATATATATATATATATAGTGAATAAAGTACCCCCTCTTGTAAAATATAAGGATATTATAAGTTACCGAGGAGTTTCATGACCATATAAAAACACGAGGCCGAAGGCCGAGTGTTTTTATACAGGTCATGGAACTCCAAGGTAACTTCTAATATCCTCATATTTTACAACTGGGGGTACTTTATTTATTATAATACACAAGTTTCAGTAAGTCATGTGACTGAAATGACATCAGAACTCACCGTTTATAACTGATGACATCAGAACTCACCGTTTATAAGGATATAATTTACACGATATTCATGGCTTTTGTGTATTATATATATATAACAAACAAGGGAAAGTTGTGCTCACCACTATTTTTTAAAACCATTAGGCGGGGGTGCAATGAGGGTGTGACCACAAAATACCCCCGCCTAATGGTTTTAAAAAATAGTGGTGAGCACAACTTTTGTTTGTTATAGTTATACAGGAGCAGTGACCAGCTCCATGTTGTAGCTCCCACCCCTCCCAGCTATAGTCAGGTGATCCCACTGGTGTCTAATAAAAGGGCAGCCAAGTTTGGGAGTTTTACTTTGAAAGCAGCTAGTAAGTTGCAGGTAAAACTTAGTCCCTTTGTAAAATGTATATTTAAAGGAAAACTATACCCCCCAAACAATGTAGGTCTTATTAAAAGATACTGAGTAAAACAGCTCATGTGTAAAATCCTGCTTCATGTAAATGAACCATTATCATAATAATATACTTTTTTAGTAGTATGTGCCATTGGGTAATCATAAATAGAAAATTGCCATTTTAAAAAATAAGGGCCGCCCCCTGAGATCGTAAGATTCACTGTGCACACATACAAACCACATGTAAGGTCACATGAGCCAATTAACAGACAGAGTTCTGCCTTTTGCTTCCTCACTTCTTCCTGTTACAGTTAGTGTTGTAGTATTTCTGGTCAGGTGATCTCTGAGGCAGCACAGATAGAGTCACGAAATGGTGGTTCAAGGCAAGAGATGTAAAAGGGCAATGTTTATGTAAATATATATTCCAGTTTGGTAAGATTCTTTGATATGTCATTCAATTTGATATAAACTATCTGTTGCTTAAGTATTCATTTTGAGGGTATAGTTTTCCTTTAAGCAATTGAATTCTTAATGAATCAGATGAAAATTAAGCGTAGGACTGGCCAGATATGGGATGACTTTGACGTAGTTGGCCAGCTTAAATATATTGCAATATATGAACAAACAATCCCTGTGTTGTTTAAAGGGTAAGGCATTTTTTAGTAGCAGTATGCACAAAATGTCTCACCTTTGACCTTTGATTCTTCAGTTGATAGTGAAATATAGTACATCTCCCAGGATCAGAGGTTGAAAAGTGCTATGAGTTGTACTTCAACAATAGCAGAAGGACTAAAGGAATAATACTGTAGTTCCCTCTTTTGCTGACATCATTGTCAGTCAAGGCAAGTATTTAACAGAATCTCACCCTTTCTATATGCAGAAATTGGTATAGATAGACCATCCTCTGTCTCCAACATTCTTTTATGAAATCACAGAGAAGCCATTCTGTAGTCAGCTATGGTAAATAGATATTATCGGCACCTGTAGAACTCTTCCTATTACTGTTCAATTTTGCTTTTCATTGCATTTTATGTGTAATTGTGCCTAGCCACAGGGTTTAAGTATTTCACCCCTTTACTTCCCCCTGCTATTATTCTCCTATCTAACTATCTGAATTATATTTTTAAACTTTGACTAATTAGTGGGAAGCAGGCCATCTGATAAGAAGAACATGTGTCCATGAGGCATGAGCTACACTGTAAAGGACAACTGACCTTGGGAAATGGTAAGCAGTTTATTAACTTGTCCAAGACATCATTCTAGAAACTTGTATTATAGTTAACAATTCCACTTAAATATAACCCAGGTTATCTTTAATTTTGCCCCCTCCTTCACTCCTCATTAAGCAATTGATGCCATTGTCACCTATGGCATATTTCTGAAATATTAATAGATGCCGTCAAATTTTAATACACACTCTTATTATGTCACTGACCTCACCCTTAGAAATATAATTACATTGAATTAGTTAGTTAAAACATGATTAAAAAAAATTAAAAAACACACATTGGTGTTCAGTAAAATTGAACTTGTGGCTTCTCGTGACTTCAACTTCGCTTCCTTTCGTGACTTCAGGTCTTTTTACCACTTCAGGACTTAAATTTCGGCTGTTTGCGTGACTTCAGGTCTTTTTGCTGCTGTTCGGGACTTCAGGAGAGGCGATGCGGCACAGCTTTGGTGCTGTCAAGGGGGCCCAGCTATTTTGAAAAGTGCTGTTACATTACATGCAGGGGACCCGTCACCCAAAAAAATTATTCAAAATCCTATTTTATCACATTAGTCAAGCAAAATTAACTTTAATTACACTATATAAGTTATTTGAATCTTGTTTTCTTCAGTCTGGGAATTCCTAATTATAGCAAGCAGGCAGGAGCCATTTTGTGGACACTGTTATTAAGGCAAGCCTTGCATCATCTCAGAATCTTGTTTGTGCACAAGAATGGGGGACCTGATGTCCATCCCCATGCCCTGGTTACACAATTAAATGGTAAAGAGAACGGGGGAAAGCGGGAGAGCAGTGACATCTAGGAAGTGCTGAATGGAAAGTGAAAGTAATTGTCTGCCCCGCCTCTATGCCCAGGGCATTGAGGTGGGGCAGACAATATTTGATTGACAGCTGAGATTTTTAAATGAGCTTACAACAGCTATGAATGCTTTAATAAAAAATAGAAATTGGATTTCATGTTTAATTTGAAAATTACTTTTATCATACAGATATTTGTGTCTGGGTGACAGGTCCACTTTAACCCAATATGGGTTGTGCTTTAAAACCCATAGACTTAATTCTATTAATCTATAGGATACTGTATGATGATGATAAATCCAGGAGCGAAACACTTCCTCGGGGCCGAATGCAGGCACATGGAGGGGATTTTAGAGCTGTAACACAATTGTGACAGTACCTGCATGTCCCTGAAGGAAGCAAAACATGTTTACATACACCTGTTTGAGGTATTGAATCCCTCATTGGTCCAGTCAGCCTTTTAATGCAGAGTTTAAAACAGTTTATTGTTATGTAAATCTTTAATACGGAAGTATGTCCAGTGATAAGGCCATGACACACAATACATTGTAATTAGGGTACCTAAAACAACTGTACATCCTCAAAATAGATAATTAAATAAAGCAATGATTTCTGTTGTTTACAAACATTTCTTGAATCTGAGGCTTGTTACGATGTATTTTAGCAACAAGTTGTTTCATTTTGTTTGAAAAACTAACTAGTGATATGAGATGTAATGCTGAGGGGACAATTGTATGAAAAACCAATGATTATCATCATAATAATCAACAACTTTGCCTTGCAAATTAGCCTTCGAACGCTGTGACTGAAGACATGCCTAATAAACTACCAGTCACAAGCCAAATGAACAGCTAATATAAAACAGGAACTCAGTTTTAAAAGGTACATAATACAAGGAATTTGTTTTGCCAAAAGTAGTCATTGGGTAGCTGTTCCTGCACAACAAACAGAATTAAAAACAGGTTGTGCCAGCTTCCTCTCTTTTCTTGTTTAAGTCCATAAATATCTGCACATGTTAATTTCATTACCTGTATATCCCTATACTGTGACCACAACGAAACTCTGGCTCATTGCAGAACACCTTTGCACCAAAGTTTTTTGGAAGCATGCACTCTGTTTGTGTTCTCCTCAAGCTAATTTTTTTACTACATACACCAAAAGTGTGAACAAGAAACCTGATATGTTCCCGCATCCCTTTTTTTGAGTTTCTAAATGATTTGTACTTTAGACAAAAATACATCTTTACCTTAGCATGGATTATGGACAAACAGGTTTCAAAGGTTGTTGTTGTGTCTAAAATATATACTCAAGATATAGAGATATGGAGTAAAGTTCTACAATGGGCTCTGTGTGTGAATGGAAAAGAAAGTAACAAGTTTTACAGATTGGCAACTAGCCCTTGTTAAGAAAAGATTATAAATGCAACAATTCTTGCGGTGGAACAATAACTATGGTCGCCTTCTAACTCTCCTTAATATACACACACATACTGCAACCTAGCAAAGATGCTGGAAGAAGTAGCCAAAGTGGCACTATACTGGCCCTTTCTGTAACACAGTTTGAATATCCAAGGTTGTTAGCTCAGAGCTCAAAATAATTTTATTATCTCTATCAGGAAACCAACACATAGCATATTATTCAATGAAAATGCAATAGAAGATCAGTGCATAATGTATAAGGATACCAGAGAGTACCCCCCATATCAATCCCCCATAGCTGCAAGGGAATTTTTATACTAGAACAGTGAGGAGGACTGAGACGTATTACCGTATATACTCGAGTATAAGCCGAGTTTTTCAGCACCAAAAATGTGCTGAAAAACTGTACCTCGGCTTATACTCGGGTCAGTACGCAAAACCGAAAGGCTGCGCTTCAGGAGAACAAATGGTGTGTGAATGGAGCAATATGGAGGCTTTAAATGAGACGGAAAGGCTGGAGACACTTGGGGGTGCCAAACGTTAGGCACCCCCAAGTGATTGTAGCGATTTACTATAGGAGTGAGCAGCACGGAGAAAGTTACCGGTACTTCCGTCTTCACGCAGCTGCGCATGCGCATTAGAACGAAAAGCCGAACTTTAACTGTAAAGTCGGCTTTTTTGTTCAAATGCGCATGCGCCAGTACAGGGAAATGCGCAGCTGCGCGAAGACAGAAGTACCGTAGCTTTCTCCGTGGTGCTCACTCCTATAGGTCCTGGGGTTTTGGTAAGTCGCTACAATCACTTGGGGGTGCCTAACGTTTGGCACCCCCAAGTGTCTCCAGCCGTTCCCTCTCATTTAAAGCCTCCATTTTGTGTTACCATGCCTACAGTAATGACTGCTGCCCCTGTATGTCGCTAAAATCACTTGGGGGTGCCTAACGTTATGCACCCCCAAGTGTCTCCAGCCGTTCCTTCTCATTTAAAGCCTCCATTTTGTGTTAGGAGCTGTGTACCATGCCTACAGTAATGACTGCTGCCCCTGTATGTCGCTACAATCACTTGGGGATGCCTAACGTTTGGCACCCCCAAGTGTTTCCAGCCTTTCTTTCTCCTTGAAAGCCTCCATTTTTTGTTAGGAGCCATGTACCATGCCTAATTACTGCTGCCCCTGTATGGCACACACTATCTCTTCACTGATTGATATACATAGCTAGACTGAGGCACCATAAATATGTGTTATGTGTGTGTACAAGAGACTTCAACCCATTCTCCATTGCTGACAAACTGCCTTGGCTTAGACTTGTGAAATGTACCAGTTTTCTTTAACCCACTCACCCTCGGCTTATACTCGAGTCAATACATTTTCCCAGTTTTCGTAGGTAAAATTAGGTACCTCGGCTTATACTCGGGTCGGCTTATACTCGAGTATATACGGTATGCTGACTTCAATTCAGAAGCTCAAAAAATAACATGTCTCACTTTTTATTAGCAGCTAAGAAGCTTATCCCAAAATGTGGTTCAGTGATTATTTTGTAGTGAGACGAAACAGCCTTACAGAGCTGTCTATATATTATGTCCATCTGCTGCTGGATCCATAGGCTTTGTATGGAAGTCTGTTTCAGAATGGTTAGTTAATCCAATGATTCTGTGCCTGCCTCAGCTGCTCCTTTTCCTCTTGCAGTGATATTAACTGTTGTACCTTGTCCTGGTCATTAAAGGCATTTCTCCCATATTCCTCTCACAGCCGTACCCTATACTGGGAGGAGATGAAAAGAAAACAAAATGTTATTTATAGCAAATTATTGAATGAGTTACTTTAATATTTTAGTAAGCTTCCGTTAAATAAAGAATTCTGAATACACAGCGTGGTAGCCACAATTGACCTAGTAATCAATGGTGCAGCTGCTATGGGGAAGAAGATGGCTAGAGGGTTGGGGGAAATTTCAGGAAAGGTTCAGTGACAGACAGTTTAGATGAGGTAGCTGGTATAGTAAGGGGAAATGGGGGAGGAGATTTGGTTGGAGGTACTGTTAAGGACAGGGAGAACCACATCCCAGAGGCGCCTGGCGTGTTTATACAAAGACACTGTTGTTTTTGTTCCCGTTCCACATTGCCTGATGAAGCAGGAAATGCCTGCGAAACGCGTTGCAATACTGTTTTGTGAATAAACTATTATTTAAAATTACCACTTTTGTTGGTGTCTGCTTGGAGGAGGTAAGTTCATTACTACCTCCTCTGAATTACCCATTGGGTTTTTAAGTGCTTTTAGCTATTTTTATCCTTTTTGGCGCCTCTGTTTTGTCTTACTACCATAGGGAGAACCACATGTTGTATTTACAAAATTCTCATTCAGGTACCAGTATAAAATACAGTATATGTTTTCAAATGCAAGGAGTCTGACTGGTAAAATTGGAGAGCTGCAGGTGCTGGAGGAAAAATGTGAAGTGATTGGAGTTGCTGAAACATGGCTGAATGAGTCGCATGATTGAGCAGTAAATATCAGAGGATATACTTTGTTTCAGAGGGACAGAAGCAATAGAAAAGGTAGAAAAGGAGGAGGGGTATGAATGTTTGTTAGCCAGGGTTTAAAAGCTAATATAAAGGAGGTGTTGATAAAAAATGGAGGAATGGAGTCTCATGGGTGGAGCTCTTCACTGATTGTAATGTGGCCAGCAGATTAATTGTAGGAGTATGTTATAGACCCCCTAATGTAAGTGAAGAGGAGGAAGGTAAGGTCCTGATGCAAACAGAAAAAGATGCTAGTTTGGGGAGAGTAATGATAATGGGGGATTTTAATTACCCAGATATTAACTGGAGCAACAGTACTGCCAGGACAGTTAATGGGACAATTATATGGCACAGGTTGTTGAAGAGCCAACCACAAACCATGTTATACTAGATTTAGTAGTTATCTCTAATGACCAAGACTGTAATTGAACCCCTGGGTAATAGTGACCATAATGTGATCTCATCTTGTGTTTGGTGCAAAAAACAAATATACAGTACACTGGGGTTACAAAAACCCTGAATTTCAGAGAAGCAAATTTTAGCTCCTTAATGGCTGCCCTTCAGAGCATAGATTGGGGCATTATGTATTCTGATAAAAACACAGAACAGAAAAAAAGTTAATAGGAAAGAAGAGAAATGCATTTAAAAACTGTGGGGACAGAAGCTGCATTTAATGAATATAAACACTATAATAAATGTTGTAAAACAGCAATCTGGAAGGCAAAGATGGGAAATGAGGCGTGCATTGCAGCAGAGGCTAAGTCAAACCCCAAACAATTTTTTAAATATATTAATAGTAAAAAGATGCAAGTTGAGAGTGTGGCTGCTTTAAATAATAGTACCAGTATGGTAATAACAGATACTGAAAAGGCAAATGTGCTAAATCAATTATTTTCTTCCAGGTTTCGAAGCACCTCATAGCTGCACTGTTGGCTTACCTCAAACTAGTCAATATTGGACTCAGGATATGGTTCATAAAGCTTTACTAATAAAGCTTTACTGAAAATTAATGTGAACAAGGTGTCAGGGCCAGATGGAATACACCCAAAATACAAAGAGAGCTTAGTTCAGTTTAAGACCGACCTCTATTTCTAATTTTGTCAGACTCTCTTTCATCTGGTTTGTTACCTATGGTTTGGAGGAAAGCTGATGTAATTCTTATATTTAAAAAGGGATTTTAAATATCCCTGGCAATAGCCTGGCAATTATAGGCCAGTAAGTTTGACATCCACGGTGAGCAAATTATTTGAAGGCTTGTTAAGTAGTAGATGTGATCTATTTGGATTTGTCAAAGCATTTGATACAGTGCCCCACAAACAACTTTCTAAACTAAGGGCTGTTGGGCTTAATGAAGAAGTTTACACAAGGATAGGCAACTACTGTAGCTAAATCATAGTATACAGAGGTTTTTTGTTAATGGTACATTCTCTACTTGAAGTAAGGTTCTTAGTGGGTCCCTCAGGGCTCTGCATTTGGTCCACTTTTTTCATTTCCACTTGTTTATTAATGGACTTAGGGGAGGGTATTATAAGTAATGCATCAGTGTTTGCAGATGACACAAAACGGTGCGACCAATCAATTCCATCCAGGATGTGGCATCCTTGCAGCAGGATCTTGGCAATCTGGGCGGCTAAGTGGCAGATGAGATTCAGTGTTGATAAATGTAAAGTCATGTATCTGGGATGTAAAAATATGCAAGCCACTTAAACCCTTAATGGGACTGCACTAGGCAAATCAACAATGGAAAAGGACCTTGGAGCAATGGCAGTCAGCAGCGGCATGGGCAAATAAGGTCTTGAGCTGTATTAAAAGAGGCATAGATTCACAGGAGCAGGGGGTCATTCTTCCACTGTACAGAGCACTGGTAAGGCCCCATCTAGAATACGCACACGCACATACAATTTTGGTCTTCAGTACTCAAAGAGGACTTTATTGAATTAGAGAGGGTCCAGAGAATGGCTACTAAGCTGGTAAGGGTATGAACAATTTCAGCTATGAGGACAGAATGGCCAAGTTGGGGTTGTTCGCACTGGAGAAGAGGAGCTTGAGGGGTGATATAATAACTATGTTTAACTATATAAGGGGATCATATGATGATCTCTTTGATGCTTTATTTACCAGTAGGTCCTTCCAGCTGACACGTGGGCAC
Source organism: Xenopus laevis (assembly GCF_017654675.1). Taxonomy (NCBI): domain Eukaryota; kingdom Metazoa; phylum Chordata; class Amphibia; order Anura; family Pipidae; genus Xenopus; species Xenopus laevis. The sequence continues at coordinate 46,414,879 of NC_054378.1, forward strand.
CCATTCTGATTAGAAGAAAGGATTTAAAGATTCGGAAGGGGGTTTATGCAGTGACAGCCATGAAGATGTATAATTCTCTCCCTGAATCAGCCGTGATGACTGATACATTAGATAGCTTTAAGAAGGGGTTGGATGGCTTTTTAAAAAGTGAGGGAATACAGGGTTATGGAAGATAGTACAAATTGATCTAGGGACTGGTCCGATTACCATCTTGATGCAGAGGAAGGCAAAAACCCCTGTTTGAAGCCTCTTTGACTTCAAGGGGCATATTTATCAAAAAGTGAAGTTAGAGATCACCACAGTCCACTAGAATGAAATTCCACCATTATCTATTTTTTTATATGGTATTTTGAAAGGCGTATTTATCAGAGGGTGAACCCATTGATAAATACTCTTTTAAAAATCTCATAGAAATGAATAGAGACTGGCGGAATTTCACTCTCGTGTACTGTGGTGATCTCTAACTTCACTTTTTGATAAATATGCCCCTTGGAGTCAAACAGGGATTTATACTTTCCACTGGATCAACTAGCAGTTAGGTAGGTTATATATAGACCTAAAAGGTTGAACTTGATGGCGGTGTCTTTTTTTTATCCTAACTTACTATGTTACTATTTAACCTGTTCTGGCTGGCTGTTAGAAGTAGCCTTCACCAGACAAATAAACAGGGATAACACAATAAAATAAAGTTTGGCACATTCAAAAATGTTACTGTCAGATGAATTAAATGGGGTTGTTTCTGTACCTTGACCTAGATACTAGAGTTGCTTCAGATTCTGTATGTTCTCACTGGTTCTACTGGTTCTTCTGATTATTACTAGTTTTTAAAAAAATGCTTGGCAGCCAGTTGTTTGATCTGTACCATCACACCCCACTTTACATATGCCATTTTCTTGACTTCATTCACCTGGGAGGTTACTGAATAAAAACAGATACCTCATTTAAACAATTTTGACTACTTTATCATTTTAGTTGCCGTTTCTTCCTGAATTATTTTCCTTTTTATAAAATGTTTATGGACTGAAATGCCCAAATCATAGTTTTCCAGGTAAGATGTTATCACAAATGGACAGACAGCAATAGACAGACAGATCAATATACCATTGACAAAGCCATTGACAAATATAAGTCTTTCTGAGAAATTATTTATGCACTTTGAAATATTCTTTATACTCATTATCTTTCCTTTCAGTAGGACTCTGAATATTAATATTTTTCATCCTACATGTATAGAACCATTAAAGGACAAGGAAAGTCTAAAATAGAATAAGGCTAGAAATGCTGTATTTTGTATACTAAATATAAGCATGAACTTACTGCACCACAAAGCCTAATCAAACAAATGATTTATGCTTTCAAAGTTGGCCACAGGGGGCCGTCATCTTGTAACTTTGTTAAACATCTTTACCTGACCCTGCACATGCTCAGTGTGGTCTGGGCTGCTTAGGGATCGTCATAAACAAAGCTGCTTGAGTTCTGCATGGCTGATAAGTAAGGCGGGGCTAGCCCCTGCTGTTCATAAGTATGATTGTTTCCCTGCACAGCAGTTAGGGACCATCTGACAATTCCTATCCACAGCAGTAAATGAAGGGAGAATTTCACTGCATACAATCAGGTTTCTTTTAAAAACGGTACACATTTTTTAATTAAAGTATATTGGAGATAGGTTTCTTTTTCATTAAAGAAAGTAAAAATGGGATTTTATTTTTTTGCCTTTCCTTGTCCTTTAATAACATTTGATTTTCATTTGTCACTATTTAAAGGATCAATAGTCCATAAGTTTTTGCTGCTAAACTCACCTTTGTATAGGGGAATACCCATGGGCGTCCACATAAAATTTTCCGGGGCAGGGCACATAAGTTAATATCATATAGGGTAGCAACCCACTGAAAACTAACCCATTCATAACAATGAAGAAGAAACCTAATTATGCATAATACGGTAATAATACATTCCTAGCTCAATTAATTTTCATTTATGAAAACATTTATAAACATTTAACTATTATTGTTACAGTATTTAGTGCTACTCTGGTCTACTCAGCATAGGTATACGTAGTAACAGCCAATGAACACTCCCTACTGAGTGCATGTTCTTAGCTTAGTCAATCCCTGCAAATGCTACAGGTAAGCTGCTGCCTACCAATTAACTTTATTACTGGCACTGCAGACTTCCCTTCAAATTCTCATTCCAACATCAATGTACAAGTAAAAAATGATTAAGGCGTGCCTTAGGGTGGGAAGGTTAAAAACGTTTTGTAGTGTTGGGAATGAAATTTACAAACAATGTCCTGGAACTAGCTAAAGAACCCAGGGTGGGACAATTGTCCCCTCTTGCCCCCTTCAACTGACACCCATGGGAATACCCACAGTGACACAGTTTTAAGGTATATCATTCTACCGCCAATGAAAAAAAATGTAGGTGGTTGTTCCAACTAAATGTATGACTTTTGAAATACATTATTGACCACTATAGTCAGGCCATGCCACAAATGCTAGCAGACTACTTATTAGCAAGGCCATGCCTACTAGCATACTCAGTCATAACTGCATAGAGGTAATGAAAATAATCAGAACAATTGATACACTCTTAATATTTCCATTAGACAAATGTATTATTAACAGGGTAAAGTAGACCTTATAAGTAATATTATTCTGTTTAGAAGTGTTAAAAAAAGCTGATTTTCATTTGGATATATGTACTTTTGCTTTATTAAATAACCCTTATCAGTAAGCACTGAGGGCATATGTAGTAGCCTGATTGCTAGCATGAACATAATTGTGTCAAACAATATTCATTGTGGGCTGTCATATTATTTCAGGCTTTGAATTTGCTGTAAATTAAATTCATTGTAGTGCAGAGAAGGTAAATTACTGCAGATTCCTGTTCAACTGATACAGCCCACCCCTAAGAGTGCAACTGATGCTTATTTTCTCATTGATTTTGAGCCAAATCAGCTCCAGCATATCTTAGTATAATCGTAGTCAAGGGTTGAAGGTACTCCACAACAGCAACTAACTTGCACCCTGAATATTTTCCCTCAAAGCCACCCCCCAGCCCAGTGCACCTGCACTGACCCGACAGTCCAACACCGTTGAAAGACCTTCTGTGCAGTTTCAGTGACGCTGAGCTGGGGGCGGCACGATCCTTCCATAGGCTTATTATGAGTCAAAACAGGACTTCAGCCTATGGAAGGATCTCTCCACCCCCAGCCCAGCATCACGGAAGCAACACAGAAGATCCTTTAGTAGTGTGAGCGGTCAGCTGCGAAAGGTGCGCAGGGCTGGGAGGCGGTGGCTTTGAGGCAAAATATTCCGGGTGCAGCACATACTTCATACTGACACATTCTTATGATTTTTATAGGAACATGTCAGTATCGGTTTAAAGGAAAATTCAACCCCCTAGGCGCAAAAATCCCTCCCCCCTCCCCTGCGTCAGCTAACAGTTAGGCAGATTTAATTTAAACAAAAAAGTTGAACTCAATGGATATGCCTTTTTTCAACCTAATTTACTATGCTACTTCTACTGTATTTAACCTTTACTTGATACAGCCAGTCTCATATCTAAACATTCAGGGGAATTCTATCAGGTCAGCAGCTGCTGTGACAATGTGACTTTCGTTTCACTTAGACAACCACAACTCACAAGAAGTGGAGTAGAGAACTGTTAGATCAGACTACAAAAGTAGACCACATTGCCTACATTTTTTGTTTGGAATGTAGTATGAAATCCTAAAGGGATACTGTTATTCCTTTGTATTGGGCTCTTTTGAGTGGTGTAGATCATATAATCCAATGCGTTGATATGAATGCATCATTATGTTGGTACAGTACTGTAGAATGTTTGAAGTTAACGTGATGCTATAAAGAAACCATGCTTTTAACTACACAGCATGCAAAGGGTTAAATAGATTGTGTTATTTTATGTCACATTAGAGTGCCACATTGTGTCCTATTCTGCCATGTGACAAGTTGCAAATCTTGCCTCAGGTAATACATTACTAGGGATGACACTTTACCAGCAGTGCATAATATAGTTGAGATGCTCCACTGGCCCCACCTAATTATAAAAGTTGAATAACTCTTACCTCGTCCTAAGCCACTTACTATATTTGTTCTCTCTGTTTCCCTAGCTCGGCCAATTAATGACTTGGATGGGGATGTGGACTTGGCTATGGATCTCAAAACCTAAACCAAAGATACTCAGACCTCTCCCAACCAAAGTCTCTCATTACTTAGTTTCCGGTTCCACCTACAGTAGCTGGACAAATGCTACACTGAATTAAATAATATAAGAGATAAAATAGGACACATGGTACAAGTAAGTAAGCATATAGAGAAATGTATGATATTGACATACAGCAGCTGAGCACATAAGCTAGGATCAGTAAGATGAGTGAACTAGTAATGGTTTGGTGGGTAGGCTTTGCTTGAATGTGTATGAAGGAGTTACATAGAACAAAATTATCTTAGTGGAGAGGTTCTGGCGTTAAGGTTATCTATGTAAGGTAGAGTTTTGCCTATACAGGTATGGGGTCCGCTACCTGGAAATCCCTTACCCAGAAAGCTCTCATAGACGCAATTTTATCCAAATAATCCAAATTTTTAGAAATGGTCTCTTTTTCTCTGTAATAATTAAACTGTGCCTTGTACGTTATCCAAACTAAGATATAATTCATCATAACTGGAAGCAGAACCAGCCTATTGGGTTTATTGAATGTTTACTTTCTAGAAGACTTAAGGTATGAAGATCCAAATGACATAAAGATCCATTATCCGGAATGCCCCAGGTCCTGAGCATTCTGGATAACAGGTCCCATACCCCAATATGTATTTTTGACTGAAGTTAAAATTTAATTTGAGAATTTAAAAGGAATAGCAGGTATAAAGAGGTGCAGTAGAGAAGTATTAATTGGTGAGGTGAGAATCTTATAGCCATATTCTGGATAAGATCAGAGTTGATAAGTGAGTAAGAGGTTAATAAAAAGGTTGCAGTATCTAAATTGGAAGAAGGATTTGTATAGCTCTGTTTGGGCAAGGGGAAAACCCTAATCTTTTTACCAACATATTGGGGCAGATTTAATAAACAACAAGTGACTAACGCTGGTGACGATTCGCGAAACGTCGATCTGGCGAATGGACGTTACTCCGCAAATTCACTAACATGCAAATTTTACTGAACATTACCTCTTTCACCAGACTTGCCTTCGCCAGCTGAGACCAGGCAAAGTACATTGGAGTGCATAGATCTTCCCAAAGTCCCAAAGAACGCTGGCGTCTTTTCCTTTTTTCAGAGTGATAGCCTGCAAAAGTCCTTTTGTGGTAACCGGGTTCCCCAATACATTTTCTATCATATGGAACATTAACTATACAGTGGGTTCATGTGTTGGGCATTATAACAACTATATTTTCTTTATTAAGGTTCTTGTGTAATGTAATGTATTTGCTGCAACAAATACGTCCATTAAACTTTATAATTTCCCACTGTATGCAAATTAGCCTGAGCGAAGACCTCTAACTAAGTTGCGCTAGGCATAATTGAGCGCTAGCACATCTTCGCTTTGATTGACGACGTAACGCTAGTGAAAATTCGCCAGCGTTCGTCGCCCTGGATGCAACTTCGCATTTTAATAAATTATCGTTGTCTGAGTGTATTTTCGCCTGGCGAAGTGTAGCGATGGGAGCAAAGCCATCGCTGGCAAATTTTCGCAGGTTAGTAAATGTCCGCCATTATGAGGTAGGTAGAGAAAAGAGAAGAATGCAAAATCAAAGCAATAGACTGTCATTAATGGCAGTGTCAGTAGTGAATATAAAATCACTTTTGTGTTTTTCTAGGTTAAGTTTAAGGAAGCATTAGGACAGCAAAGACAATATAGCATAAGGCAGTGGAATACAATAAGTAGATTATTGTCATTGCAAATAGAAATTAAAATGTTTTTTTGCCAGCAAATTGCATCAAACTAACCTGGATCTGCTTAAACCCTTTTCTATAAACACACTTAGTAGATTAACAAGTTGCGTGCACTCACCCTCTTAGATCCACGGGTACTTATCCACCGTGCTACAACAAAGTAAGCGTCCCCGGATCCAGACGAATTAATGTAGATTAAGCAATAGTACTGTGGAGCACATAGGTGGTTGTGGAAAAATCAAGTGTTCTTTATTGAAAAAATTGTTTTAAAATTATCAGAACAGTATACATGTGGATATGACAACCCCCACACTTGACGCGTTTCGTGGCATCACGCCACTTCCTCAGAAGCATAGGGAAACCCACCCCCAACATCGTTAATAAAACCACAAGACCCAACCCCTAAAAACATTAAACCAATCAAATCATTAATTATATAATAATGATCGACATTCTTGATCAGAAAACACAGATCTCTCTGTTTATGCCACCTACTGGTCAGGTCAGGCTAATCTGAGAAATAGAACTTTGTCACAATTTATATCGACCATGTTGCAAAAAGCTTATAAAAAACTTATAGAAATATAACACTTAAATAGCAACATATTATGAGTAGTCAAATGATATAAGATATCCTGTTCTATCACAGACTAATATAAGTCATAACGTGGGGATGAATATAGAAAAGCACCAAAAAAAAAATAAAAAAAAAAAAACAACAAAAACTAAATAATAATCAATATTATATATATTAATGTAATGAAAAGTAATAATGATAAATATATTATACACAATCAATACCACAAATAATATAGAACAATATAGAACAAAACTAAATATTAGGAAGTACATCAATTACAAAAGCAAGAAAGCTCCCATTCTCTATTAAGCCCCCAAAAGGCTCGGTAGTTTTTAGATAAAAAATCCAATAGGCTTCCAGCCTCAATAATTTCTGATCCAAATCACCTTTTCTTATATTTCTGGGGGGTCTATCTATAATTTGAAAAGACATACAAACGGACCCCTGATGTTTTTCAAGTATATGTTTGGCTATTGCAGATTTGGTGTCCAATCGGTCAGTTGCTGAAATATGTTCCAAAATGCGAGTACCCACTCTTCTGATGGTTTTACCCACATATTGGGCCCCACACTTACACGTCGCCAAATAGATCACCCCTTTCGACATACAGTTAAAATATTCCTTGATATCATATACAGTACCCACCACTGAACTCTAAAACTGTTTAGATATATTAATCCATGAACATGATTTACATCTTGTGCGGCCACATTTGTAGGTCCCCTTAAACTTTAACCAAGGTTTATTCTCACTTTGTCCCTTAGACGTATATAAACTTCTAGAAATATAAGATGCCAAATTCTTCCCTCTTTTGTACACAAAGGAGGGTGTTTTATCTAAAAGTTTAGCCAAAACGGGGTCCTGTAAAAGTATCCCCCAGTATTTATTCACACTCCTCCTGATCGAATAAGTGTCTCGACTATAGGTGGTACAGAATCGAACAACAGGTTGTCCTCTCTGAACACGACACACACCAGATCCTCCCTCAAACTTGGATTTAGGATGCAATAATTGCTCTCTATCTGCTAATACCGCCTTATCATACGCTGTTTTGATCATATCTTCACTGTAGCCCCTTTCCGCAAAGCGATCCCACAAGCGCATAGCTTGTGCATGGAAGCTATCCCAAGAAGAGCAGACTCTGCGTAACCGCAAAAATTGCCCAACTGGGATGCCCCTCAGACATGCCTCTGGATGGCTGCTCTCTGCGTGGAGAAGAGTATTACGAGTAATAGTCTTGCGGAAAAGATCTGTGGAGATCTTCCCCTCATGGCTACGTGTAAGTGTGGGGCCCAATATGTGGGTAAAACCATCAGAAGAGTGGGTACTCGCATTTTGGAACATATTTCAGCAACTGACCGATTGGACACCAAATCTGCAATAGCCAAACATATACTTGAAAAACATCAGGGGTCCGTTTGTATGTCTTTTCAAATTATAGATAGACCCCCCAGAAATATAAGAAAAGGTGATTTGGATCAGAAATTATTGAGGCTGGAAGCCTATTGGATTTTTTATCTAAAAACTACCGAGCCTTTTGGGGGGCTTAATAGAGAATGGGAGCTTTCTTGCTTTTGTAATTGATGTACTTCCTAATATTTAGTTTTGTTCTATATTGTTCTATATTATTTGTGGTATTGATTGTGTATAATATATTTATCATTATTACTTTTCATTACATTAATATATATAATATTGATTATTATTTAGTTTTTTGTTGTTTTTTTTTTTTATTTTTTTTTTGGTGCTTTTCTATATTCATCCCCACGTTATGACTTATATTAGTCGGTGATAGAACAGGATATCTTATATCATTTGACTACTCATAATATGTTGCTATTTAAGTGTTATATTTCTATAAGTTTTTTTATAAGCTTTTTGCAACATGGTCGATATAAATTGTGACAAAGTTCTATTTCTCAGATTAGCCTGACCTGACCAGTAGGTGGCATAAACAGAGAGATCTGTGTTTTCTGATCAAGAATGTCGATCATTATTATATAATTAATGATTTGATTGGTTTAATGTTTTTAGGGGTTGGGTCTTGTGGTTTTATTAACGATGTTGGGGGTGGGTTTCCCTATGCTTCTGAGGAAGTGGCGTGATGCCACGAAACGCGTCAAGTGTGGGGGTTGTCATATCCACATGTATACTGTTCTGATGATTTTAAAACAATTTTTTCAATAAAGAACACTTGATTTTTCCACAACCACCTATGTGCTCCACAGTACTATTGCTTAATCTATAAACACACTTACAAATTGCCAAGCAATATTTAAACATTTTGACTTCTTTAGAGGTATAGCCTGGGTGCAACTTTCAGTTTTCCCCAAAACAGTACATTGGTTTTTCAGCTTTTTAAATCTGCTTTTTAAATCTTTTATAACTTCTCCACCAAGATGTAGTACTCTAAATAATGTTTATTATCAGAAATATATTTTGCTATAAGTGCAAAAATACAAATGATCTGGAAACAACAGTTGTGTCCAAAATCTGATGGCTGGGAAGCCTCTCTCAGTAATATGCCTTGTGCTGCACTCTTGCAAATGATAAAGTGGAAGTGGTATGTTTCGCAATCTGCCACTAATGCGTGAAACTGAATTGCTCGCTGGAAGAGCTCTCCAAGAATATGTTCTTATTGTGCGATGTTATCAACATATTTACTGCCTTTGTATTTTCAATTCTGTTTTATGTTCTAACATGGCAATGTAAAACTAGACTGCACAGGGCCAGAACTAGGCAGAGTAGGCAGCTGCCTGGGGGGGAACAGCATGGGGGTATGGAATTTGGGGGTTACTCACCAGTGCTGGAGGCATGAGTGAGGCAGCGACCAACAGGGGAGACCAACAGCTGGGGAGATTTGTCGACTGTGATACAAAATGCAGAGCTGCTGACAACATATCTCCCAAAAATGCTTCTCCATTGGAAATAACTGAAATCACTGAAGGTAAAACTTATACGTTGTAAAGTTGCCCAAAATATCCTTCCAAGGCAACTTTGGACAACTTCAGAAGAACGAAGTGATGTGTGGGTTTTACCAACAGAGAAGCATTTTCAGTAGATTTGTCGCCCGCAGTCATGCAGCCATCAGCCACTGCCCTAAGAGACCAGTGGCTTGGAGTGAGGGGAGTCTTGTAAGCGACCAGCAACATGGGGAGAAGTATGGCTACTGGGCTCCAGTAGAACTTGCCCGGCACATAGACTGCATTTAAATATACATTACAAAATCATCTTTTTAAAACCCATCCCTATCAATACATTAGACACATGTAGAATTGTAATGTAGAAATGGAAATATTTATAAATATTTATGTGTGTCTTCAGGACCAGTGCAAATGTTATTGTAAAATCTTGTTTGATCATTACCATGGTCTGTAGCACACAAATATCAGTTTAATTAATTTGGTTTTCAGTTACTTCATTGCAATATCAGGCAAGAATAAGGTTTCCAGTCCCTGGCATCCTGAATGGATCATGTGCAGACTTGAACCATGTTAACATTTCAGTGGTGAAATAATTCTTACAATTACCTTCCATTCTGTATGCTTCCTTTTTTTGTCAGAGTAAGCAAGAAGTTTGGTATCTCTGGGTCCTTTCCTGTCTGCTCTCCTCAGCCATTTATCTGACGCTTTGGTCAGCCACAAAAGTGTTTTGGTTATTTAAAGTCTTCATCCTGTGAACACCTCACACGCAATACTTCATCCCTTTGAGAAGGGGGAAATTTAAGGATGGCTTGTTTTTAATGATAGACATGTTATGCTCACGTTTTTTACTTGATAATGTTTCACAATTTTGTTTTTCCATGGAGAAGTATTGTGCTGCACTGCTAGTTATACACGTACTTAACTGGCACTTACTCCATATCAGTAACTATATACATTGATAATAAGTTCTACAGGACCTACATGATACACATTTAGTTAGACATTTGTTAAAGCTTTTTATACTTTATAAAAATGATAATATTCCATTTTTACATCCTCACAAATAGTTAAGCTAAGGTTAAAGAGGACACTTACTTCATGCAGGGTAGGGTGCAAAGTGCAAAAAACAAGGTTGAGGAAAATTGTTGCAGCAGACCTGAATTTGCCCCATGAATACAATGCTGCATTAAGTATTGCTGTAAACATGAGGGATACCTGTCCTCCTACAGGAATATAATGGTCTGTCCTATGAGCTGCATCGTGCCCAATAATGCAGCAGCCAGACACTGGAGAGAAGTTCTATCTGAATGAGCACTAATGCCAGTGGCACACACAGCCATTTTTTACGGCCATAGATGCAACAGTCAGCTCTGTCTTGTGTGTTCAATGACAGGTACATCATCAACTCATCATCAACCTGTACACATAGCTGGGCCAATGCCATGCCACACAAGATGGGGCAGCCAGGAGCAGATGGGGATTCAGAAAATGGTGTGTGTACTTCTGCCCTAAGGTGCCCACTTTTTCAACCCCTTGCATTTCTGTCTGACATCATTGTAAATAACCCCTTGTGTCACAAGATCTTGAAACCCTCCCACATAAAGGCATGGAAGGGATCTTTCTGTAATGCGGAACACCATGCCTTAAGGCTATTTATATACATTTAAGTACACTGTACTTTAGTAGCTTTACAAATGCTACATTCCTGAACCTCCTGCTGCAGGTCCAACTTCAATATATATATATATATTGTAACACCTATTTGGGCCACTCGGGGTTAATTCACCAGCTAGAACACTAGAGCATGGGTTACACGCGACTTACACCCAGGGCAGGGCCTTCGCTAAGTGGAAGTGTTCCCTCTATGGTGTAGTGCAACTACATCCCCCCAGGCTACTGTGCATACAACAAAAGATGGGCGCCAGGAGGTTCTTGCAGTAAAACAGAAAACGGTTTATTAACTATGCACGAGGCAAGTGACCACAGGTTTAGTACTCACACAGGAGCTGAGGCAATAGCACATTTCTCACACAGAGCTGCAGGCATTAGGCATTTCTCACAGAGGAAAGGTCTCCATTAGGCATTTGCAGAATTCACACACATTCCCTCCTGGAAGTTGTCAGGAAAGCAGCTTCTACCCTACAGTCCCTCTTCACTGAGGTCCCTGACTGGAGGCAACACACAGAGCCTCTGGGAAGCTGCTCCCTTACTGCAAATCCTTGTTGGAGCTTCAGCTGCTCTTTCTCTCTCACCTCTCTGCCTTTCTCTCCTAGAGAGACTATAACAAGTCTGCCCTAGTGCAACTATTCCTCATTCACGGGGTTACCTGGTCCCCGACTTCTTCTTCCAAAGCACATGGGCCTTTCTGGGCCTAGCTGTGCCCAGGCTCCCCTGAGCACACCCAGCTGGATCACCATCCACAGGCCAAAGAGGAAGTGGCCACTCCCTACACACACTATATAGCAGTGTAGCAGGGGAGTGTCATTCTCTCCTGGCAGATCACTCTAAGAAAAAGGTGGGGGCCTTAAAGCTGCAGGGCAGATTACCCAGTAGGGGTCCCTACATACACCCGGGGGAAAAACCCATTTCGTCCCGACAATGGTTTAAACATCCCCAACATATATCAACTTACAGTACCATCACATCCACTTCTGGTATCCTCTCCTAAGGCATACCTGGTAACAATGGTCACTGTAAAGGAAACACAGCATGCACAATACTGTATCAAACATTTTCAATTGCATAATAAACAGTTGCAGTTGGTCAACTTTATTACACATCAGCAAAAATACTTCTCCCCCTCCCAAGGGTCCACACAGGCCAATCCTTGGGTGCAGAAACACTACTCAGCGAGTAGGTGAAGGCAGAAGAGTTGTGGTGGGGATCAATAGTCCTGAATTAGAACCCACTTAGTCCAGCAGTCCTTCCAGCCACAAAAAACAAGCAAGCAGCACTCTAGGCATCTCACTCTGCAGGAGTCCATAGAAGAGCTGTAGCAAACATCAGAAGAATCCATCCTCCAGGTTCTCCTCTTCCAGATCCATGATCCGGGATCACACATGAGCAGGAAATGGCTCCATCCGGGACATCCATCTTCCTCCCATCCAACTGACATCCGCAGGCCTTCGTGAAATTCGGGGCGAACCTCCAAGCCCGAACCCACGGCCAAATACTTCGAAGGAAATTCGTACGATTCGAAGAATTCGTACGTTCCGTTTATCCACTTCGAAAAATTCGTACGATCCATTCGTACACTCCGACAAATTCGTACATCCATTCGTACGATTCGAACAAAACAATGCACAGCCTGGTTTTAGGGAATCGAGCCCCACGTTGGGCGCCAAATGTAACACCTATTTGGGCCACTCGGGGTTAATTCACCAGCTAGAACACTAGAGCATGGGTTACACGCGACTTACACCCAGGGCAGGGCCTTCGCTAAGTGGAAGTGTTCCCTCTATGGTGTAGTGCAACTACATCCCCCCAGGCTACTGTGCATACAACAAAAGATGGGCGCCAGGAGGTTCTTGCAGTAAAACAGAAAACGGTTTATTAACTATGCACGAGGCAAGTGACCACAGGTTTAGTACTCACACAGGAGCTGAGGCAATAGCACATTTCTCACACAGAGCTGCAGGCATTAGGCATTTCTCACAGAGGAAAGGTCTCCATTAGGCATTTGCAGTATTCACACACATTCCCTCCTGGAAGTTGTCAGGAAAGCAGCTTCTACCCTACAGTCCCTCTTCACTGAGGTCCCTGACTGGAGGCAACACACAGAGCCTCTGGGAAGCTGCTCCCTTACTGCAAATCCTTGTTGGAGCTTCAGCTGCTCTTTCTCTCTCACCTCTCTGCCTTTCTCTCCTAGAGAGACTATAACAAGTCTGCCCTAGTGCAACTATTCCTCATTCACGGGGTTACCTGGTCCCCGACTTCTTCTTCCAAAGCACATGGGCCTTTCTGGGCCTAGCTGTGCCCAGGCTCCCCTGAGCACACCCAGCTGGATCACCATCCACAGGCCAAAGAGGAAGTGGCCACTCCCTACACACACTATATAGCAGTGTAGCAGGGGAGTGTCATTCTCTCCTGGCAGATCACTCTAAGAAAAAGGTGGGGGCCTTAAAGCTGCAGGGCAGATTACCCAGTAGGGTCCCTACAATATATATATATATATATAAATATAGTTCTGGGTCTACCCATAACTAATGCTAAAGGCATGCACAAAAAGGCACCTGTATGCTTGAGACCTGAAACTGAAAAAATTAACAAAGACATGCACCTAATAAACTATGTCATTATACATATTAAGTTGGATTAAAAATAACAGATATTACGCAAGTTTGTTCACCTTAAAGGAGAACTAAAGTTCAACTAAGGCACTAGGCTAGGGATGTTGTACATTATGTTTTGGACTTCTGTACCAGCCCAAGGCAACTACAGCCCTTTAAGAGTAAAGATCTGTGTCTCCAAAGATGCCCCAGTAGTTCCCCATCTTCTTTTCTGCTGATTCACGGCACATGCTCTGTGCTGCTGTCACTTACTGAGCTTAGGGACCCACTCACAATATACAGTACACATAGAATAGAAATGTCACAATATAAGGCTGATTAGTCATTAATACAAATAATTATTACATGGCAGCACAGAAACCAGTGCAATTAGTATCAGAATTTAAAAATCAGCCTTGAACATATTACAGACAAACCTCATTTTCTGCTTGATAATTTTCAACGACCCCTAAGCTTAGCTTCTCTACAGCTGCTCAGAGCCCACTGAGCACGTGAGTGTCACAGACACTTTCCAAGATGGTGACCCCCTGTGACAAGTTTGAAGTCCTGGTTCATTTCTGCTATTCATTTTTAGGGTTTAGTTCTCCTTTAAAATCAACTTTACATAGCAGCAATCTTATAAATTATTTTTGTGGTATTTGAACTGTTTTATGCTTTTATGCTGTTTAAGGCTTAAAATGAATCAACTCTGAAACAAATTTGGTTTTGACATGGTATTTCCATGTCACCACTGTACATCCTACAACCTATAGGCAGTTGTTTTAAAGGCAGAACAAATAGACCAAAGACCAAAAACCAAAAAATAAACAAAAATGAATGGGGATGGCTTGAAAGTATCCAATTAAAAAATAAAAGTAAAGTTTTGTAATTAATCTGTTTTTGATCACCAGGTACCAACCCCAACAACCAGTTGATGGTTGGAAAGAGGCAGAATATGAAGAGAAATCTATAACCATACAAAATAAAATGTGAAACCCAAAAACCCATATAAACGATCCTCAAAACCACCCAGCAACGGATTTGTATACATTAAGGGGGTTATTTCAAAGTTATGTGATTTTTTTTTTTACTTTAATAAATTCGAAGGTACTCACAACCTTAATGGAAGGTTATTTATGAAAAAACACATTTAACATTCAATTGAATATGAACGACTCGAAAATTCTAATCAAATTTGAAACAAGTTTTCCTCCGAACAAAAATTAAATGTCAGGAAGGCAATTAGCATCTTCAAACGGTTCAACTGACCTCTGCCATTGACTTGTACATGAACTCGGCAGGTTTTAGATGGCAAATAGTCCAATTAGAACTGATTCCAGGGTCGAGGTGTGATAAACCTCGCATTCAAATTCGAGTTGGTGGTTTTAAATTTGAATATGTGAGTTTTGACCAAAAAAAAAAAGATCGAAAATTCGAATTTACCATTCGAACATTAGCAAATCTGCCCCTTGCAGTGTATTTCATACCAGTGGGAGTTCTTGGCCAATAATCAACATTCAAACACATGGGTTGACAATAAAATGGTAATTTGTTGATATTTAGTGGCCAGTGTTTTCTTTTGTGACACTATATAGTGGCCTATGTATTAAACCTCTAATTATTCTGGTAAAGTTTTAAAGGGGAATAACTCACATTTTTAGAGGAAAAGCTGCTAAAAATTTGAATCCAAAAATACTCCAGCTAAAACCTATCCACATCATGTAGAAGTCAATGGCAAATGGTCCCTTTAACAATTTTTTTCAAATAAAGAGAGAAAAAGTTGAGTTTTAGTAAATAACACCCTTGCTGTTTGCTTTTCCCACAGGTAGCCCTGTGTCACACCTTTCCTGCAGTAGATGGTCATTGCTGTAAAGTTGCTGGGGGTGAGCTGTTGACTCTCGTCATTTGTAAAAAGCATTCTGATAAACTCTATGAAATGCTTGTAAGGGCAACGCATTTTTAAAAAGGAACATATACATTGGGATTTATGAATTGTGAAATTGCAATAAGGTATTGTCTGAGCTATAGATAGCTAAAATATAAGTGGTGCATGCACAAAGCAACATTTTACAGCGAGTCAGCTGATCTAGAAACTAGTAATTATTTTATGGGTTAAAATCTATAATAAATGCTCTATCAGACAGGTATCCAACAATGCTGCCAGTTGATACATAATATGCCACAGAACTTTTCTGTGCCTGCCTACCTGTAAGGCATCCTCGGAGTGTCCAAGATGGCGCGCCCAGAAGAGGCCATGCGGCCGGCAGACGCCAGCGTGACGCTGGCGTTTTCGCACACCATATTTACGTATTAACGCTGGCGTCCAAAACGTGCAGACGCTGGCGCACATTCTGGCGCACGTCCTGTGACGTCATCTAGCACATTTTGGCGTGAAAATCCACCTATTTAAGGTCGCCAGAAGGTTCTCTCAGTGCCCGAGTATAGGTTCTTCTATCTAGAGTTCCTGGGTGTTTTCTAAATATTGATTCTTGACTTTTGCCTGAAACCTCGATCCTGATTCTTCGCTGCCTGGACCGACCTTTGCCTGAAACCTCGACCACGATATCTTGCTGCCTGGACCGACCTTTGCCTGAACTGACGATTCTTCTTCTAATCCATTGTACCGCGAACTGTGTTTGCCTATTTGCTTCCTCCTTGGTCCGCACTCCAAATTGTGCCTTCGGGCCCTGACACTACCATTCTTACCGTGGGCCTGCTGTCGGCTTTGAGAAACATATTTGTTTATGTGTAATCATAAGCAGGGCTGGTCCTATCAAAAGTGGGGCCCAATTGGGACCATGTTGGCGGGGCCCCTAGACAAAGTGTTGCTGGCTACTGACACACCAAGTATTTAGGAAAATAAGGGCATACAGGCACAAAATAGAAAGGAAAGGGGCAGACAAGGTAAGAGAATGAGAGGGATGAAATAGAGACACATAATAGGGGCACACAGGGTAAGAGAGAGAGGGAGGAAATAGGAGAGTGGACTGGGCCAATTAGTTTGGGGCAGGCTGGGCCGATTCAGCTTGGGAGCAGGCTTGGTTGGATTGGGGGCAGGCAGGGCCTATCAAAGTTGGAGGAAAGCTGGGCCTATGAGAGTTGGGGGCGAGCTAGACCTATGGAGTTGGGGGATAGGCTGGCTTATCAGAGTTGTCGGTGGGCTGGACCTATGGATTTGGGGATGGGCTGGACTCTCAAAGTTGGGGGCAGGCCAGGCAGCATCATGTGCTGGGGGAAATATTATCTGTGCTGCCCTCTGGTGCGGGGCCCCCAGAGGTGTGGGGCCCTATTCGGCCCAATTGGTCCAATAGGCCTAAGGCCGGCCCTGATCATAAGGGATGCAGCAGTTCTGAGAAAATGTTCTAAATATACTGTGATTCCCTGTTAAGTCGTTTTCTTTCCTAGACTTCCTTATTTGAATGAGAAACTAAGACAAATTAATACGTTTGAGATATATGTGGACTTTTTAAATTGACCACCATTTTTTTTCTAACATCGACACACACACCAGTAATTGCTACCTGCTGATTTGTTACTATGGGTTACTAGACAGGTAGCAAATGTATGACCATCTCTTCACCATTAAACAAAATGTCCTGATACTCATAAAGTATAAAATACAGAAATGTTTATTCAATCAATGTCAAAATAAAAATACATACATACTGACCATGATTATGACTATGATCCACCTTATGCATTTTGGACCCTCCGGCACTTAATCATAGGTATTTCTGCAAGTATTTTCTCAGTTCCAAAATTTAAAACCCGGGTGATCACACCCATTTTAGTTTAAAACAAATTCCATTACCTTTATCATGTATAGACAATTATATCAACTATAATCTATAGTTAACCTGTGAAGAATCGACCTTTTATTATACAGCTCATAATAATTAAATCACAATTCCAGATTAGTATAATTGAATAGTACAGTTATAATAGTACAGTTATAAAAGCAATCTTGTTTGTAGATGAAAATTCCAGTATACCTCCCTCCTTGCCAGTAGACTCATATGATTGCCTCCCCTGACTCCTAGGGGCAAATTCCCTAACCTGCGAAAACTCGCCAACGACGGCTTCGCCAGGCGAAAATTCGCACAAACAACGCTAATTTTCTAAAATGCGAAGTTGCATCCAGGGCGCCGAATGCTGGCGAACTTTCGCTAACATTACGTCGGCAATCAAAGCGAAGATGCTCTAGCGTTCAATTCTGCCTAGCGCAACTTCTTTCGGTCTTCACTCAGGCTAATTTGCATACGGCGGGGAATTATAATATTTAATGGACTTATATGTTGCAGCAAATACATTACACAAGTCCAGGGAACCTTAATAAAGAAAATATAGTTGTTATAATGCCCTACACATGAGTCCACTGTATAGTTTGTGTTCCATATGTTGGAAAATATATAGGGGAACCAGGTTACCCAAAAAAAAATTTAAGGACTTTTGCAGGCTATCACTCTGAAAAAAGGAAAAGAGGCCAGCATTTTTTGGGATTTTTCCACTAAAATTTGAGGAAGATGTATGCACTCCAATGCACTTTGTCTGGTCTCAGCTGGCGAAGGCAAGTCTGGCGAAAGAGGTAACGATCAGTAAAATCTGCATCTTAGTAAAGTTGCAGAGTAACGTCCATTCGTCCAAAATTCACCTGGCGATAGAGTGCGAATGATCGCTAGTGTCTGTCTCTTTCGCTAGAGAAGTTACGCCTGCGCCCGTTTGGAAATCGACAAAGTGCTTAAATGACGTCATGCTGGCCCTTAATCTCACCCTTTCTATTCCCTGGACTGAAAAGTATGAGGTGTCCCCACCATTACATTGGGGCAAATTTACATACGTTCGAAAATTCGCCAGTGCTGGCTTTGCGCACATCGCAACACTTCGCCAGGTGTAAATTTGCCTGGACAATGCTAATCCATGAAGATCAGAAGTTGTGCACAGGGTACTGAACGTTTGCGAACTAGCGCTAGCGAAAATACGGTCAGCAGTTCGAAGTTGCGCTAGTGTTGGCTAATTTGCATACGACGTGCAGTTAAAGTATAATGGCCGTATATGCTGCAGCAAATACATTACAATACACAAGGCCAGGGAACCTTAATAAAATTATGTAGAGTAATTAGAAGTAGTAGTAAATTTGCCCCATTTTGAGAAGTTTCTGGTGATATTACTCTTTTCTGTTGCTTGTAGATTTCTAATTTGACTTAGATGTTCCCTTATCCTTTCTTTTAACTTGTACAGCCTACATATTGCCTGCAGCACTTCAAACACATGATCAGATAAATCATGTGTACGTTGTTACAGTTCATGCAGCTCTTTTTGAAATAAAGAGCTACATGAAACTAGGTTATAAACTCCACTAAGGCAAGTACTAATGTGTCTGAATAACATTCTCTATAAAGCTCTGCAGAATAGATTTTTGTTGTGTAAAGTACAGTAAAAGCTCTCTAGTACAATACACAGCAGAGCCAGTAGTTGCTGGAGGGCTATAAGTGCTGATGAGCTTTTGGTGATCTTGAATGATGGTCTTTTTCATCAAATGACTGCAAAACCAATAATATTACTGTTTTGGGGTAATTCCGTTAATATTTTGCTGTTGGGTATGGCTGATCTTGACCCTTCATTCTATTCTGCAGAGCCCATTTAGCTCTAGTAATATATTTTTGTGGTATCTTTCTCTGAGGATAACAGACCCCCTCAACTGTAAACCCTCATCTATTCAGATTTTCCTATATTTCATTGTTGCATGGTTTTGAGCCTGTACAGTTTTCCACATATCTAAAGCCTACAAGTAAGGTTATAGTACATGAGGACAATTGTGTGGTTTATAGAACAGCTCTAAATTTAAGAGCAATGTGGAAAAAACACGGGGGAAGCTACTTACTAACAAAATAATTATGAAACAAGAAATTATAGACTGCACTGTAGTGGGCCAAATGTTATGAAAATATTATGGAAATAATTGATGCTTGTAATTCAAAATGTTTTTTCCTCAAAAACTAAAACAGCTCTGTGTTAAAAACTAAAATTAAAATTAAAAAAAAAAAAGCAGAGCAAGAATAATGTTTGTGTTTGAAAGAGAACTTTACATTTTGGTTTATTTATCTTTTCAGTTAACAGCTTCCCCTGCTGTACTTTTGACTACACAATAAGCAAAATATTTTGAACAGTGCAAGAAATTTGCATAACTACCAGGTGCCAAACTTTACATCCCTTACCTCAAGATAAGGTTAGAGCTGCAGGAATACATTGTTGTATGAACAGCCCCTCTGCATTTTGCCAGAATCTAAAGGTTAGTTCAGTCTTGGTCCATAGTTCCAAGAAAATCCAACACAAGTGTTTAGTGTGTGTGTGTGTGTGTGTGTGTGTGTGTGTATATATATATATATATATATATATATATATATATATATATATATATATATAGTGAATAAAGTACCCCCTCTTGTAAAATATAAGGATATTATAAGTTACCGAGGAGTTTCATGACCATATAAAAACACGGGTCATGGAACTCCGAGGTAACTTCTAGTGACTGGATGTCTAACATAACAGAACAGAACCCTTTTTCCTGCTTTTCAACTCTTGAGTTAGTCAGTGACTTGTAAGGGGGACATGGGACATAACTGTTCAGTGAGTTTGCAAATGGTTATGACCCATGTGCCCCCCCCTCAAGTCACTGATTGGTTACTGCCTGGTAACCAATCAGTGGAAACCAAGAGAGCTGCAAAGCAAGTAGTGTTCTGGCTATTATGATAGACATCCATAGATTAAATTTTTGGCTAACTAACTATATTTTTTGCACAGCCTATCTATTTACCTGTTTTTTAACAATTACTTTAATACTTTCCTGACTGTGTGGAATATGTTCTTGATATGAATGGATGGACACATTCAGCAAAGCAAATGATTGTGGCAATTTCTCAGAATGTGTTGCAGTTGAACCCTGTTTCATGGGGTGTTAGAACACAGAAAGGTTATGCTGAAACCAATTGTTCCAAAGTAAAAAATTGATATTTTTAATGTTTGTTAATCAGCCCCTACTTTTCTTGAAATATGGTATTATTTCCCCATTGCCAGTATGGGGGATGATGCAGTACCTGAAAGCAAGTAAAATCATAAGATAAAACATTTACATTATACACATTAGGTTTGTGGTTGGGAAAATACATTTAGCATGACTAAGTCAGATGATAATTGCATACACGAGTACAGGAAAATGTTACCTCTTTAACTAATGTCATTTTATATTCATATTCCTTGAGCTGTTGCTGAAGGTCAAAGTTAGGCCCAACATAGGATCTGACAGACCTCACAGACAGACACTCATCCCAGCCAAAATTTGTAACTGTCATGAGATAGGCAACCAAAATAATTGTGCTTCGAGATACTCCAGCCAAGCTGTTAATTTGTAACAAACAAAAAAGGAAATAGATTAATAGAGATACGGATCACACCCAGATGAACAAGATTTAATTGTTTTTTTCCGCTATGATACTTTAATTCCTTGATGTGATATGCAGTAGCTACTTTCATCCAAGTTGGTACCCAATTCATTGCTTTCTTGTTCCATACAGCACTGACTGCAGCAATAGGTGAAGACAGTGTTTGATGCTATAATAGGTGGTTGGTTAAAAGAAAAAATACTAATGTGTCAGTCAAATTACATGTCTACATTGCCATAAAGAAAAGTAGCACAAAATTATTATATCATGCACTCATTTACTATACTAAATTATTATATCATGCACTCATTTACTATACTGAGGGCCACAATACAGAAAGTCTGTTTAAATATCCATATTTTTGGGGCTATCAAAGCCATTGCTGGTGTCCTTTAATGCAAGAACATTATATAAATTGCATTGAATCAAATGTGCATGTTTGAATCTTATGAAGGTTTTGTAGTAATGTGGACATATTTTTTTTTCTTCAAAATAATGATGTGCATTAAAGTGAAAGGAAAGCCAGATCAATGTATGCTGTAACTTACCATCTATGGTAAGTTCATACCAACACAACCTGAATTGCCAATTATTGGGCCTTTCCTTTTGATCTTTGTAATGTGCGCTTGCAAACACAGCTTCGGCACTCATCTATGGGCCAGACCAGTTTGTACTACTTGGCCAGTTCATTCCAATGCACATGTGCCAGTTACTGAGTACCAGTCAAACCACTGAAAATGTTTAAATATTATATATTGGAAATTTGCTTAGAATGACTTTTTTTCATTGTTGGTGAGAGGTTTTTTGGTTTGACATTCAATCTCTGTAAGAGATTTTGCTATTTTAATCGTTGACTTTAAAATAAAGCTTTGCTTTATAATCCTTGGGCTGGGTCACTTCTGACTGATAACCAATGATAAAAGTTTTTACCAGCTATTCCTTACAAGCAGTGTTCACATAAACTTGATATTTTCTCAATGTAATCTCTTTTATATACATTACTTTGGTGCAATTTATCTAGGCAAGTAGAGCAAAATATTCAAGCACGTTCACATAAATGTGCTATTTTGTAGATCCAGCAATTGGTTTTTCCCATCTCGTCCTATCTGAAACTATCCCTAACCCAAAGCAAGAAAATCCCTTCATCACTTTCAGAAGAGTTGGAATTTCACATTCTTTCAAACTGATTTTGCCAGAGAATGTTGATAATTCTGAAAAGGTATAAGAAGGTATAAGAAGGAATAGGTATAAAGAAGAGCTAATATCACTTTCCTTCAAAAGAATGGTGAAGCTGGTGAATACGTAGAAGTTCAGATGTGGTTTAATCACTGTTTAATTTTTTTTTTTTCATTTGAACATTTTATTGATTTTCAAAGAAAGATAGGTTTAACAGTCATAATACGGAAAACACAGTACAAATAGAAGTAGCTCAGTGACACTTCATCAGTCACAATTATACATTGGTATGCATTCAGTCATTGAGATGTATATGATTCAGTAATGCGCACATTGGTAGCGCGATGTGCCACAGTATAGCTCTTACGTCAAACCAGTAGGGGGGAGGGTGGGTGTAGGAGGAAAGAAGAGATGAGGGTAGGGGTACAAGATTTAGCACAGGTTCCATAGAGACTGCTAAAACGGAGAAAAATACGTTCATTATAATGGGCAACCTAGGGGAGATTACTGGGTCTCAGCTGTGTCTTTTCCAAATAATGGGTCCACGGAAGCCACTCCAGCTCTCCTTCGTAGCTCCGCTCGAGTAGATGGTCTCTGATTGACTCCATTGCCCTGATCCATTTCACTTTTGTGATCAGCATCTGTAGTCCTGGTATGTGAGTTTTTTTCCAGTGTGCTGCTAATAGTGATCGCGCTGCTGTGAGAATGTGAGTGGCTAGTTTGCGGGACTGCTTTGAGTGTAAGGCACTTATTTTCATGCCTAACAAGAATGATTGAGGAGTTGCTGGTATGGTGCATTGTAGGACCTCGGAGAGCAGGGTTGCTACTGTATTCCAGAATGTTTGGGCTATTGTACAGGTCCACCATGTGTGTATGAAGGAACCCCTTTCCCCACAGCCTCTAAAGCAGAATGAGAGATTTGGGTTGCCACTCAGTTTACTGATACGAGAGGGAGTATAGTACCATCTGAAAATAATTTTATAAGCCCTCTCGCAAGAGACTGCACAAGTAGAAGTCCTTCTAGCAGTGTCCCAAATGTTTGCCCAGGTCGTTTCTGAAATGTTGATGTTAAGATCCTCTTCCCATCTAGACATGTAAGGCTGTTGTATAGTTGTGGTATTGATCGCCAAGTGGGAGTACAGAAGGGAAATTAGATGATTAGGATGGGCTTGTCTGTAACATAAGTTTTCAAAGTATGAAAGGGATTGATTTGTCTGGGTATTGGATTTGGAATCCACAAAGTGTCTGATTTGTAAGTATCGGAAGAATTGTTTGTTTGGGATATCATGTTTTTCTTTGCAATGTTGAAAGGAAACAACCGTTCCGTCAGCCAAAAAGGCAGTTAGGGTAAGCATATTTGCCCTTATCCAGGGTAAAAAGTCCGCGGGGGTACACCCCGGCAAGAAATCCTTGTTGTTGAAGATTGTGATATGTCTGGAGGTGGGGAGCTTAGATTCATTTTGAATGCTATTTTGTCCCATAAGTCTAGTGCCTGACGCGATGTAGGCATGAGATCCGGGGGGGTCTTCCTGGTTTTCTTGGGCATCCAAAAAAGGTGAGCTAGATTCAAAGGGGCTGCATAATAATTTTCTATTTCCTTCCAGGGCTCTCCCGAATGCGTATGTGTGTTGACCATAGCCTCCAGTCTGCTTGCTATGTAGTACCGATATACATGGGGAACTCCTAAGCCTCCTGCCGATTTGGGTTTTGTCATAATAGTCGCTTTAATGCGCGGGCGTTTGCCACCCCATACAAAGTTGGATATAGCTTTCTGTAGAGATGTGGCCATTTTCTCAGGGAAGTGGATTGGCAGAGTTCTGAATAAGTATAAAAGACGCGGTAGCAGCGTCATTTTGACCGCCGCTATTCTGCCAAACCACGAGAGATTGTATGTATGCCAGGTGGCTAAGTCTTTTTTGAGCTTATCTATTAGTGGTGGGTAGTTGGCTGTGTATAGTCTGTCGTATGTAGGGGTTAGATGGATTCCCAGGTATGCAAGGGAGTTAGTGTCCCATTTATAGTCAAAGTTAAGCTGCATTAGTTTTAGTTCTGAGTCAGACATTTGCAGGGGGAGGGCGTGAGATTTTGTTGGATTAATTTTGTAGCCCGAGATTTTTTGAAAGCGTTCCAGTAGTTGTAGGAGGTTAGGTAGAGTAGATTGGGGTGATGTTAAGGTCAGTAAGATATCATCAGCAAAGAGGTTGATTTTGTACTCTTTATCCCCTAGTTGAAAGCCTTTAACGTTAGGGTTGCGTCTGATAGCGTGGGCTAAAGGTTCTAGCGATAAAGCAAATATTAATGGGGACATTGGGCACCCTTGACGTGTACCCCCCTTAATTTCGATGAGGTCTGATTGGAGGCCCATGATAGATACTCTAGCCGAGGGTGCTGTATAGAGCTGTTTAAGTCCCTGAAGGAATGGTGTAGGGAGATTCACCTTTTCTAGGACTGCAAACATGTATGTCCAGTCTAATCTATCGAACGCTTTTTGCGCGTCCAAGGAGACTAGAAGGGAAGATGAGGTTGTTCTTGGCGCTAAATGGACTAGGTTTATTGCTTTACGAATACTGTCCGCTGCTTGACGGCCTGGTACAAAACCAACTTGGTCAGGGTGAATTAGAGTGGGTAGTACTGTGTTTAATCTGTGTGCTAGTATTTTGGCAAACAATTTGACATCTGTGTTGATCAACGAGATGGGTCTATAACTGTCGCAGTTATAAGGATCCTTCCCTGATTTCAATATCATTACAATGGAGGCAGTCTGCATATGATGAGTAGGGGGATGTCCCTCCATGAAAGATTGGAATAAGTCTTTTAAGTGGGGGATGAGGAGTGTTGAGAATTTTTTATAGTATTTTGTTGTGTATCCATCTGGGCCTGGAGCTTTTCCTGGTTTAGAATCTTTAATGACCTGATCTATTTCTGCTTTATCTATGGGTGCTGCCAGCATCTCACTCATTTCTCTCTGTAACGTCGGAGGGTCCCATTTAGCCAAAAAGTCGGATATGTGTGCTTGTGTTGCCTCAGGGGCTTTGTCTGCTGTATAAAGATCTGAGTAAAATTTGTTAAATGCGTGGAGAATTTGTTTAGTGTCTCTGGTGATTGTTCCTATTGGGGTTCTTATAGCATGAATGGTGCGTTCATTTTGTAGCGATTTCAGTTTACGGGCTAACATAGTGTGTGGTTTGTTAGCATGTTCGTAATATATGTATTTTGTTTTACGCATCACATGTGCTGCGCTGTCCGAGAGTACTCGGATCAATTCCGATCTAGCTTCTTGGATATCTCTGTAGACTTCCATTGTTGGAGAGCGTTTATGTATAACAGCCAGGTTGTGCAGTCTCTGGGTGAGAAGTTGTACTTTTCCCTCTCTTATCTTTTTTAATCTCGTGGCATTTTTGATAAGTATTCCTCTCATGACTGCTTTGTGGGCGTCCCATCTGATAGCCAGAGAAGTGTCAAGGGCAGTGTTCGTCTGGAAGTATTCTACTATCGTCTTGGAGACCTCTGCACAGGTATCAATGTCTGTCAGAATCGAGTCGTTTAATTTCCACCACCCTTTTCCTCTCAGTACGTCCCATTTGTCAAAGATAGTTTCAACCATGCCGTGGTCTGACCAGGATATGTCATGAATTTTAGCCAATTTAACAGTCTCCAGAAGAGTGGATTTAGTAAAAATAAAGTCGATTCTAGAGTAGGAGTTGTGAACGCTTGAATAATAAGAGAAATCCCTATCTAGGGGGTGTTTCTCCCTCCAAGTATCCACCAGTGTTGCATCAGCAAGCAGCTTGGTGAGGTATTTGGAGTCTCGATTGTAAATCACTGGGGATTGGGTGTCCAAGATGTCTCTTGATCTGTCCATATTATTATTCAGAGTCGTGTTGAAGTCTCCCCCCACTATAACCCTGCCCTCCGAGAGTTCTGCTAGTTTAGCGAAAAAGCTGCGAAAGAAGGAGTGTTTAGAGGCGTTAGGGGCGTATACTGACGCTAAGGTGGTGAGTTGATTCTGTAGAAGGCCAGTTATGATTATGTAACGGCCCTCACGATCAATGTGTTTCTTTCTCAGCTCAAATTTAATTTGTTTCGACATGAGGATAGCGAATCCTCTAGATTTAGTGTCAGAATTTGCCATGTGTACCTGTGGATAGTGCCTAGAGAGGTATTTCGGACAAGATGTCTTGGTAAAGTGTGTTTCTTGTAACAGCAGAACATCTATATGTTGTTTAAAGTAATAAGTGAAGGCCATTGTACGCTTTTGTGGTATATTCAGGCCATTGACATTATGGGAGCATACCTTTAGATTGAAGGGAGGAGAGCTGGAGGGAGTCCGGGAATCCATTCTGAGTGCGTTTATGTTGCCCTTGAGGTAGGGAACCTGGTAAGAAGAAAAAGATAGAATAAAAAAAAAAAAAAAGAAAACAGATGAATATACAAAAGTAGGTATAGGAAGGGAACAGAGTTGGGAAAGAGTAAATGAAAAGGGGGGTAGGATATGGGAAGGTGGAGTCAGGAAACAAAATTCCTTGTCTCACAGTTTGCGAGAATCCTTGAGTTTTCCAAATGGGGGGATAGTAAACCTGTATCCCGTCAGGAAAACCTCTAGTAGGGGGGTCACGGGGTAGCGCCTATTTCAGCAATCTGTCCCCCTCCCCGCCAAATTACTGTATTGATTTTTTTTTTTTTTGTTTTTTTTTAATACCTTGGTCACAGCAAGTAGGTTAATCCCTCCCAATCATGTTTGAGCCCACTAGCTTATAACTTTCATACAATGTATGTATAACTATCATACAATACAGGTATGTTAATGGCAAGGGCACTAGCAATTAAGCCAAGAGAAAAAAAAAAAGGGAGGGAAAAACTTGAATAACACATCAAAACTTTAACTGTATAGAATGAGTCAACATCAAACACTCGTATGATAAGGGAGATACTTGTTTAAGCAAGAGTTCAAGTAGCCGTTGTTACGTTTGTCCTCATCACTTCAGGTGGGTAGTTCTTGGTCAGAGCCGCCAGGTGCCTCCGATTCGTCAGCTCCCGGAGTACAGGACTCTCCTTGAAGATATTGTAGGGCTTCGTCCATGTCCTTAGGGTGGCTAATTGTGTATGTCAGTCCCTTCTGTTGGTAAATGAGTTTAAAGGGGAAGCCCCATCTGTAAGGAATGTTCTTCAAGCGCAAGGCTTCCGTCAGTGGTTTCAGATCTTTTCGCTTCTGTAAGGTCGAGGAAGCCAAATCTGCGAACACTCTTGGTGCTATTCCGTCTAGGTCTGCTGAAGTTGTCCTGGATGCCTTTAGGATGGCCTCCTTAGTTTGGAAGTAGTGAAATCTCACAATGACGTCTCGTGGGGGCAGATTTGGTTTTGGCCGTGCTCGTAAAGCTCTATGAGCTCTGTCCAGCAAGAGAAACTTTTCCTCTATATCCGGTAGAAGAAGTTTAAAATATTTTGGTAGGAATGTCTCTAAATGCACGGATTCGGGTATATCCCGGAAGCGGAGGTTGTTCCTTCTTGTACGATTTTCGAGATCCTCATGAGCATCCTGGAGTTCTCTTAGTTGTGTTTGTAGATCTTGGATTTGTGTGTCCATGGCAGAAAAAGATTCTTGAGTTAACTCCTGAGAGTGCTCCAAGTGTTGGACTCTCTGGTCTAGTCCATCAATTTCAGACCTGACTTCCGTAAGAGAGCTCCGTATTTCACTTTGTATCTCGTCTTTAAAACACAGCAGGAGCGACTTTAGTTCGTTTATATCCTTTTTGGTACATGGAGAGTCCGAATCCTGTTCCATGTTAGAGGGAGTTTGATGCTGTTGTTGCTTCGACGCCCTGGCTGAAGAGGCTCTGCTCTTGAAGAAATCTGCTGTCCCCTCGGTCTGGCTGTTAGTTTGTTTTTGTCGGCCACCTGTCATCATGCTGTGACAGTAGTACTTTGAGGGTGGTATCTGGTGCGTATGCAGCCTGTCGTAATATAGTGTGTCTTGTGGTAACACAAAGATTATTCACAGCCACCAGGGAAGCGTAGTGCAGACTGTTACTCTGCCTTTGGAGACCAGAGGGGGCTATGTAGATATACAATGGTAAGGGTGTCTGCGGTAGCTCCCTCCTATTATCTTGCCCCTTAGGTAGGTTAGAGAGGCTGTACCAAGCCTATCTGGGCTCCTGTGTTAGGCCAGAGCGAGATATGCCTATTATGGGGCGTCCAGGGAGAGTATTACCAGGGTGGTGGTGCAAACACCTGCTATTAGTATGCAGCAGTGCAGTACTCAGAGAGGAGGGTCGACCCTTGAGAAGGACTACTGAACTCCTGGGCCCTTTATGTATTTCCCGCAGGGCCACGTGGCGCCCCAGGCTTCAGAGAAGCGCAACGAGACACTTAGAGCTCCGGTGGGAGAGAGTGCAGGCAGTGTCTATTGTGAGGTGCGTGGGAGGATCACCAACCCTGCCGGCGCAGTTTCCCAGCTGTACTGGAATGCGGCAGTCGGCACCGGGGCAGGGGCCTATCTGGGAGTGCTCACCGGTACTCACTCAGCCCGTCGCTGCTGCCAGGGAAGCCGCTGGTGGATCCTGTGGGGAGCGCGACCTACAGGCCGCCTGCTGTCCTTCCGCTCCGGCTGCGGTAACACTGCACTTACGCAGCGCGCACCAAGGATCAGTGCGGGAGCGTGGCGATAGGCCTCAGCTGCCACGAGCAAAGGTATGTCCCTCTGCGACTTCGGGTCTCGCTCGACGTGCTGCTTTAAAGATCGTTGGGCTCACAGTGCCACCCCAAGAGTGTTAGGGGGCTATTTATTCTGTGGCCAGGTATTTTAGGGTGCTTAAGTACGCTTTTTGGCGGGTTTAGGTGGAGGAGCAGTGTCTTAGCTGGCCATCTTCTTCGGCATCCAAACTACGCCCCCCACTGTTTAATTTTTAATGATTGTTTTTAAAAAGCAGCGATACTCCAAGCTTTACTGATATATTTATAGGGCTAAACAACATGTCTTACTAATTGCCCAAATTTTGAATTCGCGAAAATAAATTAGCACATGGAGGCTCAAAGGACAATCATCTACCTACAGACAGTAACCCACAGTATCTAAAAATTACTTAAAGCAGGGTGCTCTTCTTTTCATTTTAAGGATGTGTCCCATGTTTTCCCTCAGTGCAGTTTTATTATGTTAAAAATTCCATGATACTAAGATTCTGATAATGTTACTGTGGGGGTAGCTTAAATATAACACCATCATTATAGAAGACTTCCCAGTGGTAACTTCCAGGTATCTCAGCATCAGTTCCTAAATTATTCTGCCATTTACTGACCAGTGATACTTAGAGCCATTCCTTACTGCAAATTTAGATATATCCAATTACAAGTAGCCTGTAGATAGAATTAATGCAAGCATGCTCCAAATCAAAAGTTGTAGAACCAAAGTGTAGAATCTAATATTTACTAGAATATTTTGCAATAGTCTTGGCCACTACTCACTAGGGGCCATTTATTATTGCCCCAGCCACAAACACAATAACACAAAGAAGAGCAAAATTGGTCCTTTGGCAATTGTTGCACTCTGGAGTACAATATTTAGAATTTACATACAATTTACATACAAATAAAATACTCTCCATGAAAAAAATTGGATGGCTCTGATTATATGCCCAGAAGGTCAAGATCGCATGTGGGGGTTACATGTGATCTTGTGATTTCAGGAAAAGAACCAAGGTCTTGGAAATGAAACAAGGGATTTTGGAAAATAAATTATTAGAACAATGACTGAAACAAGGTAAGACAGAATCTGGAATGATATTAACATAATTATAGTAGCTAGGAAAAGCCCAAGCAACAGGAATATAATTACAAAATTAACTCTTACATTATCCTAGGTGAATACAAGAAAAAAAGGCTCAGGGTTTATTTAATGTTAATATATACCAGGTATGTCTATAAGTGGGGCTTCATTTCACGTTCCTGAAAATACTCAGTAAACTCAGTAAATTTGTTTAAAATATTCTGTCCATAGAATATTATTTATCTTAACATTTGTAATAATAAAAACAAGCCAGATTGTCCAGACATAACATAAACCTGAAGGAATTCTCAGACGACTCAATAAGCTGAAGTATTCATTAGGACAACTATAGTTTTCAGAATCCAAAAACTACATTTTTAGCCATAAGAAACAAGACAGAACAAAGGAGGTGACATTTCAAATCTGCAAACTGGGTTCAGCAATAACAATTTATCTGAAACTCCCCCACCCACCTTTCTCTTATGCTTGAATTAGAATTAGCTAAGTATAAGTGAGATCAGATGACATGCTTTGGGTCAGTTCATAATGATAATGCACATTAGGAGTATCTCAGGAGTTTGGAAAGCTGCCCTGTCATTTATTGTAAATAACTCTTTCAAAGGTTGTTATAACTATAAGAATCTGAAATAATGTCTACATTTTGTTTGCAAGGAAACATTTATTCAGTAGTTTGTGCTGCTGTTTTTGCAACATTAAACTAGTAAACCACTGCAGGTACATTTGTGGTAAACCTAAGAGATTCAGCTCTGTCCATTAGCACACAGCATGTGGTTGAACATGCAAGAGCAAAGAAGTAGAAAAGACCACTGCTAATATTTTTTGTCTTCCACTTCATTGTGTCTTTTCTCTTAAAAAGTATGTTTGCTACTCCTTACAGCAGTATCAAAGAAAGAGAGTTTATACCCCCAAACAAATACCTTTTGAGGTATCAGGTGCTATGTTGTAGGACCCACACCTGCATCAAGGGTCAAACTCTCAATGAAGAAAAGGTCAGCAGCACACTGGAAATTTGAATAAGTGTGAGGTTTAGTGAAAAAATAATTCCAAAAATAGGGCAATGTTTAGGGCCACCTGGGCCCTTTATCAACTCCTTACAGCAGTAGCGTAAAAGAATTATGTTTTATTTTTAGAAGCAACTAAAAGCTAAACTCAATATTTTATTTTTAGTATATAGCAACTCATGACAGCCAAAGGTCTGCCAATGTGCAACGTGTAGCCTTGTCCTGCTCATGAAGTGTGCATGTCAAATGCTGAACTAGGTACAAAAATATAATCCCAGCTAGGGCATGGGTTTTTATACAAATGTGTACTTTAGTCATCAACAAAACTTGTATCTCTCATTTATGTGCAGGCTTAGTAGTAGACCTGGTGGGAGTTGTACACGAGGATACAGGGCCTTGTGGGATTCTGACATGGTGGACTTTAATACAGTATATATGAGAAAAGTAGGTAATACTCATTGCTTTTTTTTTTGGAGGGACAGTAAAATGTTTTAAATGAAGGAAACTAGGACTGCAGGTTTACAAGTAAATATCATAAAAACCATAAGAAGAGGGTGATAAACACAGTGCCAGATTCATACATCTCAGAATATAGGCAGGGACGATTCGTGGGCTGCTGCCGCCTGAGGCACCAACCTGGATGCCGCCCCCCTCTCCCGCTACGTGCTTAAAAGTTTAGCGTCGGAGCGGTCAAAAGGTGCGGCATCACTAGTGTTATGAGCGCGTACTGTGCTTTCTGCACTAGCAGAGCCGAATTTCCGGTTTAAAAAACGGAAATTCGGCTCTTAAAGTTACAGGAGGCAGCTTTTTGCCGCCCCTTGTAACTGGCCGTTCCCTGCTGCCAAATATGAAAATAAATGTACGGGCTGCGTACTGCCTGATAAATTGGCTTCATTTTTCAATTAGAGTGATTCTTTAGAAACGCATAACACCTAAGTGTTATAATCCCGGTAAAACAGGGGTGGCCAAGACATCAATCGCAGTCTACCAGTTTAAAGTTTAAACCCCATATATGTAATAAAATGCACTAAGTTGGCCCAGGAGCAGTAACCCATCACAACCAATAAAATGTTTGCTTTTAAACAAGAGACTAGTAAATACTACCTGCTGATTGGTTGCTATGGGTTACTGCTTCTGTTCAATTTTAGTGCCTTTTTTTTTACATAACCCAAAACACTTTAAACATTAAAGTTCCTGGCCGGCTGCGCAAAAGTGTCAGCACATATAAAAAATTGTTGCGTGTAAAAAAAATTTGTACCGGTGGTTACTCACCCTGGTGGTCTAGTGGGGGGACGCCCGCCACGCCATCATCCTCCTCGTCGTAGGCCTCTCTAAGGCGCGCGTGCGCCGTGCGTCTCTGTTATTAAAGGCACATGCGCACTGACGTCATGACGTCAGCGCGCAATTGGAGCGAAATCCAATGTTTAAAAGGGACATTCATATGTAAATCTTTGCCCGTTATAGGAGTTTGTTCCTGGTGCTTCTGAGCTTTAAGCTAAATCTGTTTTGAACCTGTTTTTGATTCCTGTTGTGACCCCTGCCTGGCTTTGACGATTCTACACTCTGTAACCTGACCCTTGCCTGTTTACCGACTCCGATTCTGCTTAACCCTCTGATTGACTTCCTGGTTTGACCCTTGCCTGCCTGACTACGCTTATTCTCTGCCTGCCTCGACCCAGCCTGATCTGAATAGTCAATTGCCTAACGCCTTGTACTACGACCTTCTGCCCAAAGACTCTTTCTAACAGTCGTGCCCCTCTGCCTATCCAGAACCTCTTGCCTTGCACCTTGCGCCTTGCAGTCCTGGTGGCATCCAAGTAGCTGAGGGCTCCTCCCGAGGCCAACGGCGGTCAGACTACAGGTGAAGCACGAGCCGAGACCAGGGTGCTTGGCATTTGTTCTGTTGTTGAGTGCCGACCGTGACAAATTTGTTGTGTGCAAAATTGCCACACATTAAAATTTGTTGCATGTAAAAATTGCGGCACATAGAAATATGGTTGCAAATAAAAATGGTTGCGTGTTAAAATTGTGGCGTGTAAAAATTGTGATGCGTAAAAACTTGGTGCTTGGGAAAATTTGTTCCATTAGAAATTTGTTTGTAAAATGCATGTAAAATTTGTTGCACGGAAAATATTTTGCGCAACATACATAAAAATTGTGCTCGAAAAACTGACAGGCAGAGAAAATTTTCGTGCCTAGAAAACTGTTGCATGTAGAAAATTATTGCACATAAAAATTTGACGTCAGTAAAAATTGTTGTGTGTGAATAATATTGTAACATGTAAAAATCGCCAATATTAATGTATTCGGGTATTGGGGGTATTGGGTACATTGAATTGCCTCTGTGCCATCCTGCTATGAGGTAGATCTCATGATGGCATTAGGATTAAAGAGTACATAGCAAGGTCTGGGCACCCCTGCTATAAGAGATACATAATACGCATCCTAGCTGTCCTTGAACACTGCAAAATACACAAGCAATAAAAGTCTTTCTGAAAAGAATCTCAATGTAAAGCTACAGTCAAACCAACTCAAGCTCAGAGTTTTGACAGTTATGCAGTGTGGCAGTTCTAGAAACTTAGAAGAAGAACTGCAAGTGACAGCAATAGTCTAGCTGAGCATAAGAAGATATTTAAGTGAATGTGTTTGCATCTAAAAAGCTTTGAACTTTTAGCCCACCAAGGTTCTTTGACTGAGCATCAGAGCTATAACAGGAAACCTCAACTCTCTTATAAATGTCACTGAATGGATATTGACCTTTACCAAGTGTGGTTCCAAGTGCATTTATACTAAAGTAAATCTAAAATAGATGCTGTATTTAACTCACACCAGAGAGTCCCTATCACAGAGTGCAGTGTGATCAAGAGTCAGGTTGCCATTTTGCATCATTTTATAGCTGAAATTAAGAGGAATATTTAAGGAGATTTCCATGACTTAGGTGACATCTATACAATTGAAACAGACCCTCAACAGTTATAGTAAAAGCGAAAACAAAAATATAAAAAAAAGATACAAATGTCCCTTGTCTATCCTTTATAATCTTTTAAGCTGAAAATTAAATATATACTACTGTTATATATTGTTGATAGATGATACATAATAAGATGCAGTACTAACAATTATAAAGTGAATAAAGTAACCCCTCTTGTAAATTATAAGGATATTATAAGTAATCGAGGAGTTTCATGACCATATTTTTATACAGGTCATGGAACCCCGAGGTAACTTCTAATATCCTCATATTTTGCAACTGGGGGTACTTTATTTATTATAATACACAAATTTCAGTGAGTCATACGACAGAAATGACACCAGAACTCACCGTTTATGACTGATGACATCAGAACTCACCGTTTATAACTGATGACATCAGAACTCACCGTTTATAAGGATATAATTTACAAGATATTCATGGCTTTTGTGTATTATAAAGTGTTACTGTACAGTATAATACTGTACTGAAATACCATGAATAAATAGATTGGTTTACATGTGGATCTTCTGCATAATTTGGTCCAATTTATTCTAGATTTTAAATGTAAAAAATCTCTGTCCAGCTTGCAGATAAAAAAGGAAAATCTCTTTCAGTCATTTCCATTTACAGCAGGGAAGCATACTGCACAGAAAGAGAAGTATTATTAAATGGTCGGGTTTGAGGCTGAACAGTGGTAGGGTAAAGGATAACTGGGAGGAAGTACTTTTTCACAGAAACTGAGGTAGATTTGTGGAAGCTTTCCACACTAGATAGAGCATGTGGTCTGTCAGCTGCTAAAAGTATTTATCAGGAAATCATGCTTACACTAGAATCTAAAATCTGATAACATTATGTGATGGGCAGATTGAGCAACTTGATATTAATGACCCAGCATAAACAAATCTGGAACCTAGCATGCACAAAAAAAAAAAATCAGCTAAATTATTTTGTAGTAACATTGTATTTCTGAACTTTTTTTGTAACAGTGTTTTACTTAGTACAGCAACCAAGTATATTAACTGTCAGACTCCAATCATGTCACTGCAAGTGACTAATGACCTTTTAAGATTTTACATCTAAGGGTCATCGCACACGCTCATATTCGGGGAGATTAGTCGCCCATCGATAACTCTCCTCTTCTTCGGGGCGACTGACCTCCCCAAACTGCCTCCTGCCGGCTAGAATGTAAATCGCTGGCGGGATGGCACTATGGAGTGCTTCGTTTTCCGAAGTCGCCCGAAGTTTCCGCATGAGGCAGTTCGGGGAGATTAGTCACCCTGAAGAAGAGGAGATTTGTGGCGGGGCAACCAATCTCCCTGAATCTGAGCATGTGCCCTGACCCTAAAGGTAGGCATACACAGGCAGGTTTAAGCTGGCCATAGACATGCAGATTTATCCTTTTGTCCGATTAACATCCATTGCAATCTTCTTACCTACTTCTAACCATTCAAATTAAATAATAGGGATGCACGAATCCACTATTTGGGATTCGCCCAAATTCCTGAATCCTTCTTAAAGAATTCGATTAAAGGACATAGTACTGCACTCATCAGGTGATGCAAAACATTAATTTATTATAAAGAAAAGCTTTCTAATGTCATAGCCAATGACTTTCCTTAGGGTTTTTACAAAACTTCGGATAGTTTTCCTTTATATCAAATTCACTTTCTGCATCATTTGGCGCAGTACTTTAATAAATCTTTCTTGTCTTTCTTTGCTTTTACATTTTTGTTTGAAAATTCTTTAAATCCTAGTACTGCTGTCCTATTTCTGTGTATTTTTTGTACTAGCACCTGGGTTCTGTTACTGCACATGGCTTGCTCCCTTTGGACTACTATATATATATATATATATATATATATATATATATATATATATATATATATATATATATGTATGTATGTATATATAGGTATAGGGATCCGTTAGCCAGAAACTCGTTAGCCAGAAAGCTCAGAAAGCGGTCTACACAGACTCCATTATAATAAAATAAACAGATTTTTAACAATTATTTATTTTTTCTCTGTAATACTATAACAGTAACTTATAGCGTAAAGGGTTTATTTAATGTTTACATGATTTTCTAGTAGACAATATAGTGTATATTATTTTACAGTTCACAGGTTAATTTAAAATCTCTGCTTTTTTAAGCACTTCATAATGAAATAAACCCTTAAAACGTTTCTCACATGTGTCTGCTACTGATAGCTGTACTTTCACAGGCTTTTCCACTATATAGGACAGCTGTAAACGAGAAATGAAACTTATCAATACATCCTAAGTACCACATGTATATGTTCCTTACTAAAAGGGGAAAAAATGACAAAATGCCACCTTACAGGTTCTGCCTGGATGAGTCAGAGGCTGATATGCAGAGACAGGTCATTTCCTGCACGACAGAGACATAGTGAGAGGGCTGTGAAACGTATGACAGCAGGAGGGTAGACAGGAATACCCCTGACTTGTATTAATATGTCACAGCTCTTAGTAAACTTTTAAACAGGAAATGAATTAAACAACCATATTCATTGCATGGATTCTTCTCCGGTGCCTAAAGTCTCTGGAAGTTCCATCAGGCAGTTTCATGTAGTTAGTATTCCCCTGGGTCATAAATACTTATCACAGAAACTGAACCCAGAATCGAAATTCACATTATCCTTCTTCATCACCAGTTAGAAACAAAAATAAAACGTAATTATTCAAATATTAGTTTCAGATATTCACATGAAGTATGTTATTTTCCATTTACCGAAAAAAGAATAGTAAAAGAAGGCAATTTAAGGTTCTTTTTAAAAATAATAGGGGAGATTTTTACTAGTGAATCTGTAACCTTTGGAATACAAAGTAAATCTGCTCCTTTCACACACTTGTGGTTCTACTTTTAATCACATACCTCCCAACTGTCCCTTTTTCGGAGGGACAGTCCCTCTTTTGACAGCTCAACCCGCTGTCCCTCAGTTGTACTGGAAAGTCCCTCTTTTCTCTGCACTGAACAGCCAGAAAAAGAAACAAAGTTTCTCACTTAATTGGCTTTTAGCAGAGAGCCCAGAACAGCTGACAGGTGCAAATAAGATACTTTGTAACAATTTTGAGACACAAAAACACAGTTTAGATAAGGAGAAATATTTTCAACCTTTCATAACCTGCCAAATTTTGTAAAACAAACATGGTAATTAGGGGGTGTGGCCACATAAAGGGGTGTGGTCAAAAAATTGCTGCGCTACGTGCGGGAAATATTTTTTTGTCCCTCTTTTTACTTCCAAAATGTTGGGAGGTATGTAATCATGTTGTAATATATCATTAAAACGGTTGTTTCCCTTTAAATGAATCATTAATAAATCCAGTTATGTTTTGAGTTATATAGATGCATTTTAGGAAACGTCAGCTGCCCAATATTATGTCTACTATAACTAGAAGTGTGATGGTTAAAACACAATAAACAAGAGGCACCCAGTGATGTTT
This sequence comes from Xenopus laevis, assembly GCF_017654675.1. NCBI lineage: Eukaryota > Metazoa > Chordata > Amphibia > Anura > Pipidae > Xenopus > Xenopus laevis. The sequence goes on from NC_054378.1 coordinate 46,452,396, forward strand.
GATGCAGTTTCCTGATAAACAGTAGTCAAGCTAAAGTGAAGTGATCATGCAAAGGGAGGCAAGAATATTATAAGCTAGTGGTGCCTGTGCAGATGTAATAACTACTAACCCTGGTGGTGTAGGGGTTCGAGGGGGGTAGGCGGGGACGCCCACCATGCTGATCTTCTTTGCTGTTGTGGGGGTTCCTTTGGCAGCGTATGTCCTCTTCTTTAAGGCGCAGTGATGCTGGTGTGTGATGCCAGCGAGTAATGGCGCCAAATTCAAACTGGATTTAAAGGGACTTCAGTACTGTGTTCATTGCCTGGTATTTGGTTTGTCTTTGCGAGTTCCTGGGTGCATTCTTGTTATTATCTTGTATCTGATTCCTGTTTTAACCCCTGCCTGTCTGACTAATCTGACTTCTGTGATCCTGACCCCTGCCTGGTAACCGACTATTCTGAAATCCGTATACCAACTCGTGCCTGTCTGACTCTTCTGATAGATATCCAGGTTTTGACCCTTTGCCTGTCTGACTTCGCCCGAATTCTGCCTGCACCAACCTGGCCTGGTTTAACTACGTTTTCTGTCTGCTCCTTGAACTGTGACCTGTGACTGCCCAAAAAGACTTTGCTAACGATCGTGCCACTCTGTTCATCCAGAACTTAGCTTGGCTCCTCTCTTAATAAGACCTGGCGGCATCCAATTAGCCGAGGGCTCCTCCCAAGGTGAAAGGCGGCTGTTAAAGGCTGAAGCAAGAGCCGAGTCCAGGGAGCCTAGCACTGGTTCTGGATTCTGGGTGACGATCGTGACAGCAGAGTTGTCCACCAGAGCTGTTTAAGTAGGAACGACAATCAGCCCTTTTATCTGCAATAGCTTTTGAATGAGCACAGAAATTGAGCCATCCCCAGAAATGATACACATTTCATTTTAATCAGCTGGGATTGTTATACAACACAACTTTCACTTTAACATATTTTCATTCTTTTGGATCATTTTATATTCATATTTTTTCGGGCTATTTTCTTCATAACTAAGGTCCATTCGGGAATTCGGAGTTGCTCAAAGTTTGATATTAGAAATACAAAGATAAATTCGGACCTTGATAAATAACCCCCTTTAAAGTCAGCTTCTGGGTGAGCAGATTTGCTGTCTTATATATTTGTAGACTGAATTACTTTAACAGTAATGTAATGAAATATCTGTGACCGATATTCACAGATATTCACAGAAGTCACAGATATTGGCACAGATCACAGATGTTGGACATCAATGTGAAGCTTGAAACAAAAAAAAAGTTGTTTTTTTTAAAAAAAAAAAAGTACTACTAGTTCTGTTGAGGGGTCAGATAACCCTATAAACTAATAAGAAGCAAAGGAACCGTCTGGAGTTTAATCCAGAAATTATATGGAAATGTGTATAGGAATTAGGGCCATTTATTTAAGTGTGTAGTCCAGCAGTATGTGGAAAGAACACTGCACGACCCCACAAAATAATAATAATATATAATATTTTACATTTGCCAACATTCTAAGTATTGTCTGAAATATGTTTCATATGAAATATGAAATAAAGCAGTATGTCACATTTCTATGTACAGTTTACTTTTAAAATGTGTTTTGAAATAATTTCTACAACTGAGCAGTCATCTTAGAAAAACACTGATGTTTACAATGCATTACAGAGAGATTTCTCTTAAATGAAAATGTGCTTCCTTTCTTACAGTTCTTGCAGTGACTCAGAGTACAGCATCATGACTCATTCAAGATAAATATATGCTCATAAATATATGTTCATTTAACAAAATGTTGTACATTTCAGATGATATACTGTGCAGTTAAAATTATTTCATCTCCGTCTACTGAAAAATGGCAAATACATATGCCTTACTTTTCTGAATACAAGTTGTTCCTTAAATGCATAATTTTCAAGTGCTGAATGACTGGCAGAAAAGGAGGGATCAGATTGATAAAGAGAAATAGTTCTTCATTCTGCTGCTTTATACTATGGGGCAAATTCACCAAGGGTCGAATATCGAGGGTTAATTAACCCTCGATATTCGACTGGGAATTAAAATCCTTCGACTTCGAAAATCGAAGTCGATGGATTTTAGCGCAAATAGTTCGATCGAACGATCAAACGAATAATCGTTCGATCGAACGATTAAATCCTTCGAATCGAATGATTCGAAGGATTTTACTCCAATGATCGAAGGATTATCCTTCGACCAAAAAAATTTAGGCAAGCCTATGGGGACCTTCCCCATAGGCTAACATTGGGTTCGGTAGGTTTTAGATGACGAACTAGGGGGTCGAAGTTTTTTCTTAAAGAGACAGTACTTCGACTATCGAATGGTCGAACGATTTTTAGTTTGAATCCTTCGATTCGAAGTCGAAGGTCGAAGTAGCCCATTCGATGGTCGAAGTAGCCCAAAAAACACTTCGAAATTCGAAGTTTTTTTACTTCGAATCCTTCACTCGAGCTTGGTGAATTGGCTGCTTAGTGTGAATAGAGCAATATAATCTGCTCTCTTTTGGGGAATGAAAAAATGTCTAAAGTCCTCCTGTTTTTTAAAATATTTTAAAGGTTGGCACATTTAAAAAGGGGTGTTCATATGAAAGTGAATGTTTAGTATGCGGTTGCTGACAGTAAAAATCTAAGCATCTACAGTATATAACAGCTTTTATGCTCCATATATCAGCAACCAATTGAATCTCTTATACAGACTGCAGCCTATAGTGGCCTCTGGTGGCCATACTGCAAAAAAATGATAGTATGCTTTCATTTATGCTTAACTTTACATTTATTACGTCAGGCTCATAAATGATGCCTAAAATAACATTTAATAAAGAAAAAGTGATAAAAAAAATATCCCTATGAGTATTGCAACCGAAACAGCCAAAGAACAAGTATTACGTCATTCCACCCTGACACCCTATAAGACTGTACTTCAAATTAAGGGGCAAATTCACTAACCACCGAAAATTCGCCGGTGATAGCTTCACTCACATCGCAACACATTGCCAGGTGTAGATTCGCCAGGACAACGCTAATTCACTAAAATCCGAAGTTGTGTCCAGGGTGCCGAACATTGGTGAAGTTGTGTTACTGTGCCAAGCGAAGCGAAGTTGCTCTAGCGTTGGCCAATTTGCATACGGCGCGAAGCCTGGGAAACCTTAATAAAATAAAAATTATATTGATATTTTAACCTATACATGAGCCCAGTGTATAGTTTAGGTGCCATATGTTAGGAAATGTAGGCGGGAAGCAGTTTACCCCAAAAACAATTTACGCTCTTTTGCAGCCTAACACCCTGAAAAAAGGAAAAGACGCCAGCGTTTTTTGGGACTAAGAAAAATTTTCAAAAAAATTTTTTTTTTGAGGAACTCCTATCTACTCTATTGCACTTTGTCTGATCTGAGGTGGTGAAGGCAAGTCTGGTGCAAGAGGTAACGTTCAGCAAAATTCGCATCTTAGTGAATTTGCATAGTTACGTCCATTCGCCAGAGTGCAAATTCGCCAGGTGTTAGGGAGCGAAGTACCGCTAGAGTCTATCTCCTTCGCTAGCGAAGTTACGCCGGCGACCGTTAGTAAATCGGCGAAGTATCAAAATGACATCACGATAGCGAATTTTCCGCCCACGTTAGTCACTTCACCTTTTAGTAAATTTGCCCCTAAGCATCTAAACAAAAAGAATTGCTTGAAAGAACAAGACCAACAGCACCTTGAAAGACCAAAGATCTGATACACTTGCTTTATGCAAATCAACCATCACAGTCCAATAATATGCTCAACCTCAACTCCTGAAAAATTTGTCGAACAGTTTGAAAATTGCAGTCCACAAGGGCTGTCAAAGAAAGTTGAAAGAACTGGAATAAGCTTTGCATGCAGATTAATCAAACACCACTCCTTAACAGAGTACAAACATTAGGGTAACATTTGAGGCGTATTCCAGTTCTTTCTCTGATAATCCATGTGGACTGCTATTTTAAATTGCACTATAGATTTTTCAAGAGTTGTCCCTTTTACTAAGATTGCTGCATACAGTCCCTCTGCTAGTGAATGGAGCATGGGAAAGCACTTAGGAAGAAAGTAAGCAAGGCTGTACTGTTAAAATGGAACCTGCCCTGGTAGCTTTCTAAATCTGAACATTGATAAGAACAATGTAATTTTACATTAATGTGGGTCTGAATTTCAGTTTGTGGCTTTAAGACATTGGCAGTGACTTGAAAGCTATACTCCATTTGGTCTTTGAAAATCAAAGTAGAAAAAAGTGCCAGGGACATAAAGCAATATTTTATTAGATTTAAGAGAAAAGGCTGTAAGGGTTTCTTAGTAACAAGCATATACAGCTATGGGATCCATCCATCCGGAAACCCATTATCCAGAAAGCTCCAAATTACAGAGAGGCCGTGTCCCGTAGACTCCATTTTATTCAAATATTCAGATTATTCAAAATGAATTCCTTTTTCTTTGTAATAATAAAACATTACCTTGTACTTGATTAGATATAATGAATCCTTATTGGAAAACCAGCCTATTGGGTTTATTTAATGTTTATATGATTTTCTAGTAGACTTAAGGTATGAAGATCCAAATTACGGAAAGATCCCTTATTTGGCGAGCTCAGGTCCTAAGCATCTGGATAACAGGTCCCATACCTGTACTCTCTATGGCACTGTAAATATGCCTCATGTGATCCCATGACCTAAGTAGGAGGTACAGAAATATTGTGGCAGTTTATCTTTAAACATATGAAGTGACTGTAGGGCCTGAAGCGACTGCTCTCAGATACATTATACAGCTAAAAGATTGTAATAGATACAGTGAGGCAGGATTTATGATAGGTTATCTGCAGGTGGGCAAAGGCTGGCCAGGTTATTGTGATAGTAGAGTTTTTATTAATTGTATAAAATCATATACAAGTATGGGACCTGTTATCCAGAATGCTCAGGACCTGAGGTTTTCCATATATGGATGCCAATACCTTAAAGGGGTTGTTTACCTTTGAATTTACTTTATGATGTATAGAGTGATATTCTGAAAAAAATTGCAATTGATTTTCATTTTTTTATTATTTAGTTTTTTATATAGCAGCTCTCCAGTTTGCAATTTTTGCAATCTCGTTGAAAACCAGAGATAACAATACATTTGTAGCCTTACAGAGCATTTGTATCTATATATGGGGTCAGTGACCCCCCATTTAATAGCAGGTAAGAGTCAGAAGAAGATGAAGGCAAATATTTTTTTTAAAAAAAGACCAATTGAAAGGTTTGTCCATTCTATAACATATTAAAACTTAACATAAAAGTGAATCACTCCTTTAAGTCTACTAAAAATTATTTAAACATATAACGGGTTTCTGTGCAGATGTATGACTGGATTATGACCAAACTGATTTATTTTTGTTGCAGCCAGGATTTTAAAAAAAATGGGTCTAGAGGAAATAACTTGAGGAATGGAAAATAATACTGTCAGGTAGCAAAAAAAAAAAGAAGTTGTGTTCTGTTATGTTATATTAGTAGACATCAGTCACTCCAACTGTTTTTATCTAACTAACTAAATTAGAAACATTATTTATTTTGTACAGCCTATTTACCCAGTTTTTATTTTTACAATGAACTATTCCTTTAAGACAGTGGAATAGACTGAAGAAATGAAAACGACAGAAAATCGGCAGAGAAAACAGAGCAGCAGAAACATTATTTATTTTGTACAGCCTATTTACCCAGTTTTTATTTTTACACTGAACTATTCCTTTAAGACAGTGGAATAGACTGAAGAAATGAAAACGACAGAAAATCGGCAGAGAAAACAGAGCAGCACTTTAGCGCTGACTAGTGATGTGCGAGTCAGGGTTTCCCTGACCCACACCCGACCCTAACCCGCCCTGCTACAACCAGCGCCCGCCCGCACCCGCTTCTGGGGCATTTTTATAACCCGCACCGACCCGCCCTGCCAATGACATCACAATGACGTCACAAAAGGGGCGGGTGAGCAGACGTGAGACTATAAAACCGGAACCCGGAAATCAGATGCCGGCATTTGAAGGTGGCGGGCGGGGAGAGCAGGAGAAGAGCTCAACCCACACCTGCCACCTGCGAGGAGCACTGCGAGGTCGACTTGAACCCGCCCAACCCACGGGTCCCGCGGGTATCGGGTCGGCCCTCACATCACTAGCGCTGATGGTCTGTTTGTTTGTGCATAACCCCAATATCAATTAAATCAAGGTGCATAATTGGTTTGAAATAGTGATGAGTGATTTGTTTCACCAGATTTTGCTGAAAAAAAAAGTCACCCATAGACTCCAATGGGTGGAAAAAAATGTTGCGCGTCAAAATGGTCGCTTGCCCATAGACTTAAATGCATTTGGCAAATTCTTCGACGTTTCATTAATTTTTGTTGAAATGGGTCAGATTCGCCCGTCGCTAAATAAATTTTGGGTGGCAAAGCTCTATTCAACTTAATGTGGGTCCTTTGGAAAGAAGTTATGAAACCTTTCCTTAGTTTGCAATACATTTAAAAATAACCTAAATACGGTATGCACATCTTACCATTCACTAAAAATGTTTCTATTCCAATATGTGGCAAAAGCCCTACAACTTTACATGGCCTTACATACTGAATTTTTCCATATTAGTAATCATGACAGCAAAGACAGGACTGGATCCTACAGAAATATGTATGGGAAATGTGAAAATGGGAGGCTTGCTTTTCAGCTGTCTGAGAAGAGAAAGAGCAGGAAATGGACTCTCCTGGAACATCTGGAGTTTATAAATAACAAAACATCAGGAAGACATTATTCAAGAGACTCACACTCTATGCCACACACAGACAAGTGCTAATACACACAATATAAGACCACCGTTGCATGGTGTTTTCAATGTTTTCCTGGTTAGTAGAAACCCATTATGTTGATCACTACGTGTCCAACTAGCAGACAGTACTCACTATTGTCTCATAGGTGTAGGGGAAATTTGTTTCTTAAGATCCAGGGAACGGTGACATCAATCTTAATATACCAGTCCCGGCCTGTGATTGAAAGAGTTGCCAAAACATTGTCCTTCTTTTCCACAAAGCACTATGATATTTGATATATGCCTAATTTCTGATATATGTGTGAACATTTTATATAATAATAATATATAATAATATAATAATATATAACTGTGAATCTTAAAGGAGAACTAAACCCCCCGTTTATCTAAAATCCCCATCCCCTTCCTTCCATTGGCCCCCCTCACTGCTTTCTCCCACCTTAGTAACTCAGTGGAAAAAGTGTCCCTGTCATGTACCTTGGCATAATAATTCATAGTAGCGCAGCGGAGCTCTCCAGCGCATCTTCTGTATCTTCTGGTTCCTCGAGGAAGTGAGCGCCGGCACTGAGCTTTTCCGCGCATGGGCAGTTGGGACCATTCTGGTATTCATGCCGAAAGATTGCAGAAGGAAAAGAAGAGTATATGAAGATACAGAGGATGGTGCGAAGAGCTCTGCTGCACATAATTATGCCAAGGTACATGCCAGGGATACTTCTCCACTGAGTTACTAAGGAGGGAGAAAGCAGTGAGGGGGGCCAATGGACAGAAGGGGATGGGGATTTTTGATTAACAGGGGGTTTAGTTCTCCTTTAAAAGGTTCACTTTAGGCTTGTATCCTTGTATTGATCTGCTTTTAAAATGTCTTTCTTTATACTAGCTGCTAGTAGGGCAGGATGCAGACCTTGCTCTTTTATAGCTAATGCTATTTTATTATTCCAATAAAGATCTTGCACTTTTATTACACAGCTACATGTTCCTACTATATATATAAATATATACTGTATATATATATATATATATATATTGACTCATTGTCTGTTGTATTACCCATGGCTCTAGGGGTAGAGTCCACTTCTTCAGCAGAATAAATACTTCAGTTTTTAACTCTGCACCCCCGCTAAAAATTAGTGGTGAGCACAACTTTCCCTTGTTTGTTATCGTTTATACAGGAGCAGTGACCAGCTCCATGTTGTAGCTCCCACCCTTTCCAGCTAAAGTCAGGTGATCCCATAGGTGGCCAATAAAAGGGCAACCAAGTTTGGGAGTTTTACTTTGAAAGCAGCAAGTAAGTTGCAGGTAAAACTTAGTCCCGGTGTAAAATGTATAATGAAGCAATAGAATTCTTAATAAATCAGATGCAAGTTGAATGTAGGACTGGCCACACAGGGGATGACTTTGACGTAGTTGGCCAGCTTAAATATATTGCAATATATGGAAAAATAATCTCCGTTTTGTTTAGGGTCAGAGCACACAGGCTGATTCAGGGAGATTAGTCGCCCGGCGAAAAATCTCTTCTTCGGGGCTACTAATGTCCCTGATCTGTCTCCCCTGCCTTCCCGCCGGCTAAAATGTAAATCTCCGGCTGGATGGCACTCGGTGCGATTAATTTTCCGAAGTTGCCTCACAAGCTGATATATATATATAGGTGAACAGCTCCTTTAACAGTCGAAGGTGTGGTATTTAATACAGTAGGTATAACACTAAATAGAGGGACTTGTAGAGGAACACACTAGTACTTTTTCTTCTATTATCTTAATTATTTCGTCAATAAAAGCAATAAAATCAATTTAAAAAGCACGTTTAATTCATTTCGCTAAAAAGGTGTAGAAACCAGGTGTATGATTGTACTGGCCTGTCTGAAAAGAGACAACAGCAGGGAGGCAGAAATCTGGACATATTATGCTTCTTAGAATTAATATTGTTGGCATGTTCAGTATCAACCTGCTGCAGCCTTTCATGATTCTGAACCATCCGGATGTACATTAATATCAAAATGAGTATGGCTTTCTTTAAAAGACTGCTAAATTTAGACCTTAACGTTAACCAGTGGTGGCGGTCAGAGCTTGGGAGAGATTCCAAGCTCAAAATCAAACTCCTGCCTTCTACAGAGATCAGGTCTCTACTATAAATCACCCATTTGTTTGTGTGTGCATAGTCCTCCCAAACTAAACTGAATTTGACCTTACAAGGAGTCTGGAGTGCAAAAGCTATCAGTGCCGTCACATGCAGATCCCCAGCTCATCCTAGAACAGTTTATGGTACTTTAAAACCTCAGAAACTTTCTTGCTGAGTTTCCAGACAAGAAACTGGAAAACTAATATTTTATGAATTTGATTCTACAAAAGATTTGCATTGATGGTTGTGGTAATATTCAATGTAGAAGGGTGGCTTCTTAAACACTTTATGCGACCTTTCTTGAAACCTTTTTTTTTTTTTTGCACAAAAACTAAAATGTTTGATATTTATTAAGAACAAAATACTCAAACTTGAATGTAAAACTTTGGCATCTAAAAGCTTGCAAGTTCATGTGGATGTCAGTGGGATTTGTCCTAGGCAAAATTCAAGCTATTTTTTTTATTCAAAATCTAAGTCCAACACTCTGGGGCACATTAACTGTCGAATATCGAGGATTAATTAACCCTCGATATTAGACCATCAAAGTAAAATCCTTCGACTTCGAATATCGAGGGTTCAAATCGTTCGATTCGAAGTCAAAGGTCGAAGTAGCCTACTCCATGGTCGAAGTACCCAAAAAAACCTTCGAAGTTTTTTAACTTCGAATCCTTCACTAAAGCTTAGTAAATGTGCCCCTCTGTTTATAGGCAAAGTCAGCACACACCAATGCTGTATTAGAAATGCCCATAACTATAACACTCTGATGCTGACTCCTGCATAAAGAGAGGATGAAGAGAGCCAGGTTGCTAAGAGGGGGGATATTAAGGATTATGATTTATTTATTTTTTTTGGAACAGTACAGATTTTGTACTGTATTATATTTAGAAAGTTCCTTATCTCTCCAAGATGAAACTCATTAATTTTCATTTTCATTGTATGTCCTGTAGGTTCATTAAATATTTTATTGCTCTAATTTTTCATTCCTGTACCAACTTGCCATGGGCAAGTCACCGATTCACCCATTGTGTCTGGCAGGACACAGCTTCTTGTTGCCCCAGGTAAAGTGTCTTCTGAAGCAATGTTCTCTCATGAGGCAAGGTGAGAACATTGCTTCAGAAGACACTTTACCTGGGGCAACAAGAAGCTGTGTCCTGACAGACACAATGGGTGACTCTGTGACATGGCAAGTTGGTACAGGAATGAAAAATTAGAGCAATTTAATATTTAATGAACCTACAAGACATACAATGAAAATTAATGTGTGCCTACAGCATCTACAAGCTAAAACAATTGTGTATTTCAAGATGGCAGGTGTTCTCATTCCATAGTAATTCAGGCTCACTATTTGTTTTGACTGATGCTGTTCAGTGATAGGGTTTTATAGTGCAGGGGCTCTCATTTTTCTTACCAACAGACCAATCCACAAGATGCCACCTGTTATGATTTCTAGTATATGTCTCTATATCAAAGTATCTGGCAATTTCCAAGGCAGTGACAGAAAGTGCACATTGGCTTGTCATTGTGACCTTAGGCACTATCACTTCACTATGTGCAATAATAATCTAATTCTATTTATTCTACAACAGCTGTTTGGTCCAAAGAATATGTATGAAGGGCGCGAATCTCAAAAGTATTTAAAGGGGTATTGTGTCGTTTTTCACTGCCCGTTATAGGAGTTTGTTCCTGATGCTTTCTGAGCTTTGTGCTAAACTGCTATTATGATTCTGATTCCTGTGTTGACCCCTGCCTGGCAATTTGACGATCCTTACTTCTGAATCCTGACCCTTGCCTGATTACCGACTTTGATTCTGCTTAACCCCTCTGATTGACTTCCCAGTTTGACCCTTGCCTGCCTGACTACATTTATTCTCTGCCTGCCCCGACCCGGCCTGATCTGACTACTCTAACGCCTTGTACTACGACCTTCTGCCCAAAGACTTTGCTTTACAGTTGTGCCCCTCTGCTGTCTAGAACCCCCTTTGCACCTCTCGTTTTAAGACCTGGCGGCATCTGAGTAGCTGAGGGCTCCTCCCAAGGCAGAAGCATGAGCCGAGACCAGGGTGCTTGGCATCGGTTCTAGATTTAGGGTGCCAACCGTTACAGCAATATTACTACAAAAGATATTTTGTTAAATTAACAAAGGATTGTTTCTTTCAACATTATAACCTTTATTTTGGTAAGTAATGAAGAAAAAAAAATAGACATATTAAAGCAGGAACTAAACACAAATTAGAAAAAAAACAGAAGCCAGAGGTAGCATATAGACACATATTAAATTATAATATCCTATGTTATAGTATATTGTTTTATAGTGCCTTATGGAGTAATATAGTATGGTTTAGTATAATATAGAAATGTATAACATTAGAAAGGTATTAAGTAACTGTCTATTGCTCAAGGTTTCATCCATCGCTCTTTTTATAGACCTTACATATTAGTATTCTAAACAAGACTGTCCCACATACATTAATGCAGTGGTCTTCATAAAAAAAACATTACAAATATATGAAAACACTAAGGAAGTTGATTTCCTTGAAAAGCTCCAAGAATATTTAAAAAAAAAAATAAAATACACTTTCTAGAAGTTAAGCACTTCATTTCACCCTTCAGGTTACACCCCTTCATGCCCAATCCTGAGCTTCTCTATGAGGGCTGCCCCACAGTCCAGTAACCTATACATAAACATATTAAACATGTATATTAATATATAAAATACAATTAGGAGCTTATTTTTAATGTTGTGTAAATACAATTATATCAAAACAGGGTAAAAAGTGGAATAAAATACATGGCAATATATAAAGCTGTGTATTTTCTTTAACACTGCTCAATCACTGAATTTAATGGCATTATTTTATACTGTGATTTTCATAACCCACTGAGATTGAACTATGTGAATTTGCACACAAAACAAATCAGCAAAAGTGTTTGCATCTAGACCATAAAATAATTAAAACACTTTAATTACTTTCTGTTGGAGGTGATAACAAAAAGTTTTATTAATGCCATGAATTACCATTTTAGTTTTTCTTAGCAAACAAGATTTTGTGCAGCCTCTAAGCTCTACAGGAAATCAACCTCCTTCCTCTCTTAACATTTAGCACTTAATCATAAATAGTACTTTTGTCTTAGCCAGCAAAGGCATTTTTACTGCGAATTGTTTGTAAACTAATCAAAAAACAGCGTTTTGGCTTAAATGAGTACTGTATGTTAAAACATTTATTACTTTTTAGTATGATATAGAGAGTGATATTCTGTGACAATTTCAATTGGTTTCATTTTTTTTGTGTTTTTTTTTTAGTTATTTATCTGTTTATTCGGCAGATCTTCAGTTTACAATGTCAGCAGTCTGGTTGCTAGGATACAAATTACCCTAGCAATCACACATTGATCTGAACAAGAGACTGTAAAATGAATTGGAGAGGGCCTGAATAAACAAATGAATAATTAAAAGTAGCAATATTACTTGCAGCAATATATTACTTATACAGGTGCCATGAGTTTTTATCAGTAATTAGTGGCGGCAGGATGGCACTCGGAGTGCTTCGTTTTCCGGAGTCGTCCGAAGTTTCCTTGTGAGGCAACTTCCTTGTGAGGCAACTTGACTTTGGAAAACGAAGCTCTCTGAGTGGCATCCCGTTGGCAATTTACATTCTAGTCGGCTGGAGGCAGTTCGGGGAGATTAGTTGCCCCTAAGAAGAGGAGATTTGTCGCCGGGCGACTAATCTCCCCAAATATGAGTTTGTGCCCTGACCCTAAGGGCAATGGCACAAGGGGAGATTTGTCTCCTGTGGTATCTGGTGGGAAAACAAATGCTCTGCTTTGTTTTCCAAAGTCAACCAAAATTTCCACCCAAGGCAACTTGGGGTGACTTCAGAAAGACGAAGCAACTCATGTTTTCCCACTAGAGATTTACTTTATAGCCAGTGGGAAAGCATTTTTGGGAGAGTCACCCAAGGTACCGCAGATTTAAACATAGGCAACAAAACTCCCAATTTGCCATTTCCCTAAGCTTTCAGGCTTGAATAGCTGCACTGTTGTTTCAGTCATTTGAACATATTGAACATATAAAATACAGGCTTATACATTAGTAGCCCATAAAGACTGATAATCAAGAATTAATTTAGTTAAATCTAGTTCAGATTAGCGCAGATTTAAACTGCACTGTTGAATGATGCAGTCCTTCGTCTTCCTCTGGCCTACAATTTCCTTCGTTCAGATGTACAAGTATGGGACCTGTTATCCAGAATGCTCGGGACAGGGGGTTTTCCGGATACCGAATCTTTCCGTTATTTGGGTCTTCATGCCTTAAGTCTACGAGAAATTCATTTAAAAATTAAATAAACCCAATAGGCTGGTTTTGATTCCAATAAGGATTAATTATATCTTAGTTGGGATCAATTACAAGGTACTGTTTTATTATTACAGAGAAAAAGGAAATCATTTTTAAAAATTTGGATTATTTGGTTAAAATGGAGTCTATGGGAGACAGCCATTCCGTAATTCTGAGCTTTCTGGATATCGGGTTTCCGGATAAGGGGTCCTATACCTGTAGTAGGATCTGGGGTGTTGAATTCTACAACAGATATATGGAGCTGGCTGGCAATCCCCGATCCAGTGCTTTTACAGAAAGGCCAATAAGAGACAAATTATGCTTTTAACATGTTTATTTTACTGTACAACACAAATGTAGACCTTATAAAATATCAATGTCACAAGCAGGGTCTTGCGGTCTTCCTGGAGCAAGGGTTTAGGATCAGTGCAGCTGCTTCCTTCTTGCCTGCTAAAGATGAGCAAAAAACCAGAGCCATCTGCAGAGGACACACACAGTATCATCCATAGGCCTATGGTTTTGTGGTCACTGCCCTCAATCTGTGCGTGTCTTATTACTCAACCAACCATTCTTTTCCTGTTCTCCTTTCTCCCTGCCACACTCAGCAGGCATGATGTAAGGTGCTCTGCATGGCATGCACAACCCACAGAGCTCAGAGCTCCCTGCAGAGAATAAGAAAGGGATAGAGAAAGAATGACATATCTCTCTCAAGACAAAAGAAATCAGAGACGGTTGTTCTTGTTCGTATTCTTCAGTGTAAATGTTTCTGTTAAATACTCCTTTTGATGCAATGCTCCTTTACTTCCCAATATTCAATTAAATGCAACATGAGTACAAATTGTATAGCAGATTTTTTTTTAGTCCTATTTCCATTATCAAACACTCTTACTTTTGCTAAAAGTGAGGTCCTGTTTGGAATATCTCGGTGTTTCTCAATTTGATTCTAAAAACAAACCACGAGGAAGGGGATTTATTTTTATTTATACAGATTTAATATCTAAACTTGAGCCACCTATGGGGGAGTGTAATAAAAGTCTTTTAATGGAAATCAAATTTTTCGCAATGTGAACGTTATTTCCTTTGCACAAACTTAATATAGGTTTTGCGAACCCGAAAACTGTTTAGCGACCACTTCCGACAGTGGAAGAAGGTTTGCAAGTTTTATAGTTTGCGACAGCGAGCAGTGAATGTGATAAAAGTTGTTACTGAAAAAGTTGTTACGTTTGCTCCAAAAGATTACGACACTTTCAAGCACTTCCTAAAAGTGGGCAATGCGCAATTAAAGTTCGCAATGCACAAATTAAAGTTCGCAATGTGCAATTAAAATTCACAATTCAATAACAGTTTAAGGAAGGGTATTACATTGCAAAATACAAATTGTTATTCTTATTTGTTTTTTGCTCTTTGCACCTTCTCACCATAAGCGGAATTGGTTCCACATTTTTCTCCATTTAGAAATGCAAATAATTATGTGGGGCTTTGCTGCCCTCTAGTGCTCAAAATGATACACAAAAAATATACCCTAAACTACAGAACTACAGATTTTGACAATTTTATGCTTATAGTGCTAGTACAATGCACAGAACTTTACATTTTTGATGTCTTATAATGCATATGAGAATGTGCTAATAGGAAATGCTATCTGCACAATAATAAAGCAATTAGCTGGCAAGTAAGGGCTCTTACTGACAGCCCCATTGAAAAAAACCTAATGCGTCTATTCCTGCGCCCCCCTGCGGCTGAACGGAGAAAAACGGAACGCAGGGGAGCGCAGCTTCAACCGCTCGTCAGTAAGAGCCCTTAGACTGTGAAATTAGCAATGCTCATTCCAGTTAGACACCATTATATGTAAATACACAGACCTGCTAAGAATAAATAATATAGAGCAAAGCCCCACCGTTACTTTTAATTGTAATGTTAAACATCCATCTTAACATAGCTTGGGCTGATATTTTCTATACATAAATAACTCTTAAAGCAGCAAGAGAAGAAGTATACTATGCCTACAATATCACTCCAACTTGCAGCACATCAGTAACGGGTGACTGATGTTGACAAATGACAATTTGTTTAGCCCCAGGTCAGATTTCAAAATTTTACTAGCAGTACAGCAGTAAAGGGTGGCTGACGTTTATCAGAGCACAAGTCACATGACTGGGGGCAGCTGGGAAACTGACAATTTGTCTAGCCCCATGTCAGATTTCATAATGTTACTAGCAGTACAGCAGTAAAGGGTGGCTGAAGTTTATTAGAGCAAAGGTCTCATAACTGGGGGCACCTGGTAAATGTACAATATGTCTAGCCCCATGTCAGATTTCAAAATTAAATATAAAAACATCTGTTTGCTCTTTTGAAAAACTGATTCCAGTGCAGATTCCTGCTGGAGCAGCACTATTGACTGATGCATTTTGTTAAAATAAAATCATGTTTTCCCATGACAGTACAACTTTAAGGATTCAGTACAACCCTAGCTGAGTTACACCTTACACAATTTTTAGGCCTTTAGAGCTCAGGGCAATCATGGTAACAAAGATGTGTACTGACCTGTAAATTGCCTTTGTTTCCTTTGAATGTAATTTAAAAGCACCTAGCAACAAACTAAAACTAAGTAACCATTATTGAATCAGGATCATTCTTATTATATTAACATAGCCATTCTTTATTCTGTACCTTTACAACAAAATCAGACAACAGAATGAGTTAAATCAGCTCACACATCTCAGATAAGTTGAAATCTGTTACCATGGCTGTAGGGACAATATCTGGACCACCCAAGCATCAGATAGATGTACTGTGATCTCAGTGTGTAGACTTTGTGCTTGTGTTTTCGGCATCCATGGGAACCACTTGAAAATATCTTGATTTTTTTTAACAACAGCTATTTTAGTAACATGTTTAGATTTGCAGGCACTATTTATAAAGTCCTGCTCTTAAGTTAACTATTTGGCAAGCCGAGACCAACATTTAGGACTGCGGTTACCAACAACCTTTTCACTTTAGGACTATAAGGAAATACCTATGAGGGCATTACATTCCTACTCCACTTTATCCTTGCAATTTGCAAGCAGAGAAGTTGTCAATAGTATAAAGTGAAATGACTGTATTCACAATATCTAAATATCTCCAGGACACTGTTCTAGATAAATTAGGATTACTTGGAAGTGGAAAAACTGGCACTTTTTTTTTATTACAAAATAACTGTGGAATGGCATCTAAAGTCAATTACATATGTGTGTGTATGGGAGAACACTACTAGGACACAGGTGGGACGTGTTGTACATGTATATCAGACTCTACGCTGGCAGTTCACTGACCTGGTGAAAGTTATTTCTCTACATGGACATGATTTTTTTTTTCCATGCACTACATGTAATTTAAAGGGGTGATTCACCTTTAAGTTAACTTTTAGGGGGTTATTTACTAAGCTCCGAATACCCGAAATTCCCCGAAATCCAAAAAAAAATTGGAATTTTTTTTTTTTTTTTATTAAATTGGACTTTTCAAAAAATCACAAATTTTTCAGAATTTATTAAACCCAGAGGGCTAAAAAGCCCAAATATAAAAACAGGGCATCTCAAAATTGTCGAGGTTGCATAAAAGTCAATGGGAACAGTCCCATTGATTTTTGGCTGTGTCGGGGGTTTCGGGCAATTTCACTATGTTTTCGGAGCTTTCAGGTGAAAACTCCAAAAAATTTGGAGGTTTCGGGGAAAATTAACGAAGAAATCGTGAAAATCTGAGTTTTTCCTGCAAAGCAAATTTTAGGGAAAATGTAATAATAAATAAGCGTTAAAAACCCGAGTGGGTTAGATCGGAGTTTGCAGCAGCCGATATTGAGATAAATCCAGACCTTGATAAATAACCCCCTTAGAATATATAGTTTTTCTAATTATTTGCCTTTTTCTTCTGACTCTATACAGCTGTCAAATGGGGGTCACTGACCTCATCTAAAAATCAAATGCTCTGTAAAGCTACATTAATCTAATTAATGCATTAATGTATTATTATGGCTAATGACTTTTTAATACTAATCATTCTATTCAGGCCCTCTCCTTTTCATATTCCAGTCTCTTGTTTAGATGAATGGTTGCTAGGGTAATTTGGACCCTAGCAATCAGACATTGCAAATCTGTTGAATAAAAAGCTAAATACCTGAAAAACCACAAATAATAAAAAATTAAACCCAATTGCAAATATCACTCCCTACCTCAAACTAAAAGTTAATTTAAAGGTGAACCTTTAAGTGTAAATCCTTTATTTCTGTTACAGCTCTTGCTTACCTTACCTATCTGTAGAAACCCAATGTATTGTATACTGTAGGTACCAACTGAACCTCTTATGTACAAGTTTATATTAGGATCTATACTAAGCATAACAAATGGTGACAAAAAGCCCTAGTATTGCTTTGGCAAGCATTCAATGAAATATCAGCATTTTAAGAAAGGAATGAGGCTTTGGTAAGTTGGGGGTAAATGCAAAATACTGTTATAAGCTTGCCCATGTTTAAATGTTTACTCTGTGTCTTCAGCATGAAGGCAACTAGCCAGCATCTAATTTTAGCTGATCTCTCATTTGCAGCCATCTATCTCATACTTTCTGTAATGGATCGCTCTCAGCTTAGTGCACAGACAGATAAATACATCTTTAAAGAAGGTCTTTCATAGCATAGCACTCTGCTTCACAATTTCATCAAAAGCAGCGTTCCATAATTGCAAAAACCTTTACTGACACGAACAACCAGCAAAGTAACCATTTATCAGAATCCACCCTATGAAACCATTTTTTTTTTTTGTAGCACATAGCATTCGCTTATTAGAAAGATTTGGCCTATGAATTACCAAAAACATGCAATGAACACTGTAACCTCATACCCCTAAAAGGAATTGCTCAAGTAGCACATCATATCCAGAATGCCAAAGAGTTTGTAACCAAGATTCATGGCGTTACACTAGAGGCAGAAGAAACAATGGTATCATATAATGTCACTTCATTTTTCACATGTATACCTACGACAGAGGCAAGTGAGACTGTAAGAAATCAACTGCAGCAAAGACAACACCCTCAGCAGCAGAACAAAGCTCAGTCCTAACCAAGTATGTTTGTTGCTAGATTTGTGCCTTAACACCACATACTTCATATACAAGGACCTATTTTATAGACAGAAACATGGCTGTGCAATGGGTTCTCCAGTCTCTCCCATTGTAGCTAACTTGCACATGGAGGAAGTGGAAAGGAGGGCCTTACGTACATTCCAGGGAACTACACCGAGTCACTGGTTCAGGTATGTGGATGACACTTGGTTTAAAATCAGATGGCGACCTTTACAGAACACATTAATTCAGTGCACAATAACATCAAGTTAAAGTGGACCCGTCACCCAGACATAAAAATCTGTATAATAAAAGTCCTTTTTAAATTAAATATGAAATCCAATTTCTTTTTTTATTAAAGCATTCATAGCTGTTGTAAACTCATTTAAAATTATCAGCTGTCAATCAAGTATTGCCTACCCCGCCACTATGCCTAGGCATAGAGGCGGGGCAAGCAATTACTTTCACTTTCCATTCAGCACTTCCTAGATGTCACTGCTCTCCCCACATTCCCCCAGCTCTCTTAATAATTTAATTGTGTAACCAGATGGACATTGGGTCCCTGTCTCCTGGTGCACAAACAAGATTCTGAGATGATACAAGGCTTGCCTTAATAACAGTGTCCACAAAATGGCTCCTTCCTGGTTGCTATAATTATGAGTTCCCAGACTGATGGAAACAAGATTCAAATAATTTATACAGTGTATTTAAAGTTCATTTTGCTTGACTAACATGATAAAATAGGATTTGGATAATTTTGTTTGGGTGACCGGTCCCCTTTAACAAGGGAAGATGTCCACGGAAAAAAACGTGCCTTTTTGGACTGTTTGATATGTATCCGAGAGGGGGTAACTTGAAAACGGAAGTATACAGGAAACCCACTCATACGGATCAACATCTGTTGTTTGATTCCCACCATCTGCTGGAACACAAACTGGGTGTCATTCTAACTCTGAACCACAGGGTGGAATGTGTGGCAACTGATAAAGAAGTCCAAAGACAAAGAGCAAAAACATCTTAGAGGAGCTTTGAAAGCGTGTGGCTACCCAGACTGGGCCTTTGTCAGAACAGCAGCAACCAAGCCCAACAGGAACACCAATAGAAATAACCTCTTGGAGACAAATAGTAGGCATAACAGTCATCCCATATGTAGCTGGAGTGTCACAGAAACTCAGGAGGATTTTCAACAAACACCACGTCCCTGTGTTTTTCAAACCTAGCAACACAAGGAGACAAAAACTGGTGCACCCAAAGGATCCTACACCAAAAAAAACCAATGCAATGTGGTATATGGCATCCAGTGTAGCGAGGAGTGCACAGATCTATACATTGGGGAGAAAAAACAACTGCTCACCAAGCGAATGGCTCAGCATAGGAGGGCGAACTCTCCTTGGTAATACTCGGCTGTCTTTCTACATCTAAAAGACAAGGGACACTCCTTTGAAGATAGCAATGTCCAAATCTTGGATAAAGAAGACCCGCTGGTTTTAACAAGGCGTGAAAGAGGAGATTCATATCAAGGTGGAGAAACCATCCCTGAACAGAGGTGGGGGCCTTCGACACCACCTGTCTGCTACATACAATGCTGTTCTAACATCTGTACCCCGGCGGTTTCAGAACACTTCATACATCCATTCATGCAACTCTCACAAGTAACACCTCTTTCTAGGAGTTGCATGACACATTGGTTATCCTACACCAGAATCAACACCTCTGTGAATTTCAGATGTCATCTCTTTGAAGAGTTACAATGTGCCATTGTGATTGGATTCGTGGAAGAGTTTATATGCTGAGAACTTCCCACACCAGTCAGTTGAACTGAAGAAGCTGCTCGGATGAGTAGTGAAAAATCTTCAGCAAATCCAGTTGTTTTAGATTTACCTATACTAGATACGCCATAGTCATATGCTCAAGTAGCAGTTTACCATTTCAGACAGATTCATTTTTGTCCAACAACAATACTATCTTGCTGCACACCACTTATTCGCTTATACAGGGTGCATTCAACCCCGGACTGCTTCCAAGTCCAACATACCTTCCAAGATGCGTGTAAGGATGAAGCGCACCAATTGATCAGTAATTTTGCCTTGGTCACATTTATTTGCAGAAATTCAAAACACAATCTTTCGTGGCACAACGCCTTCCTCAGGTGCAATTCCTCATTGGAAAGTGAAAGTAGTCAACTGCCCCTCCTCTACGCTTCAGGCATAGAGATTTACATTTCCCTGGATTTTACAATATGTTTTTTTCTAGTCCCTTGAAAAAACATAAAATGTGGGTTCTACTGTAATTTGTAAACTTTTTTATAGATAAAATATTAAAGATAATATAATATTGCCCGGTTTGTGCTTTCACTAGCACTTAATCATAGCCTTGACTTTAACATATGGTTTAATCCACTCCCCTAGCTGAAGCCTAGGTGCACCTGGGCCCCCCATCTATTAAGATGAGTTACTTTCCTATGTTTTTGTTCCATTATCTTCTAGGTGTTTTATGTGTGTAAGAGTAAAACACTGCAAGGGTGGCAAAAAGCCACTAACAGGGAAAGTTACCTGTACTGCAATGGAGCGCAGGTAACTTTAAGAGATGAACTTTACATTTTGTAACAGGAAGTTCATCTCTTTTAGCACAAGACTGCTAAAGCGCCCTCTGCACATCCTCAATATACATATCTGCAGCAATGGAACACGGTAAGATGGTATACCGGTAACCTCAATTTTCTGTGCATGGGCATTTTAATTCCTACATTCATCTCAGGGTTAACCACAGGAAACAAACAGCCTACTGAGAGAGACTCTTGTTTACTGGAATGGGGAATATGCTTTTCCGTTCTCATTAGCCTTCAATTAACTTTAATTTTCCTAATAATAGTCATCTTCCAGCAGACATTTCTACTATTGACTGAACATTTCATGTACCAAGAGTTTGATAAATGGCTGTCAACAGTGAAGGGCACTGCCAGCACCATCAGTCTGATGTATTTAGGTGCTGCTACTGTATCAGTATTATGGTGATGGAGAAAAGTTGCAATAGTTTTTATATTCCTATAAAGGCTACAGACTCGCCACTACAAAGTTCTGCAACATGTGTATTTCATAGCTGTTATAAAATGTATGAAAATTATTGTAAAGTTATACATCATATAAAGGCACATCACAACCCATCATTGCCACACTAATGTGCCTCCACTAAACATGGGATGATTGGTTGTCTGTCCTTACAGCATATTGTATTCATAACATATAACAAGTTCTTTGTGCTTTTGTTTTTTTTTTTTTTGTTTTACTGTATCTTTCTCTGACACAAAATTGTCTTTGAAGGACCAAAATGTTTGTCTGTAACAAGCTATGCCCCCTTGTGGTTGAAAAGGATATGTAATGAATTGATATTGTTGGCATTAGCAATTACAGAAAATCCCCCATTTTACTGTTTTCAGGGGACCAGAAAAATTGTGTAAAATCCAGGAAAACATACACTTAGGGAAATGTATTGTGCATAACATATAGGTGGGACCACAAAAATGATGTAAAATGAGTGAAAACTTAAAATCAGGGGATGTAAAATTGAGGTTTCGCTATATATCAAAAACACTGGGGCTCATTTATAATTCATATACATTTTTAATAAATAATGGTAAAACAAATCAACCTCTAGATGGTTTTGGCTACATTGGGGCATATTTACTAAAGTGTGAATTTTATCCTCATCTAACATTGACTAAGTTCACTTCAGTTCACCAGTTGTATTTTCAAAACACTTGTTCCTGAAGAATCATAATTACACGGTTGTGAGAGCAATGCAGTGAATTTTCGGTGTGAAAGTTCATGCATATTTCCATCACAAAAATGCACTAGAAACTTGACATCATAAAGATATTAAGTATGAGGGATATTAGCATTAAGGAGGCAATGTCGATAAACAGGTTTAGAAAATTATTTAAAAATCAGCTACACAGCTCAAGTAAACCAGCACTTTATTGGTAACACAATAAAGATGAATATATTCCAGTAAATATGTAATGAGGTATTGTGTCTGGATTGGACCATTGAAAGATTTTAGACAAACATGTTTTTGCTTGCTAATATGAAGATTTTGAGAAAAGCAGGATTATTTCTTCCATTCTTTCTTGTCATAGTCCCACTGAGAAGAGAACCCCTGCACTGGGTTGATTCTCATATCCAACATTCTTTTGGTCTGCATAGCCACCCAGTCCTCAGAAAAGGTATGAGGAACATCTCCATAAACTGCACACAAAAACAGAAGTACAGATATTGTAATAAGTATTATTGCTGTAGAAACCACATGTGTAAATCACATCTTGTACAAAACAAAATAATTCTATATAACAGTGAAGTAATTGGTTTTACAGTATATAACTGCGCCAATGTGCTTTCAATTCCACAAATGCTCTTTCCTGGGCAATTTCATGATGCATTCAATATATTTGGTTCAATGTATCTATACACAATTTTAATTTAGCAGATACATACAATTTCAAGCTTATAATCATTTTCTGTTTTAGTAATAGGACTAGAACGTACATACAGTAGGCCCATGATTTTCTGTTTTAGTAATAGAACTAGAATATACATACAGTAGGCCCATTAAGGTTAAGATATCACCCAAACTTGTTCCCTCGAGCTCTGACTGATTTCTCCAGATCAGGGATCCCAAACCTTTTGAACCCGTGAGCAACATTCAGAAGTAAAAGAAGTTGGGGAGCAACACAAGCATGAAAAATGTTCTTGTAGAGCCAAATACTGTAAGTGCTATGATTGACCATTTGGTAGCCCCTATGAGGATTGTCAACCTACATTAAGGCTCTGTTTGGCAGTGCACCTGTCTTTTATACAATGTACAAAATAGGGGTGTGGAAGCACTCTAAAGGCTAAGTAATAGTATATTTAAGTATAATGGAAGTGCTAGTTTTAATGCACATTCCCTGGGCCCCTGTCTCAAAAGTAAGTTTACAAAACAGGGGTTTTTAGTTACAAAGTTATGATCATAAAGTTGAAAAGCCACCATACCACGTCAAGGTAAACCCCACATGGCGGTCCCTAACTTGTTTGCCTTTCGGCCATAGTATAAAAAGTCTTACTGCATAGTAGCATTCAGTTTAATCAGTGTCTGTTGAACCTTGGTTTCAGTGAAAAGGATCTATCCTCCCCCGCCAGTATGCGGCTTTTAAGGGAGAGGAATTGTCCAACCAACGCCCATTTTTAAAAGTATAGGGCCCCATTAGTTTAAGGGAGGTATGGGGTGCTATTAAAAACCACATGAAGCTCAGCCACAGCTTCTGGCAACAATACAATGTACAAAATAGGGGTGTGGAAGCACTCTAAAGGCTAAGTAATAGTATATTTAAGTATAATGGAAGTGCTAGTTTTATACTTAAATATACTATTACTTAGCCTTTAGAGTGCTTCCACACCCCTATTTTTATACACTGTCTTTTATACAACCAAAACTTTCCTCCAAGCCTGGAATTCAAAAATAATCACCTGCTTTGAGGCCACTGGGAGCAACATCCAATGGGTTGGAAAGCAACATGTTGCTCACGAGCTACTGGTTGGGGATCCCTGCTCCAGATGTTTCATGATAGCACACATCTTCACTTCACTAGCATTCACTTCACGAAGTGAATTAGAGGGAATTTTCTAAGTAAAAAAATTCGAAATTCCAAGTAATTTTTTGGATACTTCGACCATCGAATAGGATACCACAACTTCGAATCCGATTCAAAGTAAAATAGTTCGACCATTCGATAATCGAAGTACTGTCTCTTGAAAAAAAATTTGATTTCAATACTTCGCCAAATTAAACCTGGTGAAGTGCTATGTTAGCCTATGGGTACCTTCTAGAGCATTTCTCAAAGTCGAAGTTTTTTGAAGTCGAAGAAAAATCGTTTGATCGATGGATGAAATCCTTTGGATCGTAAGAACGATTTTACTTCGACCGCAAATGGCCAAATTCGATGTAAAAAAACGTCGACTTCGATATTCCAATTCGATGGTCGAATTTCGAAGCTTTTTCTACTTCGAAATTCGACCCTTGATAAATCTGCCCCTAATGTCTGTGAATGGTACAAAACGTTCAGTTGCCTTACCATACTTCCTCTGCCAAAGGACTACGAATGCAGTAAAGCCAATGAAGAAGAGAGTGCCACCAAGAATGGTCTTCCATTCACTTGATCCCTGGTTCATTTCAGTATAGCTCTCGTGGAATTTTATGCGGTATACTGAGAACAGAAAACACGATAAAACACATAAAAACAGCTCTATAAACAACAATTCAACTAAAAATAATTTGGTAAATATCGTAGATTACTGTCCAGTGTGGCCACAAACAGATTGTACTGAATTAACCAATTGTCTGGACCCTGGTATTTCTGTGCATGCAATAATGGGAGTCAATCAGACCAATTTGTGGGTTGCTTCAAAACAGTTTCAGTTGCACTAGAACATACATTAAAGATTAATGTGTAAACATCAAAAAAATCAGTGTAAAATGTAGTATAAAAACATGGTATTCATATAAAATTGTGTCTAAAAAAAATACCCAATAAAAATAAATGTTGCCTCCTGCAGTTTAATCCTGCTACTTGCAGTGTGTAAAAACTGTCCCCAGCCACTCGTTATGGTTCTTTCTCCCAAATACCAGTAGATCCACCACACAACTAATACAAAAGGCTTTGGATGGCAACCTTTTACAGAATATCAGTAATAATTTCAGGGTATTCCGAAATTCCACAATAATCTGAAGTAGAATCAGCACTAAACCAGTGGAAAATGAGTGGGGGGAACATTTTTACATGGTGGGTATTTTAGGTAGCAGCATGGCTATTAGTGGTGTAAAGAACAGAGTTTGTTTTAGTCAGTGAGGGTTCAAGGATAGTAAAGTTTTTCCATATACAGCTATGGGATCCGTTATCCGGAAACCCTTTATCCAGAAAGCGCTGAATTACGGAAATGCTGTCTCCCACAGACTCCATTTTATCCAAATAATCCAAGTTTTTAAAAATGATTTCCTTTTTCTATGTAATAACAAAACAATACCTTGTAATTGATCCAGCCTATTGGGTTTATTTAAAGGGATACGGTCATGGGAAAACAAATTTTTTTCAAAATGAATCAGTTAATAGTGCTGCCTTAGCAGAATTCTGCACTGAAATCCATTTCTCAAAAGAGCAAACAGATTTTTTTATATTCAATTTTGAAATCTGACATGGGGCTAGACATATTGTCAATTTCCCAGCTGCCCCAAGTCATGTGACTTGTGCTCTGATAAACTTCAATCACTCTTTACTGCTGCACTGCAAGTTAGAGTGATCTCACCCCCTCCCTTTTTCCCCCCAGCAGCCAAACAAATGAACAATTGGAAGGTAACCAGATAGCAGCTCCCGAACACAAGCTAACAGCTGCCTGGTAGATCTGAGAACAGCACTCAATAGTAAAAACCCATGTCCCACGGAGACACATTCAGTTACATTGAGAAGGAAAAACAGCAGCCTGCCAGAAAGCATTTCTCTCCTAAAGTGCAGGCACAAGTCACATGACTGGGAGCAGCTGGGAAATTGACAAAATGTCTAGCCCCATGTCAGATTTTAAAATTGAATATAAAAAAAATCTGTTTGCTCTTTTGAGAAATGGATTTCAGTGCAGAATTCTGCTGGAGCAGCACTATTAACGGATTCATTTTGAAAAAAAAAATTTCCCCATGACAGTATCCCTTTAATGTTTATATTATTTTTTTCATACTTTTAGTCTGCTAAAAAAAATCAACGGAAAGATCCGTTATCCGGAAAACCGGATAGACAGAATACAGGTCCAATCTGGCATTTATACTGCCATCTTGGTGAAACATAAAAGAGAAATCCTTTTTTAGTGCTTGTGTCATTAACTTTTAAGGTGACAAATATCTGATTTTTTTTATAAGTTGTTTATATGTACTTTAGTTAAATACTACAAATGCTTACAGGAACATTAACACCAACAAGCGACAGTGTTTAAAGTAATGAAAATATCATGTACTGTTGCCCTGCACTAGTAAAACTGATGTGTTTGCTTCAGAAACACTACTATAGTTCATATAAACAAGCTGCTGTGTAGCAATGACGGAAATTGAAAAAAACTATATGGCACAGGTTAAATAGTGGATAACAGATAACACCATTATGTTCTACAGAGCTTAGCTGCTGTGTAACCGGAGTCTTTTCTTCTTTGAATGGCTGCCCTCATTGCTACACAGCAGCTTATTTATATAAACAATAGTAGTGTTTCTGAAGCAAACACAGCAGTTGTACCAGTGCAGGGCAACACTGCATTATATTTGTATTACTTTAAAACACTTTCATTTTTTATGTTATTGTTCCTTTAAAGGGAAATTGCTACATAACAAATAATTTCAAATCCAATTCTATCATTTTAGTCAGGTAAAATAAATATTACTTACACTAAGTTGATTTTCCCTTATTTAATTTTTTTTTTTTGGAATACACAATCACCACGAGAAGGTAGGCACCATTTTTTGCAAGCTTTGCATCAACTCAAAATTGAAAGTGGGTTTCCTTTTCATCTCAAAAGGACTATTATACAGTTTTTTTATGTCTGGGTAACAAGTCCCCTTTAACTGCTTGCATATGTCCTTGTTTAGAACATTACTTACGATCCAGCTTCTCTTTGGAGCTCAGTGATGCCCACGCTCCCTTTTCCTTATCCTTCAGAGCTTTTTGTTCAACAGAAAGAGTATCTACGAAAGCAATATCAGGCAGAGGCACGTCACGACGATCAACGTAGATAGGAAGGCTGTAAGTGTCTGGTGTGGCAACACCAGCTTTAAAGAAAAACAAAAACGTAATGATTATGAGCTAAATACATAAAAACAAATATTAGATTTACTTTCGGACTGATGCAATGCCATTAAAATTAAGCTGTGGGAAAAACAATAAAAAAATAATTTCTGTCGCCAGAATCCCTGTAAAGAGCTCAATGTGCTGACATTATATAAACCACAAAAAATGCAGTTATGTCCTTGAGCTCCCACTTCTTAAAGCCTCTGAAACATGGCACTAGCCACTCATCACATTTTCCCCTACATTTGAGGAGTGCATGGTGAGTGAAATGTTTTATATTAGCAATGTGTTTTCGGTGGACCTTCAGTGAAGTTCAAATGCCAGACTATGTACAGCATGTTAACCCTTATGCACAACCCAAAACGGTTTTAAACTTTCCTGGAAGTGGAATAGCTTTGCACACTGCAGTCTTTGCGTCAGTGCCATTTGAAAGTACGGTGTGCAGTTAGGGTTGCCACCTTTTCTGAAAAAAAAAAAAAATACCGGCCTTCCTATATATTTATCTTTATATGAATAGAATATGAGGCAGGTATGCTGCTTAAAAGTAATTAATTTACGGTGCAAATCAATTACTTTTGAGCAGCATACCTGCCTCATAGGCTATTCCTTGTTACTACTACAAATATTGCTTTTTTCATATTAATAACATTGTGATCAACCATCATTTTTACTGGCCAGTTGGCAACCCTATGTGCAGTACCTTTTCTAAGCTAACATGCCCTGATCTTGCTCTATCTGCCAGCTTTCGGCAAGTACCTGAAACCCACGCTACAAAGGTCGTTAATCTAGAACATAGACCTTGTGCTACCCACCTTCCAAGCATCTATCAGGCCCAGAAATAAAAAAAGAAAAATGCGCTGATAACTAATTGATTATATTTAAAGTACACTTTAAAAATATTTATCCTACAGTATAGTGTACAGAACAGGCAGAAGGAAGAGGGGGGGGTTATCTGTGATATGCACCCCAAACTACTAAGAGCCGTAGAGAATAGATGTAAATAACCAATTTCCCTAACCATCTCAGGGGGGGGGGAAGAGGGGGAACAGCTGAAGACCTAACTTTGACCAAAGAAGGCCATGACCTTCTGCACCAAAACTGCAGTATATGGCAGAAACCAGTATAAATCTAGTATAGACAGTGCAACTGGTCATTGCAGAGGCACAGTTATCTTACACAAATCCAATAGCTATGCACAAGCTTACTGGACTTCTACAGGGTTTTGCATTTACTTGATTTTACATAGTGATGGGTTCACAAAAAGCAGTGCAGAAAAAAGTGTAGATAAAAAGTGCAGAAATATTTTTTTAAAAATGTTCGAAGTGTATAAATGAAGTCCAATTTAGTCACAAACGTATTCCAATTATAAAAGATCAAATATTATTTACCATGTCCCTGCAGACATACTGATGTGGACAAGGCTCTCTTCCCAACCAAGCTGAGCACCCGTGAGGACAGCATTCTGTATAAAAAGAGATACTTTAAGTAAATACAAATGTATGTAGTTACCCCAATGACAAAGGACTGATACCAATTACAACCATTGTATTGCCACGGAATGGAAAAGTTTTTTTATTATTATTTCTTGAAATTAGTTTCCATTTGAAAGGCACCAAATATTTTAGCCATTGTTAGAAGTCAAAAAAGTGTAACAGAATGTAAAGGTCTTTCACATGACCCATATGAAAGACAGAGTGACTTTGGCCACTGTAAAAAAAAAAAAAAACAGCACAAAGTGGAATTTTAAAAGCGTTTAAAGGAGAAGGAAAATCTTCTTGCACTCGGGGATGACAAATGTTAGGCACCCCCAAGTGATTGTATTTACTTACCTGAAACCCTGGGCCTGTGCTCCTATCAGCAGAAAACTGCACCATCCTGGGGTTATTCCAGTGAGCACCAATGAGTGATCCTCTTCCGTCTACTTCTTTATTCTCGTGGCTGTGCAGGCGCAGTAGGGCGTAAAGCCGAACTTTAACTAAAAAGTCGGCTATTTCGTTCTACTGCGCATGTGTCTCGCCCGGGAGATTTTGAAGAAAGAAGAAGCCGGAAGAGGGTCGCTCTGTGGGTATAACCCCAGGCTGGTGCAGTTTTCTGCTGATAGGAGCCTGAGGTTTCAGGTAAGTAAGTACAACCAAATGTTAGGCACCCCTAGTGCAAGACAACTTTCCTTCTCCTTTAAGGTGGTTAGACTTGTGCCACTTGTCAGAATACCACTTCCCACTGTCCTAAATAGAAAACAGAAGACAGCAAACGTTTAGCAAACATTCTCTAGAACAATTTGTGATCTGAAAGGCATCAGCATTTCACAGGTGAATGTTTTTTAAAACCAAGAATCCTGGGAATCCACCTAGCCCTGTTTAAAGCAGAAAACCGATTTGCCAGAGCTACATGCATCTGGAGGCACATCTTGTTCTAGTGCCTTCAGTGGGACAGAGCAATTGCAGAAATGGGGCACTCAGTTGTAAGGGAAGTGAAGAAAAAATAAAGAAAAGATTATAATAATTCAGGGTATGATTTAGGTACAATGAATACTGTAATTCCCCAACAAGTACACAGATAAGATTATGTATGCAGAAAATCTGTATTTACTTCATTCTTCTGGAAGTGTTCATTAATCATTAAGTGTGCATTGGTCACACTGGGAGGATATATTTCTTATTATAAGGGGCAGAAGCTGCCATTATGGCTCAGATATGGCTCCAAAGAATAAAGGGAAACGGTATATCAATTAGTCATTGATTGTTGTGTTTGTCCAGTCAAAACCGATTGTTTAAGGTGATACAATTCTGCTTATTAACCCCTCATATTGAGCAGATTCTTGGTCCGATCTGTGTGACACACGAATACAGCGCAAATCAAATGGGTCAGATTCAGCTGACAATGCCCCGCACCCAAACATGTCAATGTCAAACATGCTGCTGGACCTCAAGCCTCATAAAATATTAATTTATATTTGCAAGGATTAGAATTAATGACAAGCGAATCTTCCCAGACACAGTGAACTCTAATCCCCTGAGTAGACAGTACCTTCCTCGAGCAGTCACTATCAGCAAGGAAGAGCAGAGAGGACACCGGAAACCAGCGACCAGAGCACAGGATGGGAAGAGATACCCCGCCCACCACCGCAATGAATCACGGGGACGTCCCGAAAAGAGCCAATGAAAATCACCCCCTCCGTCGGCGTGGTTCTCTCTCTAGTTGTAGTGTAAGAAAGGCTTTGCCCTAACAAAGATGACTGCCTCCGCGCCATCACATGACCTAAAGTCGACGATTCAGCCTTGACAAATAGGAAGCAGCTGTGTGTGGCTTCGCTTACTTGTAGGACGGCGCAGGACCCGGCATCTCGCTTTGCGGCTGCGTGCTAGCGCAAAGGCTCACGGTGCCAAGAGATTATAGGCCGGGATATTACTTAGCGGAAGAAACCGGCGAAAAGAACGTAGAGGAGGAATGAAAGGGCAGTAACCGCAGTGTGACACTATTGTTTAGAGTCAACCATTGGGCTGTCATAGTTGTGACTCTGCTCTGTCATTCATCGCTGGATTCTCAATCACTAATACAGGGTATGGTTGTATATATTTCATTGTTTGCTTGACTCTATCACTGTATATGTACACTGTTGCAATCACATCTTGCCAGATCACACGAGCTCATGTTCCTGAAGGAAAACTTGTTGTACAACCACAACTCCCTTATTGTAGTGCAGGATGTTGGAGACACTGCATAAGAAACAGACGTTGATTACACTACTGTAATAAATATATTTCTACTGTCACCCCCACTGCCACCTGAGTTTATCTGTTGCTTCATTAGGCCTGTAATCTTCATTTCTCGCTATTATTTTCACTTCAATGCCATATAAAATAGCAGCATATTTACTCAAAGAATTTACCCCCTCCTGCTTCTTACGGTGTACCACTAAATATAGTTTTGCATGGGTTCCAGATTATCTGAGCCATATGCTCCAATGCTACCTTAACCCCAAATGCCTTTTCAGATATTGTATCCTTTAGACCAATTCGGCAGTTTATCTGCCCATGTGTGGGGGCTCCCGACAGGTCCTCCTGATCAATATCAGGCCAAAAACCGGACAGATATCGATTGGTCAAGTTTGATTTTTTTGTACGATCCATGACTGCATCAGCTCCGTCGGAGCCCTTTTTACGGCCGAAAGTTCGGATTCATCCGATATTGCCCAGCCGTTACTGGACATATCCGGTTATTCGTGGATGCGGTCCGACCGCCTGTTTGGGCATTGTTAGGATCCGATCGTTGGGCCCTAGGGCCCACGATCGGATCAGCCTGATATTGCCCACCTCAAGGTGGGCATATCGGAGGGAGATCCGCTCGTTTGGCGATATCGCCAAACGAGCGGATCTCTCCATGTATGGACACCTTTAGATAAGATATCTTATAGGGGGGATTCCTTTTGCCTAGAAGATGTAATAGAGCTCACTCTATTAAAATCACCAGACATCATGTCTCTCTTCATGCAGGATTTCTGCAAAAGGCAGTTAATTTGTTAGATTTCGTTTGTACTGGAATCCGTTATTTGAGTGAGCTCTAATTCATCTGCTAGGAAAGGAAGCCCCCCCCTATAAGATATACTGGATCATACATCTGACACCCAACTGCTGCATGAAGACAGAATGAAGAGAAACAGATGCTGAGAGAGGAATAGTGAATATAAACTTGATTATTTCAGAAACAATGCAGAGTATTTAATTGATTGTATTTACAAAGTTTCTTATTTCAGTATGAGGAAGATTATATTAAATTTTCATTTTGCGATAGTTCCCCTTTAAAAATACATATGGGTACAGCAAAATGCTTTTTAGCCGCATAACATGTCCTGCATTGTGTCTGAGGTATACAGTGTTCAATTATGTTTCCAGTTATGAGCATATTCCACATGGCAGCCTATTTCTGAGCTGCAACAAATATCAGCCACAGGTACGAGCTATGGCTCACATTGCTAACAACAGACCTCTTACTGGGATAGCCAGCTACATTTCATTTTTTTTATAACTGGAGATGATGCTTTACCAATTAAGGAAATGTAAATTTGCTATTTTTTATCCTGTTTAGAAAATGCCGGCATTTAAGTTAACAACACAAGCTTTCTGCAAAATGATGCTTCATAGCGCAAAATATCCATACTGTACTGTAAATGGCATTTTGGTGGCTCAGAAGCAAAAGCGTAAAGACGGTCATCAGCAAGTCCTGTTTGTGGACTGTATCCCACTTTTTCATGGCACTGTTGCTTTGGCACCTGTACTGGAAGTTGCATTAACACTGGTAAGTAATGAACTCTTCATTTTTCTAACATATTTAGGTATGGCTTTCTTTTTTAAATAACTGTGAAACGTTTATATCATATGAATGATTGCAAGGCCACAGTCTTTAGAATAAGCAAAAAAAGATGAAAGAACTAATCAAAACTGTCTGGAAGCACCTGACATCACTGGGAAGGTCCCAGCTGAACACACTGACAGCTGGGACCACTTTGCAACATTTTACTGAATGAACAATACCACCTTCCTTTGACTACTCCCATTCCAAAAGGCAGAGCACATGTTCCTGTGATGTAAGTGTTATACTAAATTCAGGGGGTTGTGGAAGCACTCT
Source organism: Xenopus laevis (assembly GCF_017654675.1). Taxonomy (NCBI): domain Eukaryota; kingdom Metazoa; phylum Chordata; class Amphibia; order Anura; family Pipidae; genus Xenopus; species Xenopus laevis. Next base: position 46,485,204 of record NC_054378.1, read on the forward strand.
TAAGGCTAAATTAAAGTATATTTAAGTATAATGGAAGTGCACAATGCACTTTCCTGGTCCCCTGTCTCATAAGCAATTCAGTATAAATGCAAGTGCATGTGTTTACAAAACAGGGGTTTTTAGTTACAAAATTATGATCATAAAGTTTAAAAGCCACCATACCACGTCAAGGTAAACCCCATATGGCAGTCCCTAACTTGTTTATCTCAGGTCATAGTATAAAAAGACTTGGTTCTCTACATAATAGCATTACCTGTATTCAGTGTGTGTTGAACATTGGTTTCAGTCTGAAGGCTGAGTCCTCCCCCGCCAGTAAGGGCTTTTAAGAGAGAGAGATTGCCCAAACCGACGCCCATATTTAAAAGCATAGGACCACCATTAGTATAAAGGGGGTGGGTATGGGGTGCTATTAAAAACCACATGAAGCTAAGCCACAGCTTCAGGCATATTCAATATACAAAATGCGGGGGGGTTGTGGAAGCACTCTTAAGGCTAAATTAAAGTATATTTAAGTATAATGGAAGTGCTACTTACAATGCACTTCCCTGGTCCCCTGTCTCATAAGTAATTCAGTATAAATGCAAGTGCAGGTGTTTACAAAACAGGGTTTTTTTTTAGTTACAAAGTTATGATCATAAAGTTGAAAATCCACCATACCACGTCAAGGCAAACCCCATACGGCGGCTCCTGACATGTTTATCTCAGGTCATAGTGTAAAAAGACTTGGTTCTCTACATAATAGCATTACCTGTATTCCGTGTGTGTTGAACATTGATTTCAGTCTGAAGGCTGAATCCTTCCCCGCCAGTTAGGGCTTTAAGAGAGAGAGATTGCCCAAACCAACGCCCATATTTAAAAGCATAGGACCACCATTAATATAAAGGGGGTGGGTATGTAAGTGTTGGTCCAGCTTGCTGAGTGGGACTCCAAGAGAGCTCCTTGGAATTATATTATTGTATTTGGGGACAAGAAATAACACTTGCCTTCTTAAAGTACACGTAAAGCCTACATTTTCCTACTGTGTATATAAGTTGGGCATATCGTCCCAACCCAAGCCACATCATTGTTACTGCATATGTACCCCCTCCATTTGCCAGTGCCGTCATATTTTCCCAAAACAAATAGCAGCTTTCACCCGGTGGCCATTTTCCCTCTGGTCATTTTCCCATCAGTAACATTGACATCTGCAAACAAGACATGTATGCTGTAAAGTTCATGCAGTGCAGAATGCAGGTTTACACAGGCACAACATATTTTGATAAAAAGTTCTGCTTGGGCTGAGCGCTGTAATGGTAAGAGTTCAGGAGAGGGGGTTAGGAGAAAAAAAATAGGATCAGACCGCTAAAGCAATGCTATCTCTTCATTGGCTGTTAGACATGAGGGTGTGTTTAGTAATCTGAGCTGAGAAGAACTGAGCATGCTCATAAGTCAACAGCCAAAGCAAATTCCTGAGGGAGGGGGCCGAGTGGGTTAGAGAGGAGAAGAATTTCTAAGTGATTAAGGGGATGCTGCAGCCTTACTGTAACCTTTTAACAACCAGAGGGGCAATTATGTAAAGATTTCAAAGAGGCTGTTCACTGATTAATTTTTTTTAAGATGGCTATATATGCAAAGATCTGCTTGTTTGGTGAGGTTGCCAAACAAGCAGGTCTCTCCCTGATATGCCCACCTTGTGGTGGGAAATAGGCTGATCCAATTGTGTACCCAAGGGCCCATCAATCGGATCTTAATGATGGAGATACAGGAGGTTGGAGGAAGTACTGCATCAATGAGCTAATGCGGTCCTCAATCTGACAGGATTTTTAATCATCTGTCTTATTTCCAGCCCAATATCATTCAGGGAAACTTGTTGGAAGGCCTCTATACACCACCTTTACTGTTTGCTTGCTTTTTTTGCTTGCTAAAGTGTATGTTCCTCAGTCAGAACACTCATTGTCTACTTCAAAACTATGTCCAGACAGTTCACGTTCAGTTCAAGAAGTAATCGTCAGGAGCATGGATTTTTTTGTGCCTTGAACAAATCCTATCAATAATGTTCCAACATCTACTGGAAGATCTTCATAGAAGGGTAGAGTGTGGAAAATACTGTGTAGGTGTGTAAGCAGGAGACACTATGGTCTGTTTTACTAAAATTCAAAAAAAAGACTAGTACTTTTGCATTCCCTTGTTGGGGATTAAAGGCAACCCTGGACCAAAAGTTGTTTTAAAACCTAGAGTTTACACTGTATCATGGTTATAACGGGGAGGTCTGACATACACATGACTCATTGCCTGCTTTTTTTATGACTGAAATAGATATTTAATAATTACGAATGATTATATTGGTGTAAAAACTTACTGCTTATATGAACTTGTTGTTATCTATATGTAAAACAAATACATAGCTTATTGTATTGCATTCCTGCAATTGCTCATATTTCTGTTTCTCTTTCTAGATCGATACCTGGTGCAAAGAGAATGACTATGTGATTGCTGGATATTATCAAGCAAATGAACGTCTAAGAGACACCGGGTCAGTATTATCTTTAAACTTTTGGCATCTTTCATTCATATTTTTTTTTATGGTTGATTAGTTGCCACTTTTTTTTGTGACCAAGTGAAACACTCACCAAATGAGAACCAGTCTCTTACTTGCTTGTATTTCAGTACAGTTTCCCTTCAACTGACCATACTTTCTGCCCGGCCAGAACAACGTGCGTTTTTCTTACATCTTTATACAATTAACTATATATTTCTTTTTGTTTTCATAGTCCAAACCAAGTTGCTGAGAGAATAGCATCACGGATAGCAGAAGGCTTTAATGATGCTGCCCTAATAATGGTATTAACATTTTTACTCATTTTAAAAGGCCTCTCTTTTTTGTGAAAAGTTAGAACAGCAGAAAAGTTGAAACTAGAGAGTTCAAAGTACAAATTGTCTTGGTTTACTGTATTTTTGCTGTATTTCTTTTTCTAACATAGCATTTATTCATTGAGAAATAGTGAATTAAGCCAGTACTCTATTGCACAGAACAGTAAAATATATAGATATAGAGATATAGATAGATAGATAGATAGATATAGATATATAATACACAAAAGCCATGAATATCCTGTAAAATATATCCTTATAAACGGTGAGTTCTGATGTCATTTCTGTCACATGATTCACTTAAATTTGTGTATTATAATAAATAAAGTACCCCCCGTTGTAAAATATGAGGATATTAGAAGTAACCTCGGAGTTCCATGACCTGTATAAAAACACTCGGCCTTCGGCCTCGTGTTTTTATATGGTCATGAAACTCCTCGGTAACTTATAATATCCTTATATTTTACAAGAGGGGGTACTTTATTCACTATATTATTTATTATTATATTGCACAGAACAGTAAAATAGATAGATAGATATATAGATATTCTCTCCAATGAGTATCCGCACTCCAAGGCTGCTGCTGATGGCGGGGTGCACAGTGATTATATGTATATCAATTATCAGTAGACCAGCACTCCCTTTTAAAATGTAATATTTTTTATTATTGTCATGGTATCAAACCGACGTTTTGGTCCACATTAGGACCTTTTTCAAAGATGATGCTTGAAAAAGGTCCTAATGTGGACCGAAACGTCGGTTTGATACCATGACAATTGATATATATATATATAGATAGATAGATAGATATAGAGAGAGATATATATATATATATATATATATATATATATATATATATATATATAGAGATAGAGATAGAGAGATAGAGAGATGTGTGTGTGTGTATAAATATTTATACATACATGTTAATAACATAAACCTATTTTAATAAATGTGAGCCAGGGTAATATTTTGGGCAGGGCAACATGGTAATAAAAATACACGGTCTTTATCTCTGACAGGTGGACAACGCCAAGTTCTCCATGGAATGCATAAGCCCTTCCTTTCATGTGTATGAGCACCATGATAACAGGTGGAAAAGCAGAGACCTGCATGAGTGAGTTATTGCAGCCATGTTCACTAATGATTAATAATATATGTCTGTTGACTTGAAATTCAGAGAGCTTTATCCATATATGTTTCCAACATAAATTAGTGTGATCTAAAGTTGGTTTTGTTTTCCAACTTGAATTCATTTTAAAAAATTTTTTTCATATTTGCATTTATGTATAGCAAGTTTTGAATTTTCAAGGGCACTCAAAAACAGTTTGTTTTTGATTTCAGGGATTTTTTTGAAGATTGGCCAGAAGCTCAAAAGATTACAGCATCCCTCCTAGACAGCAGGTCATATGAGTCTCTTGTGGATTTTGATAGTCATCTTGATGATCTTCGGAATGACTGGGCCAACCCAGATATCAACAAGTCCATTCTTCATCTATGCTAAGATTATAAGAGTTCTCTGGTGTGGTCCATGCTATGCAACATGACCTGACCTGTGAATGTAGAATCTGTTGTTAAGCAACATCTCCACCTCAGTGTGAAGAGGCAATGGTAGTTGACAGTATGGATCATATGGAAGCTGGAAAAGTTCTTGAGTGGTTGGTTTCCTCACTAAAAAGCCAAGACCGTTATCTTCATGCCATAGAGAATAGTGAACTAGCCAGCAGAGTTTGAAAAGGTTTGCCCTTTCACTGGAGGTTTGAGTGCTGTTTTCTAAAAACCCAAGAGCAGCATTTCTAATTCGATCTTCAATTTTCTCAAACCACATCTAAAGAAGTGGATTTAACACAGACTTCAATATGTTTGGTTCTAATTTTTAACTGTAATTAAATGGAGGTTTAAACCATGCATTTTAAGAAACTGGATATGTGACTATGTCCTAAATCTTATAACAAAGCATTTTATTTGTTGCTACATACACTGAAAAGATTACCGTGATTGTTGTGGAAATTGCACCAGATGAGTAGATCCCTGTACACGTTTTTTTTTTTTGTTTTGTTTTTGTTTTTTAAACTACGTGAATTTCATTTATTGACTGAACAGTTAATTAATTTAACAAGATTGTGAAGATTTCAATTGTCAAATGATCTTGTTTGTTATCAGTATATATGCATTAGTATCTTTCTCAGCTGTATGCCTATAGATCCCTTGGCTGACACTTGTGTTTTTTATGCTATTAATTATTTTACAAAGTTCATACAAAACCCACCTCAGCTTCCCTTTTTTATATTAAACTTTTTCAGTAATCACGGTGATTTATTTTTCCTTGCTGAAAAGCATCTTCCCCTATTTAATTTTATTTTGATTCATTTGTATCTCCAAATAGTTTAAAATCTAAAATAAAATTCACTTGAAGCAGATAAGTGCGTTTTTTCCTTTTTTAATGGTAAGACTAATTACCGTAGGAAAAATAGACCGATTTTGCCTGGCACCGTGCTTTAAAGTATGAAGAAAGTCTTACGAGTTCCCTCCATAAAGGTAAGTCATGTTCAGCTTAACTATTTCTACAACATGTTATTTTTTTTTGGGTTTGTTTTTTTGAGACACTGACAATAGTTGCGTCACCTTGTCACTACAGAAAACTGTAAGGCTTTAAGGAGCAGTTAGTATTTAATCTGTTGAAGACAGGTCCAGGTGCATGGCATAGGATTAAAGGTGGCCATACACGAAGAGGTGGGCAATATCGGGCCCACGATCGGATCCTAACGAATAGTAATGGGCGGTCGGATCGCGGGACCGCATCAACGAATAGATACGGCCACGATCCGACAGGATTTTCGTCCCATCCGATCGAGATTGGCCAGATCTTGATCGGGGAATCCCGTCGGGGGGGCCCCATACACGGGCTAATAAGCTGCCGACACGGTCTGTCGTGAGGCTAGATTTTTTTTTTTCTGATTCCATTTAGGCCCTTTCCTATAATACTAGTCTGTCGGTCAGAATACTTCTGGTTGCTAACGTAAATAGGCCTAAAAACCAGAACAATCTGAAAGGGCAGAATATGCACTTTTTCAATATTCATAATGACTAGTGCATTTACTGAACATACTTTATCCTTTTTATTGTTGAAATAATTATTATGAAATATCTGCTTTTTGATGTTACACATTCTCTGTCCTCTTCATACAAACACCACAATGAAGGCCATGCACAGTGCCTATTGATTCCTTAGAAGTGATCATGCTTTATTGTTATGGAACTTGCAATCACAGTGGATTATTTTATGCTGATCAAGAGAAATGGGCTTTTACTTGTTAGACTATAAACGTCTGCTCCTACTACAGGTATAGGATCCCTTATCCGGAAACCCGATATCCAGAAAGCTGAGAACTACGGAATGGCTGTCTCCCATAGACTCAATTTTTTCCAAATAATCCAAATTTTTAAAAATGATTTCCTTTTTCTCTGTAATAATAAAACAGTAGCTTGTACTTGATCCCAACTAAGATATATAATAAATCCTTATTGGAAGCAAAACCAGCATATTGGGTTTATTTAATAATTAAATGAATTTCTAATAGACATAAGGCATGAAGACCCAAATTACAGAAAGATCTGTTATCCGGGAAAACCCCAGGTCCCGAGCATTCTGGATAACCGCGGTTGTCCCATACCTATAGTAAGCTTTATGTTGAGGATAGTGTGTTTATAGTGATTTGCATATTTGGCTTAGGCCAGACATGGGGGCAGATTTACTAAAGGGCGAAGTGACTAACGCTAACGATGATTTGTCAGCATTCCAGTTTTCAGGGACTTCACAGATTTCCTAACGGGCGCAGGCGTCACTTCACTAGCGATGGAGATGGCGTATCGGTGATTCGCACTCTATCGCCAGGCGAACTTTCGATCTGGCAAATGGACGTTACTCCGCAAATTGACTAAGATGCGGATTTTACTGAACTTTACCTCTTTCGCCAGACTTCCCTTCGCCAGCTCAGACCAGGCAAAGTGCATTGGAGTGCATAGGACTTCCTTATTCTTCTTACTTGCATCATATTTTTTAGCGGAAAAAATGCTGGTGTCTTTTTTCCTTTTTTCAGATTGTCCTGAAAAATCTGGACAAAAAAAATCCTGAAAAATCTTTTTGGCTAACCGGTTTCCCCCAGACATTTTCTAACGTATGGAGCATTAACTATACAGTGGGCTCATGTGTAGGGCAGTATAACAACTCTATTTTTTGAGTCTAGGTGGCATATTTATCAAGGGTCGAATTTCAAATTAAAAAGTTTTTGCAAATTCGAATCGAGTTTGGACTATTCCCTAGTCGAGGTACACAAAAAATTCTAAATTCGAATGTTTTTTTATTCGAAAATTCACCTCGACCTTTGATAGATCTGCCCCTAGGTGTGTTATATTAAATGGGTGTTTACTTATGCAATCAGTTATTTTGTTTGTTTTTTTTGCAGTAGATTTAAATCACTTATGCAGAGATCTGTTTTAATTTTGACATCAGTCTTTCTGTTGATCAGTATCAAAAAAAGCAAAATAAGTCTATAACAATAAATATGTGATGCTTTTATTTTAGGCACTGTATGTACCAGATGGAAGAGGAGCGGTATGCACTACTTCCCTTTGTCTGGAGCACCATTGTTGCCATTGTAATACCGGTATGGGATCCTTATTCAGAAACCCATTATCCAGAAAGCACCGAATTACATGAAGGACATCTCCCATAGACTCTTTTAATTAAATAATTCTAATTTTTTAAAAAAAAAAATATTTATTTTTTGGTCTGTAATAATAACCAGTACCTTGTTCTTGATCCCAACTTGGATACTGTATAATGAATCCTTTTTGGTGGCAATACAATCCTATGGGGTTTAATTAATGTTTAAATTATATTTTAGTAGATTTAAGGGATTAAGAGGAAGAGTTGATCATATATATGATTGCCTCCTCCTCCTCAGTCCCTTAAATCTAATAAAATATTTATATTCAATTCAAATATATTAAAGATGGCCAACTATGGCAAGCGTATCTCTGGTCTGGCCAGTCCTACACTTGCTTCAACTGATTCATTTAGACAGAATGAAACCCTAAAAATGCATATGGCTAGAAATGACATATTTTATTTGACAAGCCATGAGGTTCAGCACATCAGGGAAGAACAGAACAGATTAATTTCCCAAGTTCACCAAATATGTAAGGTTTTGTCTATTTTTGCCTAATACAGTCCTTTTGCCTTGCCTTGCCTTGTCTGTCTGTGGGATCTGTGAGTGCCTGCCGTCCTTCCCTGGTATGATACCTCCACCTCGAGCTGTAGGTCTGGGGCATGTGCAATCAGACCCATGTATAAACTTGTGAGACTTTCCACTGATATGGCTATGTACCAGGAACTTTTAGTGAAATCTAAAAAAGATTCAGTATCTCAAAGGAGTTTTACATCTTAGATTTTGTTAGGAGTGTTTGTGACACACACATGCGCAGTGTGCTCTGGACAGCTGCTGAGAAGCTAAGACAAGAGAGGCAGCTGCTCAGGGCTCTCTATGCCACAATGGGATTTTTCCTTCCTCCCTATTCCCTTTGCCGCTCCAATACCGTACTCACCCCTGCCGTATTGAGCCTTCTGTTCTTCAGCAAAAGGCCATGCATTCCACAATGGAATGCACAGCCATCTTGGATTTATCAGAGACATATATACCTCCCAACCCATTTTTAAAGGAACAGTCATGGGTGTCCACATATAGGAGCAAGGGGGGCAATGCCCCACTGGACTTGTACTTCATGCCTATCTTGCCCATGTGCATCTGTAATGGCTCAGCCCGGGACCCTGAGGGAGAAGGCACATACCCCGCCACACAATCATCAGTGTCAGACTGGGACATCAGGGGCCCACCCAAAAACCTTAGACCAGGGGCCCACTCTCAGTAATATTATTCTTTCTCTCCTCACTCAACCTCTATTCTCCTAGTCTCGTTTCTTTACATAATATAATACTATCATCTATCATTTAATCTATTTACTCTTTTAGTTCTCATAGAAATATAGAATGACCATTAAATATGCCAAATGTTTAGCAGCATGAAGGCCCACTGACACCTGGGCCCACTGGGAGTTCTCCTGGTATCCCGGTGGGCCAGTCGACACTGACTCTAGGTAATTACACCTGGTGAAAACATTTTCATTATCATACCTCCTTTGTCTTTGTGTTGTCTGTGAAAATTTTATGTGCTGCTCAGACACCATATGATTTCAAGTATTTATATAACGTAAATGATACACTTTTTTTAGTCCCAACTCACTGCAATGTTGCTTCATTCAGTAACTGCTTAGACATCCCACTGTGCCGCACAATAAAAACCACCTACATAGTATCGCCAAAATTAGTATATCTTTTTTTTTTAAAAAAGGTATTATGTTGAGTAGTTAGGGGCCCCTGAAATGGTGCATTTTGGTGAAGAGAAATACCATAAAACTGTCATCTTGGGCATTCCTCTGGGCTTACCAGAACTCTGCTGTAATATGTAAGTGTATAGAATCCCTTTTGGTGTACGTATCTAGAAGTGCCAGAAAGAATCCAAGTACAGGTATCTCATTCCAGTGCTCTGACATACACAAAATTCGGCTTAACTTGTTCTAAAGTGTAGTCACATTAACAATAGATATCACTTGCAAACAGAGATCAGAGCTAAGGTACTATTCCATGTTCTGAAATAAATACTACAAGCAGTGCTGTTGGTTCCCTTTACTACTCGTAAAGATTTCATGATATTGAATATTTTAAGGTACTAACATTTAATTTCAGATAATTTGTTTCTGTCCTAGGGCTGTATTTAAGTCCGATGCCACCCTAGGCACCTGACCTAAACACGCCCCCTACACTGTGCGCATGACATCACTTCAGCCAAACAATTGCCTGCAATATCCCTTTATCAATAATATCATCATTCATACTGTATGTCTAAACTGCTGGTCTTGCTGTCATTTAACCACCCACAGTCTCAGTATTACCCTGTTGCTTTATCAGCTTTTTACAGAGGGAATTGTGTAATGCACTTTTAGCTTGTATAACCTTCCTCCATACAGTACAGCTAGCTATGTTCAATTCCAGGGAATTTTAGACAACTAAGGTAAAAGAGCATGAGATGGTGATTCTAAAACAGAAAACTTCCTATAAGTCCTATGGGGGATAGTAGGACTGACACAGCAGTTATATGTTGTTTCAGTTTCATTGTTAGAACCAAAGAGAAACATAACCAATGCGACCATTTCCTGCTCTATAAGAGCATTATTCTAACTTCTCCCCCTCTATATGTTATCCCTGCCAAATCCCTAGCCCAATACCCACAATAAAGATACACACAATGACTTAGTGGTTAATCTGTGTAATCCACAGCTTTATTAATAATTAGATAAACTGTGCTTTTTGATCCCAAGGAAGGCAAAAAACCTCTGAAAAGCAAATTTCCTTCACTAGAGGGAAAAATTCCTTCCTGACCCCCTAAAGGTGATCAGATTTGCTCCCACGATCAATGCGCCACATTGAATCAAGGGAAGCCGTGGGGGGGGGGAATATGGTAAGGTAAGGGACTGTGGTGAAAGGATGAGAAAGAGAAGGGAATATGGCAGCATAAACATGGGCACATTTAAGCCGCACGATGAATGCTGCATTCCTTTCCATTCCATTGGCCCCCGGGTAGCCTGCAGACCCCGGCATTTGCAGTCTGAGGGATGGAATGAAAGGGAATGCAGGGTCTACCAAGTGGCTTAAAGGAGTTCCTGTGTATAACACCATATTTTGGATAAAGGGGAGGAACCACTGGTGGCTGAAAGCACCACTGGTGAAAGTGCAGTGGATGAAAGGGGGGCATCACTGGTGGAATTGAGATGCCCCATACTTACTGCTGTTTCCTGAGGATGTGGTGCCTAGACTGAGGTGCATCGGTATTTGGTACCGAGGAAACTGCTGGTGGTGCTGGTATCATGTGCCGTTTGTGAGTTGTTCCGAGGACCATCTGTAAAACCAAACAAAATAACTCAGACTATGTATTTTGTTACCTTAGCAACTGATATTCCTGTAAAATCTTTATATGGGTATGGGACCTGTTATTCAGAATGCTTGGGACCTGGGGTTTTGTGGATAACAGATCTTTCTGTAATTTGGATCTTCATACCTCAAGTCTACGAGAAAATCATGTAAACATTAAATAAATGAAATAGAATGTTTTTTCTTCCAATAACTATATCTTAGTTTGAATCAAGTACATGAAACTGTTTTATTATTACAGAGAAAAGGAAATCATTTTTAAAAAATTGGATTAGTTGAATAAAATAAAGTCTATGGGAGATGGACTTTCCGTAATTCGGAGCTTCTTGGATATTGGGTTTCCGGATAACGGATTTCACACCTGTATTATTTAGGAGCACATTAAGCACAAATCAGGTGATTAAGCACCATTAAATGATTGACCAAGTGTGGGAAAGAAAAGGATGGATTATATACTGCACCTGAATATCTCTCATTGTTCTTAATCAGTATGGCCTTGTTGATCTTCTCTAGGTCTTTGTAGAGGTGTTTCAGGTGGGCCTTGATGTATCTGTAGTCCTGCCAGAACTCGTTCTTAAGATGTAATTTCCACCATTTCGTAATCTTCACACAGTCTTTGGCCATCCACAGATCATAGAGTGCAAACCTGATGTCATTGGTGATCTTGTCCCTGATGCACTCAAGATAAGGGCCTGCCAGTGGATCCTCAAAATCCCTGATCCCAAAGTTGTCCAGATCAGACGAGATCCACCGTGAGTGCTATAAAAATGTAAGAAGCAAGAAAACATTGAGGTCAGGGCACACACTATGCTAAACCCTGTCAAATTTCTGTTTCATTTTATTTACACAGAAGATATGCCATGTTTAGCATTGGGTTAGCCCCTCCTTTAACCCCTTGGATACCTTTCTCAGGAGTCAGAAAATAAAATGAGGAAATTAGCTTTGAGCATCTTTACCTTTTCATAGCGCCACTGGTAGTAAAGCCTGCTACTTGCACTCATGCCCATCTTTGATGTTCCTGTAATATAAAATAGAGATTTGGGAAGGTTAGAGTTAACGTAAAGATGTAAGACCCCCAAAAAAACACAATAAAGAGCAGAGGTAAAAACAGCAGCATATTTACACCTTATTTAATAAGAACCCTTTTCATTCAGAAACTATGGTTTCAATATGGTTCCAATTAGAAACAAATGCTTACTTATGTATAGAGAATGCAGCTCCCCATGTCCCCATTTTAAGACAATACCATCGCATTTTATTTGGTCCACAAATCAGCCCATTATTTCTGTCTGGGCCCTACTTTCCTCTGGATCAGCAGTTACACAAAAAGGTGGGCTTGTGTCTTTTTTTAGCCTCATATACTGTGTAATACATAATACAGATGGGAACAGGGCCACCATTAGATATCACGGGGCCCCATACAACAAAATTTTCTGGGCCCTGCCCACAATTACGCCCGAGCCCCACCCCAGATTCCACCCACTCCACATCACAGTTAAAAGACCACACAGACATCAGCACTAAAAATTTAACCCCCCCACACACAAGTTATAAAAAGCTATTGATGGTCAGGGCCCCTTTCAAGTTAAAAAAAAAGCATTGGTGCCAGGGCCCCCCATAAAAGTTTTTTTTTTGGGCCCCAAAGAATATTTTTTTTAAAAAAACATTGGCTCCAGGGCCCCCCTTACAAGTTAAAAAAAATTGGGGCCCCAAAAAATATTTAAAAAAAACATTGGTGGCAAGGGCCTATAGAATATTGAAATAATACATTTGTGGCCAGGGGATTAAAAAAAAAAAAAACACAAATTGGTGTTAAGTAGAATTGAACTCATGACTTCAGGAATTCAACTTCGCCTCTTTCGTGACTTTGGGTCTTTTCGCCGCTTCAGGACTTCAATTTCGGATGTTTTCGTGACATCGGGTCCTTTGGCTGTTCTGCTTTTTGGCACTTTCGCTGATCGGGACTTTAAAAATGGCCGCACGGCTTGGGCGCTCTCAAGCGCCCCCTTCAAGCGGGACACTTGTCCCCCCTGTCCCCCCCTGATGGTGGTCCTGGATGGGAAAATGCAGGACCCTTACCTTCCTCCAAATAACCCACAATGGGTTGGGCAAGTTGTGCTTCTGATGAAAGTTGATAGTCTTTAAAAAGACTTTTGTGTTTCTTCTTTATCTCCTTCTGCTCCTGGGAATCGCTGAGAATCACTAGGAATCGCTGAGAATCACTAGGATTCGCTCGTATTTCACTTTATGGGGAGAGAAAGAGAGAGAAGAGATTGTGTACCGAACCCTCTCTGCCATATATATCTGTATATACTGGATTTCCCTTAATAGCTCAATAATGCGCTACTGAATATGGTTGTGCCTGATAAATAATCAGTAACACCAATCAGCAGCAACTTTAATAAAATGAAGGAGCTGATTGGGAGAGACAGAATTTATTGGTGCAATCAACGACCCTAGACACCCCTGCTAACCAAGGTTGGGTCCTGGTGACACAATGCACAAACTAATAGTTAAATGAACACTTGGAATCACCCTCATTCATTTCTATGCCAATTGCTTTCACCAGGGCTCAATTAAATTGAATTTAGAAATGAACGGGAGTGATCATTTGTGAGTGAGCATTTGGTTGGCCATACACTGAACTGAAAATCACATGAGGACAAAACATCCCCAATCCCCCTCTGTGCCATTACTGTAAAGCTGTATGTTACTGGCAGGGTGTAATAGGGGCAGAAGACACTGGTTCCCATTAGAGGCCCAGGTGAGTAATGGGCCCACTGAGGCTTTTCATAACCAGTCAAGCTCTGATCAGTGCCCCTGCACCCATAACACAAGGCACCCTAATTCTAGGCATTTAACTATTGTTCTGGTTTGTGCTACTTGTCTTTCTTCTCAGGTCCTCCCTTACCCATCATCTACTCTAATGCTGAGGCCACTAGGATGAGTGATGAGTGGGACAGTTGGCCAATGGCAGTTGGAAAATGGCAGTTGACATTAACAGCTAAAGAGCAGCAGAGAAAATGGTCTAACACTTCAAAAGCTGTAACAAGTAAACAATAAATACCAAACACACTATATTCTATAACTACAAGTCAGCCACAGGGGGCGCTGGGAATTGTAGTTAAGGCACAGCTAGATAAGCACAGGTTTAGAGTCAGTGGGACAGCAAGTTCTCATGTTGTCTCACTCCCCCTAGCAATGGCACACAGGGCAGATTTTGGGTACTTTGGCACCCACAAGTTTTAGTAGTTTTTCAAGGCCCCATCATTGATTGTCCCCTTCCTTGTAGTTTTACCCCTTTGTACCCCCTGATGGCTTATCACCAAAAATGACCCCCCCCTCCCTTTTCCAATGAAATTGAACAGAGGCCCTCACAGCCCCCCAGCAGCCCAATAAATAGTGTCTGTCTATTATAGCACCCCCTTTGGCATTTGCCAGAACCCAGTCCGGGCCTGGCTCTAGTCCTCGAACTACTTTAAATCATGAAAGCCACACTGCCCAAACTATCCCCTTGTATCATTGACTTTATGCCCCCCCACCATAAAGTCTGCTACACTTACCTCTGAATCAAGAAATTAAATACCTATCACTTGTGTCTGAGCAGTTAAGTCACCTTCCCTGGCAGTTTTCAGCCAATCAGTGCTGAGCTGGGAGTGATGTCATCCTCAAGTAAGGCATGATATACCAGTAATTGGCAGCCAATCACATCAGTCACACACGTGTGCATTTATGAAAATACAACAAATAGACATCAAACATAAGCAGTCATAGAACCAGTCCCACCATCAGAACTCATTGGTCCCTGACTGGACTCTCCCGTGCCCAATGAATGAAGGTCCTGCTTAGATCTCCTCTCTTAGCCCATCAGCTACAACTCTGCTACTGCAGCCTATTTCCACAGCCTATTGTCACTTGTCTATAGAGACTGAGACTAGAGCTGCACCCAACAAATATGCTTTAGATGGTGCAGCAGACCCAGCAAGGGCCTAAACATTCCCCCTATGCCATGCACCCGAACCCCTCACCATCCCCCCTCCAGCTCCGTCGCCGGATATCCAATGGAAATCTATGGCAAAGGCTGGGGAATCTTTTTTTTTAATTTAAAAAATAAATTTATAGGCACCCGAGGGCCACCCCCCAAAACCTGCCGCCTTAGGCACAGGCCCTCGGGTGCCTTAATATAAATACACCCCTGTCCTCTCCAAGAGATAACACGGCTCCTACATCAGAAGCAGTTTCTGGAAACCGCAGATATTTTGTATGTACAATATGTAGCAGGTGCTGAGGAAGGAATTTGCATGCAGTGTTTGCATGCAGTGCTTCCTTTAATGAGGACTGAGAGAAAAACAAATTGTTTGTTGCATTATATATTTCCACACACACTCCCTCTCACACACACACACTTCCTCTCTCTCTCACACACACTCCCTCTCACAAACACACACTCTCTCACACACATATTATATTTACACTATTTATTTATAGAAAAGCTGTTGTTAGGTTTGTGTGGAAACCAAAATGTGGGTACAAGTAATTTGTGTAATATGTTTTCTTCCTTGCTCCCCCCCTGGAAAACTTTCTGTGGACGCCCATGGTAACAGTCCCTCTTTTGACAGCTCAACCCGCAGTCCCTCTTTTGTACTGGAAAGTCCCATTTTTCTCTGCACTGAACAACCACAAAAAGAAACAATGTTTCTAACTTAATTAGCTTTTGGCAGAGAGCCCAAAACAGTCACAGCAGCAGAAAAGGATACTTTTGTAACAATTTAAGATAACAGGTCCCTTGGGAAAAGTTGGACTCACAGCTTAAAGGGCAAATCGCCTTCATTAGCAAAACTGTAATAACTGGAAAAAAACATAGAAATCTGTTCAAACTTTCATAACCTTGTTAATTTTGTAAAATTAACATGGTAATTAGGGGGTGTGGCCACAAAACTGGGCGTGGTTAAACTATTTTTGCCACACTATGCGGGCCAAATGTTTTTGTCCCTCTTTATATTTCTAAAATGTTGGGAGGTATGGACATATTGAGCAGACTGTGGGAGTACAAGGTAATGCTTTCAATCTATCCACTGATCTTACTGCCATTTCAGGATTTAATGGAGTGCTCATTGGTCATTTTTCAGTGATCTTGATGGCATGTGTGGAATTAGTGCTTTAGTATTTGTCCATTACTACAGTGATTATACTGGCACAGTCATACCTGTTAACCCCACCTATTTTACCGGGAGTTACCCAATTTTGGGGCAAATTCACTAAGCGCCGAAGCGCCTAACGATAGTGTCAATTCGCTAGCGTTGGGCATTTTCGTTACTTCACAAATTCACTAACGGACGCTGGCATAACTTCGCTAGCATTACTTCGCACCCTTACGCCTGGCGAATTTGCGCAATGGACGTAACTACGCAAATTCCCTAACACGCGCATTGTACTGAACGCTACCTTTTACGCTAGACTTCCTTCGCCACCTCAGACCAGGTGAAGCGCAATAGAGTAGATAGGGGTTGCTTCAAAAAAAGTTCAAATTTTTTCTAAGTCCCAAAAAACGCTGGCGTTTTTTCTATATTATGGGTGATAGGCTGAAAAAGATCAAGGCTGAAAAAGATCGAAAAATTTTTTGGGGCTCCCCTCCTTCCCCCCTACATTTCCTAACTCATGGCAACTTACAGTAACTATACAGTGGGCACATGTGTAGGGCAAAATAAAAGATTTATTTGATGTTTTGAAGGTTTCCTAGGCATTTGTAGTGCTGCTACATATTCCTCCATTGAAATTTGAATTTGGCGCCGTATGCAAATTAACCATCGCTATCGTAACTTCGCTTCGCTTAGCGAATCAACGCTAGCGCAACTTCGCAACCTTACACTACCCCTGAGCGCAACTTCGGATTTAAGTGAATTTGCGGAGCGCTGGCGAAACTACGCCTGGTGAAGTGTGGCGAAGTGCGGCGAAGTTACGCCTGGCGCAACTACGAATCTTAGTGAATTTGCCCCTTTGTCCTTTAGGCTCCTGTCACTAATAAGAATTCCACTAGTTTTTTAATTTCTGCAGGCAAAATTGGATGTGTGTCTGGCCAAAAACATTCAGTGAAGTCATCCAAGCTGAATGCACATGGTTAGTAGTCCATGGCTTAGATACGCTTGTGCTTCTGCGAATGTCACTTCTGGGTCTGAAAATTTTGCAGCGGCGTACTGCGTGCCCTATGTTTTGCCCTGTCTCTCCTACTTTAAAGTTGGCAGCTCTACACAGCTGGGGTAAATACTGTATGATGATTAATAATTTACTAATTATACTGGCACATGTTTTGTTAAAATGGGTGTGGTGTTTAGGGATGTGGTCAGAAAGTGGGCATGGCTTAACATTTTTGCCATGCTATACAGAATAGGCCTTAAAACAGCCCTGCCAAAAAATAATTAATATAGATGAATAAACAATAGTGAACATGGCATGAATGAATGAAGGGATGAATTAAAATACTGTATATACAAACCTAGATGGGGGAGTTGTAGAAATACAATGTTTTTTTACAGTCAAGCATGTGGCAAGTAGGATCCTTATGCACAGAAACTATGTAGATGTAATGACTTATAAAATAATGTTGGGAAACTGTATAATTAATGGCAAGATAAAATCATATAGAGAGGCATTATTTATTATTTTAAGCAAGTACTGGAGTTGTTATACTCCCCCATGGAATAAACACATTTCTCCTTTAAGCACCAGTAACATCAAAAAATTTAATTGTTTTAAAGTAATAAAAATATAATGCAGTGTTGCCCTGCACTAGTAAAACTGCTGTGTTTGTTTCAGAAACACTACTGTTGTTTATATAAATAAGCTGCTGTGTAGCCATGGGGGCAGCCATTCAAAGGAGAAAAGACTCAGGTTACACAGCAGATAGCAGAGCTCTGTGCAACATAATGTTATCTGTTATCCACTATTTAACCTGTGCCATTTAGCCTTTTTTCAATTTCCGTCATTGCTACACAGCAGCTTGTTTATATGAACTATAGTAGTGTTTCTGAAGCAAACACAGCAGTTTTACCAGTGCAGGGCAACATTACAGGATATTGTCATTACTTTAAAACACTTTCATTTTTCGGTGTTACTGTTCCTTTCATGGAGAGAACTTCATTCTTCCTGGTGCTCTCACTGGAGCAGTGTCTGATGCCAAGAAGGTTATTTCATGAGCCCAGTGAAGAGAATGATTGATCAATACCGTTTATAAGTAA
Source organism: Xenopus laevis (assembly GCF_017654675.1). Lineage (NCBI taxonomy): Eukaryota > Metazoa > Chordata > Amphibia > Anura > Pipidae > Xenopus > Xenopus laevis. Next base: position 46,503,336 of record NC_054378.1, read on the forward strand.
TGCTACAAACCTTTTGTTCATAACTTGCCAAAGCATTGTAAATGGACTGAAGCACAGTTTCTCCACTGACTGCTATTGATTAACCACTTTCATTTTTGTATACAATTTGCATAATGCATCATTCATTTGTCACTGTATGAATAATGCACACTAGCTTGTTTTCATTCCATCATAAAGAAAATCCAAAATGTAATCAAAGCAAAAAGGGTCTTATAATATATTTATTTTTGAACTGAAAGTTTTGGAATTTCGCAAACAGGAACAGAAGAGTCACCCTTTTTATTTATTTATTTGCTTTTGCACTTTTTCATGGCCTCTAAGGGAGTACAAAGGCCAAATTGTTTAAATTATGACTAGGTTGAGTCACAGGGACATTACTAATATACTCAACGGATCATCTAATAAGATAGGTTTCTCTCGCTATTAAGACCAAAGGCCCCTCATTTGAAATTACACCAACATGGTTCTGAGATAATACCTTGCTACAGGTCTTGCATAGCAGTTTGGAAGTTTGCTATTTGCCATGGGTCGCGTCCAAGCTTTTCAGCTCCTATTGGAGCATTGTAATCATATTTGAGTTACTTTAGTTGAGTTTAAGTGTCACATTATAGCTCAGCCAGGTGCAAAGTTAACTATTGTTCCACAACAATAGAAAAAATTTGTGTTATATTGAACTGTGTTGAGCCAGATAATAAAGCATAATCAGGGCTCTCTTGAGATTCTCTTGAGATACATCCACCTGTTCTTATCACCTGATTCCCTTTCTTACCCCCACCCCCACAAGGTAGAGCTCATGATAGGGGTACAGTCCCTATGGAGTTTCTATTATTCTATTCTATTATTTGTTATTATTTGTTTCCATTTTTCTTAAATTTAAAGGGGAGATAATACCTGATGTGATATTGGACTGAGTGCCTTTCTGACTACTTTTGCAGTTTATGCTTCATGCACAGGAGATGCTTCTTGTTAAGCCTCTGGCGTTCTGTCCTGCTCCATCCAAACAGAAGAGCAGTCCTTGTACACATTCATGATATTAGCAGTGTTAATATCTTAAATATAAATAATATTAGGTTTGTTGGGTGGGTATAAGTTCCCTATAAATATTAAAATGAATTTGTTGCTTTCTCTTTCCTTTTATGTATGATCTGCGCAAGAGTGCCCATCTGCTAAACAGTAACAAATACATACATACTAAGCAGCACCTGAACGCTACTGTATCAATTGTAATGGTTGCTCTATAAAAGATTTTAGTAAAGCTCAGGAGCATGCTCAGTAGCGGCTGATCTACTGTAACAGTGCAGAAAGTCATTATTTGTAAAAAATGATTGTTGGCGAACTTCTCCCTTACGGTGAGTATCTGCATCACATCCTAGAAGATGACTGCAGGGTTCAGAAGTACAGAGAAATAACACCATATAAAGGTACATTGCTAATTCCCACTTCATACTGAAACACTGCAGATTCCCATGACTCAACTGTCTATAATTGATCTCCTTTTTTAGGAATAATAAGGTCCCACTCCCATAAGCAACCGTTTGCCATTCACTTAGTGCTTAGCGATGTTGGTACATACAGTATTCTTTATCATGTTTACCCTCCAGGCCATGGGCTCAGCTTGCACCACATTTTCTCTCATCTGTTACCAACAAATCCTGTTTATTTTGTGTTACCCTCTGAAAAATGACATATTAGCGCACGGGTTAAACAGTTAACTCCCACTAAGACCTTCAGGGCTGTTAAATGTTAACTAAGCACTGTAGGTTCCAATAAACAGTGTCCTGAGTTATACGTACAGGAGGGCAGGAGCTGAGCAGGCACACACAAGGTAAATATGAAATGGTTAATGCACCAAGACAAAATAAACTATGATTGTTTTAAGTCAGATAAACTGTATTGTCTAAAATATTGTAGACAACCGATAGTTATTATTAATTAAAGGGGATTAAATCTGAAAATATTTCCAGTTATACTCATTCATAGTGGCAATGGTCCTGCATCAGGTACTGGAAGTTGCAGGTGCTGCGGCAAGTTTCAAGCCACAGAACTAATCACTGAATTTTTCACCAGGGTACAATCCGTTGTATGTGAGATTTGATTTAAGTTGAAAATGATTGTAACAACTTATCTATAACTGGGGTTTTCCTACATAGTAGCCAAGGCAGTTTCTTAGTTTCTCCTACATTCAGCCAGATTGGAACTAGTAGGCCGAGGATGCATCTGCCTAGGGGGAAATATGGCTGTTTGTGTTTGCCATTAACTCTGGTGTAGTACCACAGTGGATGGGCACATACAGTAGATTGCACATATATATTTTTTAGAAACAGCCATCCAAATAAAAAAATTACTTAAAGAATTTTTTAAAATTCAGTATTGTTTTTATTGGATATACAGTGTTTTTATACAGCAATGGTAATAGGTTACAGAACTATGGTTACACAGATTGGGGTTTCAGTATAGACAAAATATACATTCCAAATCTGTAGGAGCAGTACATACTTTCTTTTCATAAAAACAAGTTTATGTTTTTAAGTCTTAGGTGCTATGTTTCGGCGGTCGTCTAGTTCTCCATATTTGTTTAAGCAATAGTAAATAACCCCTGAAACATACGAGTTTCAATTTGAATTGCACAACTTTATTGAACTGCCACTTGAAAAACGTTGATGTTAACTAAATAGGAGAGGGCCTAAATAGATAGATAAATAGACGAGTAATAGAAAGTAGTAATAACAATAAGGGGCCCATTTCATAATATTCTAATTTCATTTTTTCCATGAATCTATATTTCCTAAATATCCAAGATTTATTAAGTGCAAAAGCTTTAATAAATGCAAATCTTTGCTAAGTAAAAGTTGTCGAGGTGGGACTTGAACTTGATGAACTTGACAATGAAGAGATCATATTGTGATCCTTGCATTATATTACAGTTGCGGAGTTTATAGAGCTCATTTACAACAGAAATTCCTACAATTTCAGTAACATTTCATCCAATCATGCATTTGCATGCGTAAATTGTCAAGGTGGGGCGTGAGAACTATTCAGTGCTCGCAATTAAAACTAGAAAGGGAAGTTTTGTAACAAAGCATGTTGGTTTGTAAAACATGTGAAGTCATGAATGAAATCTAAGGGCTGCTGTTGGCTCCACCCAGTTTTTATAACCTTCTAAACATGTGAGAATGGCAGCAGTTTAAATATCCATATTAAAATCAATTAGATAAATCTGGAATTGTCTTGAATTATTATATAGAACTCTGCAACATTTGGGGACACTGGCATTAAACTTGTTAAAATGGCAGCAGTTTAAATTTACCCATTAAAATTAATTGGATAAATCTGATTGGCTGTTGGTGGCTTCGTCCACTTTCCCCAATCCGTGAGCTATTGTCACCCAGATAAAATCTGCAAAGTTTGGGGACCCTGCTGTAAATAGTATGAGAATAAGAGCATTTTCAATTGAAACCAAATAAAAAGGTGAAATCTTATTGGCTGTTGGTAGCTCTGCCCCTTTTTCAAACCTAAAACTACAGTCCCGACCAACTGCGAAGAGTTTGGGGACCCTGTCGTGAGAATGGCAGCAGGTTTAATTTCCCTTTGGAAAGTCAATAGGTAAAATCAGATTGGCTGTTGGTGGCTCCACCTACTTTCTCTAACCTTGACCTGCAGTCCACCAGGGATCAACCATGAAGAGATTGGGGACCATGGCCAACCGTGAAGAGTTTGGGGAGACTGTGAGAATTGTAGCAGGTTCAAATCCTCCATTGAAAGTTAAAGTGATACTGACACTAAGGAATTTCTTTTCACAATGACATTTGATTAGCTGTTTTTGGCTCATGCCACTTTGCGTTGTCCAAAAAATGTTGTTTCATTTGAGATGAACCCATGATTGTGTTTGTATTTTTGTTTGGTGAATGTAGCTTCAAAATTGTAAGAGTGGCAGCATCAGTACACAATACAGTATTTGGCAACCTAAACAGCTTCAAAATTTGAATTACAAATATTGAAAAAATCACTGTAAGTGATGCAATTTGCTTTGCTTTTTTTTCTACACAATCGAGCTGTTAATGCAAAAATCAAAGTAAAAAATGTTCCATGACTGGATGGTATTGAACGGACGTCTATTTTGTTTTTTTCATAAATATTTTTCATTTGCCCCTGTCAATCCTCCATATCAACAGAAAAAAAAAGAATAATTACTAGATTGCTTTAACTTTAAAGGAGAATTCAACCCCTTATTAAAAAAAACCCAACCTCTCCTAGCCTACATAGATCCCACTCCCCCCCCCCCAAGACTAGCTGCTACCCCGGTTAAATGCCCATAACGTTTTACTTATCCCTCGGTGCAGATTCAGGGCATCAGAGTTCACGGCAGCCATCTTCTTCTTCAGTAATCTTCGGGTCTTCTTCTGGTGCAATTTCGGTGACTTTTGGTGCATGCGCAGTTGTTCGGTACCGGTAGACTGCTCCAACTGAAGGTCAATTAGGTTGATTATTATATCTGCACAAAAATAATAATATCAGAATACAGGAGAATACAATGTAAAATAAATTTTAACAGGAATAAAATTGTCCCTGATTCAGACTTTGGCCCCTATAATTTATCTTAACAGGGGCATATTTATTATGCTGTGTAAAACTAAATTCGCCGAAATTCCGGCCATATTTTTGCAGGCTGAGAGAAGCAGATCTGTTCAGTGCACCTGCTCCACTGATTTGAATCTGATTCACCATTAGTCTCAGTTATTCCAATAGACCTGCTTATATTAAATAGTTACAATTGTATCTTTGCTTATCTTAAATTGATACAAATGTATCTAAGTGCAGGTTCTTAGTAGTGCAGCCTCTTTGCCAAAAAGCCTCTTATTTTAATTTAGTTTATGAAACTTTGTATCTTTTTCTGTCGTCAGTGCAGGAGATCAAAGAGAAACTCTGGCCTTTTTAATAAATCCAATGCCATAGGCTGAGCTGTCAAAATCAGGACTGTCCACAGACAGTTGGGTGGTGTGAGTAAGAAGTGCTGGGTATACTGTATATAATACAAATATAGAAACTATTATGTGCTATGTTTAAGACCTGGGGTTTTCTGGATAAGGGATCTTTATGTAATTTGCTAAATATCATTTAAACATTAAATAAACCCAATAGGAATTGATTTGCCACTGATATGGATATGCATTCATGGTTCATGGACTCGATGGGAGGTGGCCTTCACGTGATTCAGAGCATTCTGTCTAATGGTTTTTCACATAAGGGATCCCAAACCTGTATACGTCTGTATATTTCTGTGTAAGAAAAGCTAACCAGTAAATCACTCTGCACAAAGGCTAATATCCTTATTCAGGATGTGGGAACTTCTACACAAGCTATATGTAAACATTGCGTTATTCAGAGTAACAGTAGTTGGTGTTTTTTAGATTTGTGTTCCTTTAAAAGTTCAATTTCCTAATTGAAATTCACCCTTGCCAAGTATGCCTTAATGCAATGCATGATTAATGTCTAAATCAGTAAGGCAGTACCAGGAACGGATTCCAATTCACTCTTTCTAGTTGAGCAGGAAGAAAAATTATTTCAATTTCAATCTCTTTGCCTCATCTGTGATTATGCGACTGCTGTTTGGCATAAAGGAAGTGTCTGTGAGATCCAGCGAGACTCAGAGAGAGCAAGTGTGTGACTGCTGACACAGTAAAGTGAAGAGCAGCACAGGACTACAGTGGGAAACAAGCTTCAGACGCACACAAGTAAAGGGAAAGGTAAGCTGCCAGATCTTTAAGAAACATTTTGGCATGTATAACTACAGAAATATTGCATGCAGCACGTCTTTCCTTTAGAGAATTAAAACAAATGTTTATTTCTCCCAGTGCTGCTTTACTGACTGCATCAGGGGTTTGCACACTTCTGCTACAAGATTGCTCAGTGCCATTTTATTTTGTACTCCATCCACAGCTTCTCATATTAACCAACACTTGTATAATGTGTCTAGAATGAAAATATCTTATTATAATACACAAAAGCCATGAATACCTTGTAAATAATATCCTTATAAACGGTGAGTACTGATGTCATCAGTTATAAACGGTGAGTAGTGATGTCATCAATTATAAACGTTGAGTAGTGATGTCATTTCTGTCACAAAACTCAAGCCGTGGGCCTCGTGCTTTTATATGGTCATGAAAATCCTCGGTAACTTATAATATCCTTAGAATTTACAAGAGGGGGTACTTTATTCACTATATAATAATTATTATTATTATAATTGGCAACATTGTTTCTGTTCAAAATTGTGGTATGGGAGAGCTGTTTTAATATTAAAAAAAGGGAGTTGTGATGGGCCTGCCACAGGAAGTATCAGCTGCATGTATTATAAAATAGGAATTAGAACCTTTTTAAGATTGTGACTCTTTCTATTGTTTCCATTGTGTTACGAGTTAACCCAGCACTTGATGACTGGAACATTTTAGATCACAAATTAGATCAGCCCCTGCTACGCCCACTTACACCCAGACATGCCCCCAATTCACCCAAAACCACACCCACTTTAAACCCTGCTTGGTTAATGACAAAGGCATGGCTGTACTAAGCATTGTGCAAAAAGTGGCTCTGTATTGTGAAGAAGAGTAAAGAGTGCAGTGGAAGTAAAGGTGGCCATAGATGGTACAATTACAATCTTTCCTGGAAAAGATCTTTCCAAGAAAGATTGTTTGTTTTAATACACACGTGTAGAGCTGAATCATCAGCTGTATCTGATGATTCAGCAATGCAATGGCTGATGCTCGGGTGCATAGACGAGCCGACCGATATCCAAGTCTTCTTCTGATATCGGTCGGCTTCTCTCCCACCATACATGCACTGAATATCCATATGAATATCCATATTTCATGTGATATTAATGGTGCGTCTATGGCCATCTTAAGTGTGTGGCATGTGAGCAGAATAGTCTGATCCATTGAGCTAGTAGTGTCGGGTTTAAGAGGTAGCAACATAGTTAGAGCTTTGGCGCAGCACAAACCCCATTACACCCAGCCATAACCACATTCAAAAAATCAATCAAAATCAGTGCATCCCCCCCATGGGCTTAACCCTTTTGCTGTACATGTTTGCTGCCCTATGCAATGAACAGATGTTCCAGTGTTTACTTGGCAGGGTCCTTGGCAGTCTCCTGTTGCTGCCTTTCCAGGTGAATTCCAAGGACTCATCATTGCCTCCTATTGAGCATGGATTTCCTTAAATATTAAAGGCTTCTGTTAAGTGAGAATTTAGTAGATGTTCAGGATATAAAAGCATATGGAGGGTAACCAGTAAAACCTCTCTGGATTTTCTCAGCTTTTGCTATGTATCTAAAATACTTTGAAAATTTCAAGGAAAAATCAGGAACAGCACAGGAAACTATTATAGCAAGTATCTGCATATACTGATTATGCAGACTGGTCTTTAGAATTTACAAGCTAAAAGATACTTTTAAAACTTAATCTGGAGATTAGGGGGCCGATTCACCAAGGGTCGAATATCGAGGGTTAATTAATTATCAAAGTTGAAGGATTTTAGCGCAAATAGTTCGATCGTTCGATCGAAGGAATAATCCTTCGATCGAACGGTTCGAAGGATTTTAATCCAACGATCAAAGGATTAGCCTTCGACCAAAAAAACTTAGGAAAGCCTATGGGGACCTTCCCCATAGGCTAACATTGACTTTTGTAGTTTTTAGATGGCGAACTATGGGGTCAAAGGTTTTTCTTAAAGAGACAGTACTTCGACTATCGAATATTCGAATAGTCGAATGATTTTTAGTTCGAATCCTTCGATTCGAAGTCGAAGTCGTAGTCGAAGGTCGAAGTAGCCCATTCGATGGTCGAAGTATCCCAAAAAACACTTTGAATTTCGAAGTTTTTTTACTTCGAATCCTTCACTCGAAGTTAGTGAATCGGCCCCTAGGTCTCAAGATCACTGGTAAGATTGCAACTTTATTTATTACAAAAGCTTTATTATCCAAGGCAGTAGATAGCTGGACTGGCCAAATAAACAATGCTATATTTCTTGCATTGCTTCTGGTGGAATTCACTCTAAAAAAAACCACGTAAAAAATGTATGTAATTTTTTACACTGTTTTTTACATGGCAGAGCCTGGCGATGTGTGGTGTATTATCCCCGTTTTTAACGAAGCATAATAAATATGCATCTTTAACTTAGAAAAGAGAGTATCTAACACTTGCATTTTTTTATGTTTTGTTTTCCAGTTTGTTTACAATTTACACTTTGCATATAATAGTGTAGCTTAAGTAGAGCTTCTTCTACATCCCGAAGAAAAGACCCAAATAAATGATCAGTTATGCTGACTCTGCAGTTGTCCCAATATAAGTACAGTAATCACTGCTCTGATGAGACGAAGAACAATATTCATGTCTAATTCACTCTCTTCCTTGAGTGTTTATTATGCCAAATGCATAATTCAACAAGCAAAGCTTAATAAGAAAGCAGTTCAGGCCATTTATACAATGGTTCAAAAAAGTTGCAAACATTATGAAATTTCATGTTGCCTCCCATAGTTGTACGGTATAATCAACAGATTGCAGGAAAATTGTTTTTATTTATTATTGCAATAATATTATCAGAAAGGTTTTTATCCCACATTGCTCTCCTAGAAATACATCTGGTTTATCTTATAGTGGCAGACGATAAAGCAGCTTACTTAAAATTGTCACAACCTTATAAGTTAAGCACCTGGAATACCTCATGTGCCAGTGTAGGATAACAAGTTCCATACCACGTACAGCCAGTAATCACTTGCTGAGAGCAAAATCAAAGTTTGCACAAAGAACAAAATGATACGAAGGCCTCTGCTACTAAGTGCAGGCCTTGAGTATTTCCCTTTCATTGTTACTACAGTGGAAAGATCCAAAGTTGGTCTGTGTGGCATATTTTCGACTGAACCCAGGTCCTTTTTATGTACATGTATAGACATGGCTGGAAAACGATGTCATATACTGGCTCAGGACAATGAAGAATATGAAAATGACTCATAGAAGTGGAACATGATTGCATTCCCTGGACTTGTTAAGAAGCCGAGGGAAATTCACATTGTTCATATGTGATTAACAACTTATAGGAAAAATGTGAGCCACATGCATAGGGTTTGCATTCTACATATGGTTGCAAAAGTTGTTGTTTCTATTTCTAAAACGTTGAAATGGATCATTGGTATCCTTCAATTATACTGCACTGACATATTCCTTAGTGCATGACAGATATATCAATTCTTCTCTATCTGGAGGAAACACACAACAAGCACAGGGATCATGGTTTGGTTCCTACAGTTATGTTCATGCTTGCCCTTCCTGTGGAATTGAGTAGAGTTTAAAAAGAGATTATGTTCTCTGTACAATGGCCTCACTCATTATCAGTCCGAATTCATTATACAAAAGCTTAATTAGGAAGGAAGAATTTACAAAATACATATCCTCTTCCTACAATTGCCCTAAAGCAGTGATACCTAACCAGTGGCTCATGAGCAACATGTTGCTTTCTGACCCCTTGGATGTTGCTCCCAGTGGCCTCAAAGGAGATATTTATTTTTTAATTCTTGGCTTGAAAGCAAATATAAGTTGCATAAAATCCAGATGAACTGCCAAACAGAGCCTCCTGTAGGCTGCCAGCCCACATTGTGGCTACCAATTTCAGCCCTTTTTTGGCACCGCTGGGACTTGTTCATGCTTGTGTTGCTCCTCAACTCTTTTTACATCTGAATGTGGCTCACGGGTAAAAAAGGTTGGAGACCCCTGCTCTAAAGAACCAAGAAGGCAAGTTTGAAGGAACAGTAACAACAAAACATGAAAGTACTATAAAGGAATGACAATATAATGTACTGTTGCCCTGCACTGGTGAAATTGGTATGTTTGCTTCAGAAACACAACTATAATTTATATAAACAAGCTGCTGTGTAGCCATGGGGTCAGCCATTCGAGTGCAGGTTACACAGTAGATAACAGAGACCGTAAGTTCTGAAGAATCCCATTGTACTACAGAGCTTATGTGTTATCTGCTGTGTATCCTGTGCTTTTTCTCCTTTTCAGCTTTGAATGGCTGCTCCATGGCTACACAGCAGCTTGTTTATATAAACTATTGTAGAGTTTCTGAAGCAAACCAATGCAGCACAACAGTACATTACTGTATATTCTTATTACTTTAACACACTTTAATTTTTGATGTTACTGTTCATTTAATTCAACAAATAACGCATTTTATTAATACTAAAGAATAAGCAAAATACATGTAAACACAATCCGCATTTATTAGATTAATGCTGAATACAAATCTGTATTGTTCCTTTAAATTAGATCCAAATCTTAAAGGGGCTATAGAAAAAAATAAAAAGTTGTCTGCCAGTGAAAACAAAGTTACTGGGCCCCACAGCAAATCTTTGTAGGCCCCCAAAACTTTGGCAATAAGACATGGGCATCTAAACCCAGCCCCAGATTTGTGGCGAGGCCAAAAAGGGCACCATAGAAATTGCTTGTCACTGGTGGAAAGTGTTGAGTAATTTTATATGCACTAGAATATGCATCAGTTTGGTTACATAATGTAACTAGGATACTACATGTCTATACAATACTGATTTCATCGTTCACAGCCGACACACCCATATAATACACTGCCAATGTCTATAACTGACAATTAAAAGTTTTTGAGCGAAGCTCCCAAATTATAATTTAACCCACTACAAACAGGTAGGGCATTTGTACGTTTCATCATGGCAAAAAAGTGAAGAATCAAATCAGCTACTATCCCATATCTAAATGTATCATTGCACCAAAGAAAAATCATTACAGTAAATTAATACATTGAATTGGAGAATGCCATATAGGCAGCATTACAAACATTGCAATAAGTCATTTAAGGATTTCAGTAATATACTGTACTTTCCCTGTTGTTTTCTTCATGCTCTCAGTTCTGTCAGGTGTGGCTTACTTGGATCTGTTGACAGTCAAAACATTTTCAGGCAGGGAGCCGTACTTCTGTGTTTGTATTATAACAGAATTGTGTGCATTGATGTTATCAATGACTTCTCTGCATGGATTCACACAATGCACATTATTTTTCATAATTATAATAGGGCTTCTTTATACAGCAATGCAAGGTGCAATGTGCCCAACAACAACATAAATCACTTTTATACCCATAATGCAGTATTTTTACTCCAAATTCCAGTGTCATTGAGGTGCCTAGTAAATACTGTAGCTTGCACCTATATGAACAAAAAAAATAGCATCTACGTGTTGCATGTGTGAGTAGCATAACTTCTTGAGCATGGTATCACTAACAACATTAATAGCAAATTCACTGGACACAAGTAATTTGTGTGTGTTTTGTGCAATCTGCTCGGGGAACCTTAAAAGTATTGCCCCATGGGCCCTGTTATTTGCAGCAATTTCTTAAAACTGAATGAACTGGTGTATTGCATTAGGTGTTAAGTAGACAGTTATCTAAGGGAAGTATCGGGCGTACCTATAGAGGAAGCAGACCCTGTGGTTGCTGTGGGCCCAGGAATGTAGAGGCCCTAAATCTCACCCTCAATGGTGTGTCTTAATTGCAACCCCCAAAATGGTTTATTCAACCTTCTAACCAGTGTCTGACTGGCCCACAGGGATACCAGGAAAACTCCCGATGGGCCCAGGTGTCAGTGGGCCCTCCTGCTTCTAAACATTTGGCCTATTTCATGGTCATTCCCTGTTTCTATGAGAATAAAGAGGCTAAATAGATGAAATAATAAATTATAGTATGTAAAGAAAAGAGAATAGGAGAATAGAGGTTGAGTAAGGAAAGTAAGAAAATAATACTTAGAGTGAGCCCCTGGTCGAAAGGTTTTTGGGTGGGCCCCTGGTGTCCCAGTCTGACACTGCTTCTAACTAAGTAAAATTATACAAAGTATTTGAGGTTTTTAAATAAGGTTTCTCCTCTTCCCTACTAACAGCAAGTGGCTAAGATAGAAAATCTGTTTAATGCATGTGGTGACTATTACACATCTGATAGCAGTGAATCAATGTAAAGAGAGCAAAAGCAAATCCAGATAGATATTGGTATATTTTGTTATGTGAGTGTATTGTGGGGTTGGTGTAAGTGTGTGTAGGTATGTGCAGGTATGTGCTCTGGGTTTCATTTGGAGGTATTGAACCTGATGTACTATGTAACTATTTGTTTAAAAAAGAGAAAGAATTCTCATCAGAGGATCTTTTTGCGTTAACTGGGATTAATACAGCTCCCACTATGTTGAGAATATCAGCAATTTGCTAGGATTTGCTGTCCACCATCATCTGTAGTGATGGGCGAATTTATTCTTTAGGCGCGAATTCGCCATCTCCACAGCACAACTTTGACGCCGGCGCCCATTTTGAAGCTGGCAACAATTCATCATCATCTGGATAAAGCAACACTACAACTGAAGGTACATTTCCCCTTTAATAAATTGCATATTTAGAACCTAACGCAAATGCAGGGTGTTAGGGTCCTTGCCTGACAGGGTGGGCCCTCAAGTTGGGCATATTGGGGAAAAGTTGCTTGTTTGATGAGCAGATCTTTTAGTGTATAACCAGCTTTTTAATGCTCTACTGAACAGATTCATTAGTCTTGTTCCCTCCAGGTTTGGGCAAATTATTTCAGAAATCTTTTTATTTTTGTAAAAAAAAAAACTGCTCATGGGAAAGAAAATAATATTTTTAATTTTGTTTTAAAAACCCATTCGGCAGCAAGGCAAAGGAACCGCTAAAAGGAAATGAGTTAAGGAATCACTTGCAGTTTCTGCAGTCGTTTGCCTAAACCAGAATGAGCATAGATTCAAAAATCTGCCCCCAAGACTAAGTGGAAAGGACAAACTACCTCATTGATGGATTGCATACAAACAAGGCACCAACAAAGTATGGGAGAGCTTTATTTAAGGAGTACAGTCACCCTCTCACCTCTTAAATTGTACCACTTGTTGCAGTTCAGGAGGGTAATGTAAGCTCCAAGATATTAAGAAAGATTTTATTCTGTTACTTAAAGGAAAACTTTACCCCCAAAGTGAATACTTAAGCAACAGATCGTTTATATCAAATAGTGACATATTAAAGAATCTTACCAAACTGTTATATATATATATATATATGTAAGTAAATATTGCCCTTTTACGTCTCTTGCCTTGAACCACCATTTTGTGATGGTCTGTGTGCTGCCTCAGAGATCACCTGACCAGAAATAATGTAACTCTAAGGGGCACATTTACTAAGCTCGAGTGAAGGATTCGAATGAAAAAAACGTAGAATTTCGAAGTTTTTTTTGGCTACTTCGACCATCGAATTGGCTACTTCGACCTTCGACTAGGACTTCGAAACGAATGATTCGAACTAAAAATCGTTCGACTATTCGAGCATTCGATAGTCGAAGTATTGTCTCTTTAAAAAAAACTTCGACCACCTACTTCGCCAACTAAAACCTACCGAGCATCAATGTTAGCCTATGGGGACCTTCCGCATAAGCTTTATAAGCATTTTTTGATCGAAGGAAAATCATTCGTTGGATTAAAATCCTTTGAATCATTCGATTCGTAGGATTTAAACCTAACATGTGGTTTGTTTGTGTGCACCCTGAATCATACGATCCCAGAGGGCGGCTTTTATTTTTTAAAATGGCAATATTCTATTTAGGATTACCCAATGGCACATACTACTAAAAAAGTATATTAGTATGAAAATGGTTTTTTTACATGAAGCAGGGATTTATACATGAGCTGTTTTACGCAATATCTTTTTATAAAGACCTACAATGTTCGGGGGGTATAGTTTTCCTTTAAATATACTTACTTAAAGTACAAATAGTCCTCTATTAACACATAGCGATGTACCTGATGATGTGCCCCTCTTGCTGCCTCCTCTTCTACATGATCAGCACATGCTCAATACAATCTATTAACATATACTGATTGGAACCTCCTCTACACATCTGCTGGAGTTATTTCGAAGTTGCCTCAAGAAGACCTCAGCACTGCAACTACACTGCCCTTCAGTATATATTTCTCTGTATAGGGTGGTCTACTCTAGATGGTCCCTTGAAGCTGCTGGCATGGGCCCATAAGTGCCTGCATACAAAACTAACCTACACATAACATTGAATGGTACACCATGCAGTAACGGAACTATGATCGTCGCCCCAAGGGGGCCTGATCGCACCCACCCCTGACACCATAGTACCTGGAAAGACAGTTTGCACCTGATTCTTCCATTGTTTTGTATTAACGGTGTATCCTAATCACAGGGGAAATACAGTTGGAAGCTGATTGATATGGATTGAAATAGTGGGTAAAACAGATTTTAATTAAAAACACTAATCTTACTGCAGGTTCAAACTAAGTGTTAAATTAGGCCCTGGCATTTCAAGTACACAGAGGCCCAAACATTCCACCAAAATCCCAATAAATAATGTGTGTATGGCATCTTACAGCAGCCCCTCATTTGTCAGAATCCATAGATTGCCGGTTCAGGGCTGGGTAACTGCAATATTGACTGTACATGTAAAGGTATGATTAAATGTGGAGAGACAAATATTAAATAAAAATATTACTAAGTTTGCTTTCTATAAAGGTTGAACAAAGTTTGTTTTCATGTATTTAAGCACTTTCTTTTAATGCCCTTTGCCAAACCTTTACACAGATCTTCCAAAACTGACGACATTAATTATATAGCCGCAGGAAGCAGAATTTGTGCACTTTGCTGCATGTTTTGTACCACGCCTCTCCAGCCAAGCTAGACTACACATACACACAGTGGTTTGAGGTTTCCTATGGTTGCTTACATGTCGATCATTTAGTAATGTTAGTTAAATTCACTCACACTTATGTATGCTTCTGTGTCTAGCTTAGCATTTGAGAAGGTATTTACAGAATTTGCACTTGTATGTGCACATGAATTTTTTATATAGAATTGTGACTTTCTGAGCTTGAGATCCAGTGGTTAGATACTTTCACATTCGAGCACTGACCTGCTACTGCATCCTGTAACGTACGTCAGAAACCCAACATATTTAGCTACTAAGAGTCAGTAAATTGGACAGACGCATTTATACACTGGCACTGCCTTCACTTTATTCTCCCGTGATTCTAGGTTTTCTCGTGACATGATCGACTTTTCATTCGAATAGAGCCTGCGGTGCCTGGCAAGGATTTTCTGCACACAGACAGAATGAAAGTATGGGACTAAAATTCTCATGTCTGAAAGGTAAGAAATTGAAATGCAGCAAAGACAAAACAATGTTTCTATGATACTCTCTGACTAACTCTCTACAAGAATTCTGTCTCATGTACACTGCTATGCAGTTTTTATATTAAAGCTTATCTTCTTAGATCTCTTTCCAATAAACAGCACAAATCAGGAATCCAATTATGTCATGAATTTCATTGTACAGGTATCGGATCTGTTATCCGGAAAGCTCCGAATTGGGGAAGGCAATTTCCTATAGACACCGTTTTAATTTAATGATTCTAGTTTATTTGAAAATAATTTTTCCTTTTTCTCTGTAATAATAAAACAGTACCTTCTGAATCTCAACTAAAATATAATTAACCCTTATTAGAGGCAAAACTCTCCAGTTAGATTTAAAGTGGACCTGTCGCCTACACATAAAAAGCTGCACCTTTGCAAATTAAACATGAAACACAAATTCTTTTTTTCATTAAAACATCCATACATGTTATTAAAAAAAACCCTGGTATTTAAATATTGGAGCTGTCAATCAAATATTATATGCCCCACCTCTATGCCTGAGGCATGTTGTCGGGCAGTCAATTACTTTCACTTTCAATTCAGTGCTTCCTACATATCACTGCATTCTCACCTTCCCCCTTCCCTCCTCAGGCTCTATAATTATGTAGAGCACTTTGCATGGGCATTATGTTCCCCATTCATACACAAGATTTTGGGGTGATACAACATTTATCTTAATAACAGTGTCCACAAAATGGCTCCTGCCTGCTCGCTGTGATAGTGTAATTCTAAGGAAACACAATTTAAATAATATATATAGTGTAAGTAAAGTTTATTTTGCTCAGCTAACATGATAATAAAGAATTTGGAATTATTTCTTAGGGTGACAGGTCCCCTTTAATGTTTTAATGATTTTTTAGTAGACTTGAGGTACGGAGATCCAAATAATGGAAAATACCCCATATCTGGAAAAGCAAAGGTTCTGCACAGTCTGGATAATCGATACCTGTATTCCAAAATTTCAGACTGACCTGATATTTAAATCTGAGATCTGTAATTATCACATTTAAAGTGCTAGATTTCAGTTACTATATATTGTACCTGTGTGAATATACAGTGGAACATGAGAGACATTGATGACATTTAAAGGATAATGTAAAGCCAACTAGAACCAGTTATGGTTTTACTAACTAGAACCAATATATGGAGCTTTCTGCACCAGCCTTGATCTCCAGCAGGCATTTGCATTAACATAACTAAAGCCCTATGGCCAGAGTTGCTACAATTTTTAGAAAAAAATACTGGCCTTCCTTTATTTTTATGGTTTTCCCCTATTAATAACATTGGCATCAAGCAATTTTTTTACTGGTTAGGCTGGTAAAATAACGGCCGGGTGGCAACCAAACCTGTGGCTACCAGTTAGGGTTGCCACCTTTTCTGGAAAAAAATACTGGCCATCCTTTATATTTATCTTTTTTAACTATTAATAACATTGGGATCAACCATCATTTTTACCGGCCAGGCCGGTAAAATACCGGCCAGGTAGCCACCCTACTCCCAGTGGATAATTTGCACCTGGCCCCCAGCAGTGCACCATCCCAGGGCCAGAACTAGGGCAAGGCTGGAGAGGCACGTGACTAGGGTGTAACACTTGGGGGTACTCATTTGCGCACATGTGAGCGCTTGTTTGTGTGTGTAGGTGGGGGGAGAGGTTGCCTGGGCCAGGCCCCAGGCCCTGCACCATCCTCCGCCCTCCTTACCAAAAATGAAATATTAACTGAAAAATCTTCTTTGAAAGAATGCAAAAACACAATATGTTCCTAATGTAAAATAAAACAATTATGCATTCTATGAAATGTTTGTTTTCCAATGACAAAGGCTGCATTATCCAGTTTTAGATTGCTTTGGAAGGGGTTGTGTGCCAGCGGAAAACCCACTATCATAGTGATTGCCCATGTATCATTAACCACATTTCTACCCAATGTATTGCATCCCCTTTTAGAAGTTAACTGCCAGTTTTTCCTAAAAGATGAAAGTTGGAATTATATTAGTATTCATGGTCCCAAAAAGTCCTACTTTCATGCTCTAATTGCATGATCACATTTATGGGCTGATAAGTGATAGCTTGCACAAGTGCGGTTGCCAGTAGCAAACAGTTGTTTACTTAGTCCCAAACAGCCAAAATGCGGAAGTCCCGAAGCAGCGAAAAAACCCAAAGCCACAAAAATAGCCGAAGTCCCGAAGCGGCGAAAAGACCCAAAGTCACGAAAGAAGGCGAAGTTTAAGTCCTGAAGCCATGAGTTCAATTCCTCTGAACACCAATGTGTGTTTTTTTGTTATTCCCCTGGCCACCAATGTATTATTTTAATACTCTATAGGCCCCTGTCACCAATGTTTTTTTAAAAAAATATTCTTTGGGGCCCCAATTGTTTTTAACTGGTAAGGGGGGCCCTGGTGCCAATGTTTTTTTAAAAAAATATTCTTTGGGGCCCCAATTTTTTTTAACTTGTCTGTGTGGTCTTTTAACTGTGATGTGGAGTGGGCGGGATCTGGGGTGGGGCTTGGTGGCCCGAAAATTTAGTTGCATGGGGCCCCGTGATTTCTAACGGTGGCCCTGCTCACAGGTATGGGAGCAATTGGGGAGGGGGGAATTGTTTAGAACTATAGAAGAAGCCGATTCCTTGTTCCAGACCCCCTCTTGTTCCCCGTCCCCCCTTTGGGGTCTGCTTCCTCTATAGTTACACCACTAGATACATTCACTGACTGTAATAAGCTATTTACTGTATGTAGCTCCATATCTGTTACCCAAATGTAGTCACTAATTTTACTAACATTGCCCTTATACCTATTTATGTATGTAGATATACTTTAAATATATAGCACTATTTGTATACAAAGATTGATTAACTTTTTGCACTCTTTGCCCAGAGGTCATTAATACAGCTCTCACCTGCTTAGTATGAATATTACCAATACTTTTTCTTTGTTTTCATAAAAATTCTATGAAGTGTGATTAAATCATGATTTGTTTTTACAGTCTTTACATTTGTGAATATTTTTTCACAATGTGAATTCGCAAAAGACGGAAAGACGGGCACAGCAGTTCAATATTTTAAAGCTCAGGAAAAAACATGGGCAATACAACTATTTGCGAAAAAATATGTGAACTTTGTAAATGACCCCCAGTGTATTTTCTTACATAAATGTCATTCTATGCTTTAAGGCCATATGGCAATTTGATTTTCTAAGGTCCCTGCCTTTTGTTGTCATCCCTGCAACCAGGCCCAAATCCTTGTACCCATTCCCAGAGAAACAAAGATTTGCATCAGTTTATTAATATCTCTCATTTGTGCCCTACCTTGTATAGGGTGGTGTTAAAGGGGGAGTTCACCTTTAAGTTAACTTTGTTTAACTAGGTTATAGAATGCATAATTCTGAGCAACTTTTCAATTAGTCTGCGTTATTTATTTTTTATCATTTTATATTGATTTGCCTTTATCTTCTGACTCTTTCCAGCTTTCAAATGGGGGTCACTGACCCCATCTATAAAACAAATGTTTGGTAAGTCATATTAGAATAAGCCAAACATCCCCAGTATATCATGGGTTAATGCCCTAGCCCTTCAACTCTTTAAGGTAGTACGTACTAAAAACATCAGTAGTCACAAACAAATCCCATGAGCATGAATTGTAGAGGAATACTAACCTTTTTTATTATAAGAGTACATCAATTACAAATAGCCTTATGCATTTCAACCTACACAGCACTTAATCTTAACAACTGTGATATATTGTTACATTTAAGCTTTTATTGAGCAGAATCATCCTCCCATGTAAAACCACAGCTCTCTTCAGAATTAACCTGTGTACATGCTTTCAGTGTGATTATGTTGGAATTAAGCCTAAGTATTTATCATCTCTAAGCGCATATTCTTAGAAACCCCTTCAAATGGTCTTCATTATTATTTTATATAGTTTTTTAATTATTTGCCGTCCTCTTCTGCCTCTCTTCAGCTCTTAAAGGAGAAGGAAAGCCACTGAGGCATTTTATTGCCAATAGATTAGCTGCAATAGTGCAAGCTAGAATGCTAGATTTATTCCGTAGAATGTTTTATCATACCTAAGTAAAAAGCTCTAGAAGCTCTCTGTTTGTTTAGGATAGCAGCTGCAGTATTAGCTTGGTTTGACATCACTTCTTTCCCAGTTCACTCATAGCTCTGGGCTCAGATTACAGCAGAGAAGAGAGGGGGAGGAGAGGAGCAAACTGAGAATGCTCACGCCCAGGGCAAGGAGGTTTAAGATGAAGGCAGGAAGTCTGATACAGAAGCCCATGTGTACACAATAGAAGAAAAGAAATGCAGTGTTTCTTTTGACAGAGGACTCAGAGCAGCATTACTTTGAGGATTTACTTGTATATTTAGGTGGACTTTTCTGATAAGGCTTACTTTGTTTTAACTTTTCTTTCTCCTTTAAATGAGGGTCATTGACCCTGCTGTCATGGTTACACTTAATTACTTTTCTTTCCATTCAGGCCATCTCCTATTCACATTCCAGTCTCCCATTCATCCACTGTCTAAGGCAGGAATATGCATAGCTGATATGATGGGTTTCTCCACTACACCTTATCACAAATGACCATGAGTAAAGCTAAATGGAACAATAAAATGAGATATTCATGTTTGTGTTCCTTTTCACAGGTCTGCCATTCTGTAACAACAATGAGGAGATTCCTTCAGGCAATTCTGACAGTCATCTGAATGTCCCTGATATTATTGTTACCCCACCCACCCCTACAGGGACAATGACCAGCAGAGCTCCAGGGCAAGGGGCCAGTTCAAACCCTGCAGAGAAGAGTTGTTGCTAATAATGTCTAACTGCTAGAGATGAACAGGAGCCAGGGACTCCTAATTTCAATAAACACTAGTGGGTTTTTTTTAGAGGTGCCATGCTCAGGTCTGTTTCAATGGGAAAGTGTGCAAGGTAAAAGATGCAACTGTATACTTTATATTATGAACTTCTGTCTACAGTATATGCTTTTTGCTTTCACTCATTCGGTGACATTGTGAGACTTGCTCAAACTAAATGATCTCTGTAAGCATAGAGTGCCTAATTTTTGAGAACATATGGACATAGTGCGGAATAATTTATAACATTTATAAAAGTTAATCCTTCATGTATATATTGTGTATTGGAGACATTTATATATGAAAAACATGTTTGATTATTATGATTCTTGATATAGCAGAAACATATTCCACTGCAGTTTGCAGTGCCTGTTACATTGGAGCTTACAGTCTAAGGTCCTTATCACATTCATGGTGAATTTGTTGCTGTCTATAGGTATGACATTCTGCCGGTGAGCTAGCTCAGAATACACAAGGGACGGAATGTTGTTGTCCACTCACATGCTGGTCCTTGAGGTCTAGTATGCAGTCAGCTTTCAGCATAGCAAGGTATGGGATCCGCTATCCAGAAACCCATTATCTAAAAAGTTCCAAATTACAGAAAGGTCATCTCCCATAGAGCCCATTTTAATCTAATAATTGAGATTTTGTTTAAATGATTACTTTTTCTCTGTAATAAGAAGACAGTGGGGCAAATTTACTTACCTCCGAAATTGCGCCAGTGACGGCTTTGCTGACATCGCAACACTTCGCCAGGCGTAGATTCGCCAGGACAACGCTAATTCACGAAGATCCGAAGTTGCGTCCAGGGTTCAGAACGCTTGCGAAGTTGCGCTCGTGATAATACAATAAGCAGTTCAAAGTTACGCTAGCGATGCCTAATTAGTATACGGCGTGAAGTTAAAGTACAATGGACATATATGTTGCAGTAACTATATTACACTACACAAGCCCAGGGAACCTTAATAAAATAAAATAGAGGTGTTATATTGCCCTACACATGAGCCCACAGTCTAGTTTATGGGGTAAATTTATCAAAGAGTGAAGTTCCGCCACTAGAGTGAAATTCCGCAGCTCTCAATTAATTTCTATGGGATTTTGAAAGGCGTTTTTATCAATGGGTGAGAGTGAAAGTTCACCCTTTGATAAATACGCCTATAAAAATCCCATAGAAATGAATGGAGAGTGGCGGAATTTCACTCTAGTGGCGGAACTTCACTATTAACTTCACTCTTTGATAAATATACCCCTATGTGCCATATGTTAGGAAATATAGGGGGGAAGGAGGGAACCCAAAACAAAATTTACGATCTTTTTCAGCCTATCACCCTGTAAAAAGTAAAAAACACCAGTGTTTTTTGGGACTTAGAAAAATTTTCAACTTTTTTTTGAGGAATTCCTATATACTCTATTGCACTTCGCCTGGTCTGAGGTGGTGAAGGCAAGTCTGGCGCAGGAGGTAACGTTCAGCAAAATCTGCATCTTAGTGAATTTGCGTAGTTACGTCCATTCGAGCGAAAATTCACCTGGCGAGTGCGAAGTAGCGCTAGAGTCTATCTCCTTCACTTGCGAAGTTATGCCAGCACCCATTAGTAAATCGGCAAAGTCACAAAATGGCGACATGTTGGCGAATTTTCGTCACTTCGCCCTTTAGTAAATTTGCCCCAGTACCTTGTACTTGATACCTAAAAACTAAGATATAATAAGTACTTATTGGAGGCAAAACAATCCTGTTTGGGTTACTTAATGTTTAAATGATCTTTTAGTAGACTTGTATAGAGATCCAAATTACAGAATGATCTCCTATCCAGAACCTGGTCTGAGCATTCTGAACAAATCCCATACCTGCATATGAAAACACTGATCTTTGCTGGATATGGCTACCCACGTGCTCTATGGTGAGATTTACCAGGATAGAGTTATCCTGTCTGTATGTTTCTTTGTGGAAGAAAACTGCATTATTTGGATGAAACACCCATTTGTAGTTAGCATAATAATACTTCATGTGTGTACTGTGCATCTGAACCATATTTATACAAAATATGATTTTGATTTTTTCCTTATAGGGGTTGCCATACATGCATACATCTGGTAAGGGAGTTTAGCCAGTTTTGACCATCTAAGAATGTATGAATAATGGGCAGAGATCCCACTAGGCAGGCTTGTAGAGGTACATTTTGAATACTCAAATCCTGTGTCAGCCACCAGTTGATGTAACTAATTTGACCAGCTATATAATAATCATAGAAATTGGGTAAACTCAAACCTCCATTAGCATATTTAGTCATTAACTTGACTGTCTCTTGGAGCTTTATTATGCCATAAAAAAAGGAGTTACGAAAGCTTGTATGGCTTTACAGGTTTGTTTAGATATTACTGTCGGGGAGTTATGAAATAGGTACAGATATTTAGGTAAATAGACCATCTTTACAATATTAATTCTGTCCCAGAATGTTAAAGGAAGGTTGCCCCAAGCCTGCAGCACAATGGTCAATTGTTGGTTAATGGGAACTATATTCAGGGGTACAAACTGGTTGGGATCTAGATGGATATTGATTCCTAAATATTTAAAGGTGGTAACCCACTTGAGACTCGAGTCAGCTGCCAGCTGGGGGTCTAAAGCTGGGTCCAGAGGGAATATCACGGATTTAGTCCAGTTAATGCGGAGACCAGCGTATATTGTAAATTGGGCAAAAATGTTTAACACTTCGGCCAAGGAGGGGCCGGGATCCGCCAAGTAAATTAGGACATCGTCCGCATAAAGTGAAATAATCTCCTCTATCCGGCCATATTTCAGACCAGTCAGGTTGGAGGATAGGCGAAGTTGAGTAGCCAATGGCTTTATCGCTAGGGCAAACAGGAGAGGCTACAGGTGGCAGCCCTGGCGCATCCCCCTACCCAGAGGAAAGGATGGGGTAATGAAGTCATTCACTAATACTTGAGCTGTGGGATTACTATATAACAGCCTAATCCATTTAATAAATTGCCTGCAAAAGACAAAGGATTCCATTACTGCCCATAAGTAAGGCCATTTGACTGAATCGAACGCTTTTTCGGAATCCAAGGAGACCACCACCCTGGATCCCAAATTGTCATGTGGAACCTGCATATTGTAATAGAGCCTTCTTAGATTAACAACTGTGGACCTTTTGGGCATAAAACCTGTTTGATCGGGCTGGATTAGCTTTGTGATAACCAGTTGCAACCTGAACGCTAGTACCTTTGCCAGAATTTTGGCGTCCACATTTATAAGGGAGATGGGACGGTATGAAACACATTGTGCTGGGTCTTTCCCCTCTTTATGGATCAGGACAATGAGTGCATTAGCGAAGGAGGGTGGGAGTCTACTTTCCTGATTGGCCTGATTTAAAATTTCACAAATTGTGCCTGGTGTTTGTTCCCCCCAACGTTCGGTACCACTCAATGGGTAGCCCATCTGGTCCGTGGGCATTAGCTGGGGCCATTGATGCATTCACTACACGGATTTCCTCTGTTGTAATGGGACTATCAAGCATTGCTGCATGCGAGGGGTGCAATCTGGGCAGTGGAATATCTAGTAAAAAATCTGTTAGCTGTGCATCGGTGTAAGTCACCTGTGAGCGATATAGATTGGTATAGTAGTCAGCAAATATATCTGCTATTTCACACGGATCTGTAACGATCCCCTGTAGCAGATAGCACTCTGTGTATGATCGTCTGTGGGGCAGTAAATACAGATAAATAGGCTAACATCTTGCCAGACTTATCACCTTGTCCAAATCCTCTCTGAGAGGCATATAGTAACTTTTTCTGGGTAACTGCTGTCATTTTACATTTCAGTTTAGTGTGAGCCTGCATCAAATTGTAATGTAATTCAGGGGAGGGGGACTCTATATATGCCATTTCCGCTTCTTCCAGGTCTGAGGTCGTCTGTTGAACCTCACGTTTGGCCCTATTTCTCACTGCATTTATAGATTGGATCAGGGTACCTCTCGATACTGCCTTAAATGCTTCCCATAGCACTAAAGGGGATGCAGAGCCCTGGTTTTCGTCCCAGTATGTCTCTGCTGTCTCCTGTCCCTTGTCCGCCACCTCTTTCTGGGTCAACCACAGAGGGCTGAGCCTCCACCTTCTGGTTCCTGCACAGATATAGGGTTGTATAGCAATGTGATTATAGGTGAATGATCAGAAATTGACCTAACTCCATATTGGATATGGCTAATTTTAGTGGCCATCTCTGGGGACGTCAGGGCCATGTCTATTCTTGAAAGTGTCTGGTGTGAAGTAGAATGGCAAGAAAAAATTTGAGTTCCCGGGTGCCTGGCCCACCAGACATACTGGAGACCCATTGAATCCGCCCAGGCCTTTAATTTGGTTGGCTTGGTGTCGGTTGAATTAAGCCTATCCAACACAGGGATCATGCCACTATTAAAATCACCCACCCAGCACTGAGGCACCGCTGCCAGTGCTGCCACTTTCTGCATTACAGTGGCCATCAGTTCTACTGTGAAGGGAGGGGGTACATACATGTTAACCAGTATAAATTCAAAGGAGTAAACAGTACAGTGCATAATAAGATATCTGCCATAGTGATCCACATGAATGTGATGGAGTGCAAAGTGAAGGCCTTTTTTAATTAAGATAGAGACCCCTCTCCCATGAGTGGAAAAGGTGGCATGGTACGACTGAGAGACCCTCGCCCTCTTTAGTACCAGGACTTTCTATCCAGTTAAATGGGTTTCTTTTGCTGGGTACCATTGTTTCAATGCATTGAATCAGAGGCCCTCTTAATTTTATCATTAAGCCTCTAATATTCCATAAAATCAAGTTTACCTTAGCCATAGTTAAATAAGACGATTTTACACTGTGCCAATATCTTGCTGCTGTATATATACATAAAAGGGTAGGAGTTAAAGTGGTAAAAACCACAGGGAAACCCACAACGCCCTAGCCCGCCCTGCCCCCCCCTGGAACCTGGGGTGGGCCTTAACCCCTAACAGAACCCATATAGCCACCATCTGGGACATGGCGACTATAGCATAAACACACTTCAATTAAACAAAGGTTACAGCATAAGCACTCGCCCCCAGTCCTCCGGGCTTTGGCTAATGTCCCCACTGGCAAGTGCATGTGTTTACAAAACAGGGGTTTTTAGTTACAAATTTATGATCATAAAGTTGATAAGCCACCATACCACGTCAAGGTAAACCCCACTTGACAAATACAAGAGTCCTCTGCACTCAAACCATTATCAATATATTTAAGACAGAGACATTTTTTGCATACTGCTCCTGAAAAATGCCTTACCCTTTACACAAAACAGGGATTGTTTGTCCATATATTGCAATATATTTAAGCTGGCGTCTGAACTGCACATTTCTTGGAATGGCCACATGATGCTACACCCCTCGCTCAATAGAGGTGGTTTTCCGTGTCCATACCCCAGTGCACCTTCTTAACGTACTCTATTCTTTAAATATACCAGTCGAGATTCAGGCTAAAGAGACAAACATTCCTCTCCCTTAATGAACCTTTATTTTAATTTAACAAGTACAACAATATAAACTGCATTTCTATTGGCATACTATTATGGACGGGTCTGGTGTTGTATGCCCTTAAACATGTAGGTGGTTTACCCAGCCTGATACCTAGTGTGTCCCATTTTGCAAAACCTCAACATTTAATCACATCTTAATGTACATAATGGATGTATTTATGTAACACTCCTCTGGCACTTCCCTTTGTCTGATTCTCTCCAGTGGCGTAACTACCGGGGAGCAGGAGGTGCAACTGGGCCAGGCCCCGCACCGCGCGCTGGAGCCGCAAAGTAAATTCGCATGAACAAAGGTGGTGGGGGCGCACCAGGGCTCCCCCTAGTTCCGTTACTGATTCTCTCTTGTCTACACTTTCCCTGTGCTTCCTTCGCACTGTTCTACCTTTTTTCCACTTTCCCTGCGCTTCCTTCGCACTGTTCTACCTTTTCACCACTTTCCCTGCTCTTCCTTCGCACTTTTCTACCTTCTCATATCCTCTTTCTTTTTCTCCCCTCACTCCAGCTGCCCTTATTCTATGATCTATTTCTGGCTGACAGCAAACCACTGAATGGGCATGATGTATGGTATCAGATCCTGGTCGCTATGACACTGGGCCTTAACAACATTCCCAACCAGTACCACACGGCAGGGGCCTTCACGTATACCCATGAGTCCTCACGTCTGACACGCTGCACCTGATTGATTGCTCCAATGAATGCCGCACCGCTTCCGATCTCCTCGAGTACCGACTCTCTATCTGACGCCCGTTTCCCTTCGGACATCTCCAGGCTCTCTGTCAACCTTCTCCTCGGACATTTCCAGGCTCTCTTTGAACTTTCGCGGGATTTGGAGAATTCTCCCCTGTAAATTTAGACACCGAACCTCACATGGATTAAAAACTTGCCAGTTATGTACAGTGGTGTGAAAAACTATTTGCCCCCTTCCTGATTTCTTATTCTTTTGCATGTTTGTCACACAAAATGTTTCTGATCATCAAACACATTTAACTATTAGTCAAAGATAACATAATTGAACACAAAATGCAGTTTTTAAATGAAGGTTTACGTTATTAAGGGAGAAAAAAAACTCCAAATCTACATGGGCCTGTGTGAAAAAGTGATTGCCCCCCTTGTTAAAAAATAACTTAACTGTGGTTTATCACACCTGAGTTCAATTTCAAAGGTTATAAAGCCATTTCTAAAGCTTTGGGACTCCAGCGAACCACAGTGAGAGCCATTATCCACAAATGGCAAAAACATGGAACAGTGGTGAACCTTCCCAGGAGTGGCCGGCCAACCAAAATTACCCCAAGAGCGCAGAGACAACTCATCCGAGAGGCCACAAAGGACCCCAGGACAACATCTAAAGAACTGCAGGCCTCACTTGCCTCAATTAAGGTCAGTGTTCACGACTCCACCATAAGAAAGAGACTGGGCAAAAACGGCCTGCATGGCAGATTTCCAAGGCGCAAACCACTTTTAAGCAAAAAGAACATTAAGGCTCGTCTCAATTTTGCTAAAAAACATCTCAATGATTGCCAAGACTTTTGGGAAAATACCTTGTGACAAAAGTTGAACTTTTTGGAAGGTGCGCGTCCCGTTACATCTGGTGTAAAAGTAACACAGCATTTCAGAAAAAGAACATCATACCAACAGTAAAATATGGTGGTGGTAGTGTGATGGTCTGGGGTTGTTTTGCTGCTTCAGGACCTGGAAGACTTGCTGTGATAGATGGAACCATGAATTCTACTGTCTACCAAAAAATCCTGAAGGAGAATGTCCGGCCATCTGTTCGTCAACTCAAGCTGAAGCGATCTTGGGTGCTGCAGCAGGACAATGACCCAAAACACACCAGCAAATCCACCTCTGAATGGCTGAAGAAAAACAAAATGAAGACTTTGGAGTGGCCTAGTCAAAGTCCTGTCCTGAATCATAGAGATGTTGTGGCATGACCTTAAAAAAGGCGGTTCATGCTAGAAAACCCTCAAATAAAGCTGAATTACAACAATTCTGCAAAGATGAGTGGGCCAAAATTCCTCCAGAGCGCTGTAAAAGACTCGTTGCAAGTTATCGCAAACGCTTGATTGCAGTTATTGCTGCTAAGGGTGGCCCAACCAGTTATTAGGTTCAGGGGGCAATTACTTTTTCACACAGGTTTGGATTTCTTTTCTCCCTAAATAATAAAAACCCTCATTTAAAAACTGCATTTTGTGTTTACTTGTGTTATCTTTGACTAATAGTTAAATGTGTTTGATGATTAGAAACATTTTGTGTGACTAACATGCAAAAGAATAAGAAATCAGGAAGGGGGCAAATAGTTTTTCACACCACTGTCTGACTTACACTTTATGATTGTAAGTTTCTTATAAGCTCATCTGTATATGTTGAATGATTTTGCACTAAATTAGGTGAACTATCGGGCTTAGGACACATTTAATTAAATACTCTATGAATATTTTTACCGATGTTCAGCTCTATACAATGTTGCCTTAAGGGCACTAAATCTGACATGTTAATTAACTAGCTACATTGTTGATGGATACTTTGATACAAAAAATGTTACATATTAATTCTTGCCAACCTCTATGGCAGACTCCGATTCTTTGCGGTTTATTGCGTGTTTACATATACATTAAGTGATTTGCATACTTTGTTTCTACCCCCCTGACGCCATATGACATCAGCACTCCCCCTTTCCCGCCACTTGGTGTTTAAATGATTGGTTTGTTTGTTTTGCACTTTGAGAAAGGCTAGAGTGCTAGCCAAAACATCAGCAACTTTTTTGCTAAATAAATACACATTTATTCCTTCTAAGACCTGTGAGTGCTCAACTTCTTGCACGGATACATAGATATATATGTACATTTTTCAAGTGTGCACCTATAGATATATTTTTACTTGGCCTTCACTAATTTAATATTACATTTTTTTTTTTTAAATGGGCGTTGGTTTGGGCAATCACTCTCTTAAAAGCTGAAAGCTAGCGGCGGGGAAGGATCTAGCCTTCAGACTGAAACCAAGGTTCAGCAGACATTTACTTCAATTAATGCTACTATGCAGAGAGGCACTGGATCCTTTTACTATGACCAGAGGTAACAAGTTAGGGACCACCGTGCAGGGTTTACATTGCTGTGGTATGGTGGCTTATCAACTTTATGATCATAACTTTGTTACTAAAAAAAAACCCTGTCTTTGTGAACACCTGCACTTGCATATATACTGAATTACTTTAGACAGGGGCCCAGGGAATGTGCACTGCTTAATTTGGCCAAGTCAGTAGCACTTCCATTATACTTTAATACATTTTCACTTAGCCTTAGGAGTGCTCCCACAACCCTCCTTTGTATCAAATACTCATTAAATAGATACCATAACTGCAAAGCCCATTATTATTAACGATTGCAAACAAAATATTCACTCAGGAAAATAATGTTTAACCACAGCATTTGTGACACAAAAGGGAAGGATGCATGAGAATGGGTCAAAATTGCAATTTATTGATCTCTATGCTAGGAACCTGAATTAGTTTGTAAGCACTCAAATCATCATGTGATCCATTGCTCTAAGAGCTACTACTTACCTGATGTTGAACTAAATCTTAACTAAAGAAGTAGGCTAGAAATGTTGTACATTTAGTTTGAGCTTCTGTTCCAGCCCAAGGCAACCACAGCCCTTTAGCAGGAAGATCTGTCTCAAAAGACGCCCCAGTAGCTCCCCATCTTCTTTTCTGCCGATTCACATGCTCTGTGTTGTTGTCAGTTACTGATTAGCAATTAATACAGATAGAAATGTCACAATATAAGGCTGATTAGTAATTAATTCAGATAATTACTATATGGCAGCACAGAAACCAGTGCAACACCAGAATGTAATAATTAGCCCTGTAGCATCAGTTATATTACAGTCCAACCTCATTTTCTGCTTAATTTGTGACGACCCCTAAGCTTAGCTTCAACAGCTGCTGAGAGCCCATTGAGCATCTGAGTGTCAGAGACTTTCCAAGATGTTGAACCCATATGAACAAGTTTGAAGTCCTGGATCATTGCTGCTACTGAGAAGCTGAAACATTAGGCTGGTGCAAAAAGTTCAGTAAATGAAATATGTCCTTTTTAGCCATATTCATTTGTATGTTTCATACTTCTTTAAAACAAAACCTTAGGTGTAGCTTTGTTGTGAGTTTTCTCAATTACATATTTAAATACACCCAGACAAGTTGTTTGAACAATGTAGTTACCAATTACAAGTAAATAAGGTTTAACTATTATCTTTAGCATCACACGTAAACCGCTACAATTCTTTAAAGTGGCTGTACCCCAATACTTGCGGTTTTCATGGAAGTTGAGAAAATGTCTCTAACAGGCTCATTTATAAAAACACTGTGCAAATTTGTTCCCGGGGATTAACCAAAAGCAACAAGTGATTAGGTTTTTTTTTCAGCCAGCTGCAGGTTGAACTCTGAAAACAATCATCTCATTGGTTACTGCCCAGGTGCAAATTTTTCCTGTGTATACATAAATGACCCCCACCTACTCTTATGGGGACTGACATATGTGGTAGAGTGAGCTAAATTCAAAAAACAGTTTTTAATCTGAGAATTTGTACTACCAGAGTCAGTAAAGCACCGGCTGGGAAAAAATAAAAAGTAACCTGTGAGACCCCTAAAGTGTGAAAGACAGAACTCAACCCATCTCCACTGACAGGTACCAAAGGAGACGTCAGCTCGACATGAAGATTAAAAGAAAGATGAACAGACTACAACTTCCAATATCCAAGTAAGACACACTTAAAATTTGTATTTTTGTCTTAAATGTATTTAATACAAGAACAGTTTCAAAACATTTGATTTATCTGAATTCAGTATCAAGAACTTACTCTGTGGATACATAACCTTCATGAGCTCTAAGCCCAATCAGGCATTGTTTCTCTTTGAAAAAGAATAGATTTAACAGTTGTACACTTGTACAAAAGTGAACAATCCTTGCATTGACATCAGTTTCTATGTAATTGTCTGGAATACCTGAAATTATAACCAGTTTGATTTAAAAAATATATAAAGAAAAAAGTTTCACTGTAATCCTTACAGGCGTCATAACACAGTGACAAATCTACAATGTAGTTGAAAAAGTCCAAAAAGAGGGAAAAAAGTACCCGGTTTCATTCCTTCTGTTTTCACAGATGAAAATGTTTGGGAACAGCAGAGGGGAACAGATTTATCCGAAGCATTAATTCATGACACTCTGTAGCAAAGTGATGTTATCGCCTTTCAACATGATACGCCCTGAAACACAAGAATAAAGAAGTCAATTTAAAAAACTCAAGTATTGCCAAGTAAAGGTATAATGTAATAAAAACTGTGTGTAACTGGGAAAGATGTTTAAGGCTGTTTACAGGAGCTCCTCTCTGCAGTGTGTCAGCACTATGCATTTCTCACCAATACACATCAATGCAGAGACACGGCTGAACAGAGCCGAGTGAATCAGCTTCTCCCCAGCTGCAGAGAAAATATAGGCAAAGTAGAGGAGAGAGAGCCTCCTGTGATCTCCCAGCCTTATTTATAATTAGGGCATAAGGGTACAGGGAAAAATCCCAAGAGCTTAGTTAACATCCCTATTTACAGCTCAGGAGATGAAACAAATGCTTAAAAACACTCCCATTCCCATTTACAGCATCACTAAGCATGAAGAAACTGTAGAATGACTTTGTAGGCAATTGGTGGAAACGCAAATTGTAAAGAAGGGTGGGGAAATTGGTGATTTAATGCATTTTGCCCAACACCAGGCAACAAAACACTGGTTATCTCTGCTTTTGCCACAGTCCTCGGACATACACTAGTATACTAGTAAAACAACAACTGTCATACTGTCTCATGTATAATCACACAAATTACCTATAGGTCTTGGTGTTTTAGTTATTAGAAACTCCCTGAAGCTTTTTTTTTTTTTAATGAAGTTGGGCTGCTGGAGAAAGGAAAGGCATGCATAAAAGCAAATTAACACTGCCTATATGTACAGTACTTATAGGACTACAGTACAGGTATAGGATCAGTTATCTGGAAACCCGTTATCCAGAAAGCTACGAATTACAGAAAAGCTGTCTCCCATAGATTCCATTATAAGCAAATAATTAAAATTTTTACAAATGATATTCTTTTTCTCTGTAAAGATAAAACAGTACCATGTACTTGATCCTAAGTAGGACATATTTAATCCTTATTGGAAGCAAAACCATTTCATTGCATTTATTTAATGCTTATATGATTTTCTATTAGACAAGGAATAAAGATCCAAATTATGGAAAGATCTGTCTGGGGCATTCTGGATAAGAGGTCACATACCTGTACATAGTAGCTACAGTGACCATGTGACAAAAAGTCCATCTCTTGTGTCAGTAATGCGTGTGCAAAACCCATTAATTAGCATATGTAATGCTATGTGATTTGCAGGGACAGAGCATGGTCTGGGCCACAATACTAAAATCTTCAAGATGTAATAGTAGTGCACAGTCCCTTCATGAACAGTGCCCGTGTAGTTTATTCAGAAAACGACCACTGACCTAGCACTTGCAAAGTTAAAAGCTAAATCAGAGGGAAAAGAAAGTGCCAGCAAGGAGATATCTCCCCAACAGGGACAGTAACAAAGGTGACAAAGCTGCTAATGATCCGCAACCAGCAACACAATGAGCAAAATGCAAGTACATAATGACCATACACAACTGTAGCACAGGATAGAATAGCAAACATTCAAAAGTCACACAAATAACGGAGCCGACAGCAGATGGTTATCTTTACCATAACATGACAATTAATAGAATTCTGATCCTGCCCAGTTGTTGACAGACTTTGAATTAAGGATTATACCCAGAAGATATGCTAAAAAATGCATCTTTTATTTTTAGCAAGAGAATTAGGATAAACTTACTGAAAACCTTGTTTTCATGCCAAAAAAATGTATTTATTAAATGCAACCCCACCAGTACAGAGGTTAACCTACATATATGTAAAAAGGTCTAATACGCACCAATCGGTTTTCGTGACTTTGTTTTGAGATGGATTTCTTCTGAGTCGTCCAGCACTAGATTCATGTATTCATCAAAGCCCTGGTAAAAAAGAAGTGAGATACATTAACAGTGCCCCCACAATTTGTATTCATTTCTCATACATTAGACCTTTTGGACAGACTCTACTGCCCTGCAACTGTCTCTGTAATATTTTATACAAATTGGAAAATACCCCAATAAGTAAACCAAACATAGTAAAGTATAAACAAAAAGCACTGTAGCAACCGAACGTTTTGGATGGTTTAGAAATTCAACCTGCACTACAGACAAGAACAGCACAATCTATTGATGTCCTCAAAACCACCTAGTGGCTATCTTCCCCATTAACCATTCAATTGTAGATAAAGTTACAGTCTCTCTTTTCTCTAAATATTCATATGTATAAAAATGCAAATCATGTATCTAAATTATTGACGAACAATGATGCAGCCATCCACCTAACTGACCCAAGGCTATTTGTTATACTTCACATAGTAAAAGGCCTATAATGCTGAAACTGAAATGTTTTTCTTAAATTTAAACATGAAGTCAAGAATTACTTACAATGATGCAGCCTTCAATACGCATATTCACTTGCTCATACAACCACACCTGAATCCGTGATCTCTGAAACAGGCACAGAGGGTAATTAGAACACACATAAAAAATGTAAACACTTAAACAAAAAATAAAAAATCTGTAACTTACATTTTGAAGATACCTGAAGATCAAATTCTGGCAGCAACGTTAAGGCAAACAACTCACTAAAATGCAGGAATATATTTTTTACTATACTATAGATGTAATTGGTGTAACACTATATGTACATTTTAGCAAACGAATCATGTTAAAGACCTAGCAAATCTCAGTAAGGGGGCAAATGCTGTTGTATGATTTAATGAGTCTATAGTATAGCTTTGTTTAGAATAAGGAATTGCCTATAACAGGGGTCCCCAACCTTTTCTACTCAAGAGCCACATTTAAATGTAAAAAGAGATGGAGAGCAACAAAAGCATGAGAACGTCTGTGGGAATGTCAAATAAGGGCTGTGATTGGCGGTTTGGTAGCCCCTATGTGGACTGGCAGCCTAAATGAGGCTCTTTTTGACAGTACACCTGGTTTTTATGCAACGAAAACTTGCCTCTAAGCCAGGATTTCAAAAATAAGCACCTGCTTTGAGGCAACTGGGAGCAACATCCAAGGTTTTATTTTAGTGTTTACAAGTGCATACTGGACACACAATGTATATACAAGTATGGGATCTGTAATCTGGAAACCCATTATCCCGAAGCTTCCAAATTGCATAAATGCTGTCTCCCATAGACTGCATTATAATCAAATAATCCAATTTAGTCAAAATTATGTCCTTTTTCTTTGTAATAATAAAAGAGTAACTTGTACTTGATCCAAACTAAGATATAATTAATCCTTTATGGAGGCAGAACCAATCTGTTTGGTTTATTTAATGTTTACATGATTGGAAATATATATATATATATATATATATATATATATATATATATATATATATATATATATATATATATATATATATATATATATATATATATTGAAAAAGGATTGCGGCACTCACAGGGTTTTAGTGAAAAAACAAAAAATGTTTTATTATTAAGCCTCAACGTTTCGATCCCCCACAGGGATCTTCGTCAGGAGCAAAAACAAACATTATTTATTTATTTTATATATATATATATATATATATATATATATATATATATATATATATATATATATATATATATATATAGAAAAAACAAAGAAAGTCTTTCGCACACCTTCCAATATTAACAATAACCAGGTGCTGCTGTCTTGTCAATTATGTAAAATTCCGGTTGTAGTTAACAGCGCACACTGGGATTCTTTAAAAGATTAATTTATTTATCAAATATTAAAATTCACACGTATCGACGTTTCGGTCCGGATCTGAAGATGAAAATGGTCCAAGATCCGGACCGAAACGTCGATACGTGTGAATTTTAATATTTGATAAATAAATTAATCTTTTAAAGAATCCCAGTGTGCGCTGTTAACTACAACCGGAATTTTATATATATATATATATATATATATATATATATATATATATATATATATATATATATATATATATATATATATATATATATCTATCTATATATATGCACTCTCAGGTCTTATAAATAAGAAAAAATATTTATAGTGGGCACAAAAACTGACGTTTCGGCTGCGAACAAGGCTAGACAGCTAGCGGAAACATTAGCAGTTTTTTGCTGAATAAACGCAATTTTTTTCACCTTGGATAAGACCTGTGAGTGCATGCCTTATTTGGGACAGTTATCTTATTGTTTATATTTTGTACCCAGGCACTTTTAACCTTTATACGTGCTGTGCCGGCTTCAAGCAAGTTTTCGAGTACATATACACATATATCTATATATCTATATATATATACACACCATTTTTTTTTTTTTTAAATGCACTGAAGTGTTTTTGTCAACTTCAAATTCAACCATCTGATTAAGTTCTGAACATGCAAAAGAGTCATCATGGTTTACTACTGCCCTCATATAATTAATTATAAAATAAGTTCATTTTAAGCAACGTTCCAATAGACATTCATTACACGTGTTATTTGTAAGTATAACTTCCAGTGAAAGCAGGGCCTGTCTCCAGCTATCCTCTGCCCTAGTGGCTCGGACTTTTGAAACATCATTTTTTGAAACTCATTTATTGATATACGGCCAGCAAGTTACCCGGCTCTTTTACATTAACGGGTAATCTTCTCCTTGTTCTTTTACATTAACAGGCAGTGTTTGTCCTTTGGGGATGACAATGTAACTCTCTCTCCGACGTGTTTCAGGAGAGGAGACTCGTACAACTCATATTATAGACTGCCCATATGTAATGGCTCAGTATGTGTTGGGAGTCAACTCGAAACAATGGCGGCAATTACAAATGAATCGCCAAATAAATCATGTCAATAAGAACAGGGCCTCTGCTCAGTCTCACGGCACAAAGCGTCACAAAACAAGCGCTAAAGATGTTATTATAGTCTTAGTGGTAAGTACAAGCAAAACAATAAAAGGATACGATGGGCTGCACCATCACTTTCTGCACTTTCTGGCCTCCTTGCCCGCGGTACGCCATCTCTGCTGCCTCGTTAGCTGCTAGTTCCCAGTAGATAAGACGCCGTGTGTGACGTTACGAACGTCTCCGCCACGTGACCTTCGGCGCGTATTCGGCGCCTTCGTCAAATGGCGGTCACGCTGGGATTGGCTGGAGCCGTACGCTACTACAGTGCTCCACTTAGTAGTTGTTTACGCTGACTAGCTTTAGGATTTTTCTTTGGGGCAGGGTTTTATTCAGTCTTCCCTTGCGGCTGCGAACCTGTTACATACTTGCTGGTCTGTGTAAGGTGTGTGTCCTTGATATTAGGGGGTTATTGGAGGCTGTTTACACATAATGCTTTTGTGTGGTAACTCGGAGGGCCCAAGAATAAGCAGAAGCCACCCACACGTGACGCAGTTCCATTAGTCTGATTTATAGCGGCCATTGGCCCTGCTGCATCAGGTAACACGTGCTCCTAATGACAGAAGAGTTTTATTAGACATGTTGGGACGAGAATAAACCCGGGTATTGCGCTTTATAGCAACCTATACCCTAATACATACCTACATGTGAATAACAGCCACACTGTACAATGATCAAGAAGTGAAGACATATAAATATCCCAATGTAAAGTGTAGTGGCACTTAAAAGGGGTTGTTCACCTTTAAATTCACTAACCTCCGAAAATTCACCAGCGACGGCTTTGCTCACACCGCCACACTTTGCCAGGCGTAGATTTGCCAGGACAAAGCTAATTCACTAAAATCCGAAGTTGCGCCCAGGATGCCGAGGAAGTTGCGCTAGCGTAATTGCGCCGAGTGAAGCGAAGTTGCGCTAGCGTTGCCTAATTTGCATACGGCAGGAAGTTAAAGTTGAATGGACGTATATGTTGCAGCAAATACATTACACTACACAATCCTGGGAAAACTTCATAAAATAGAGTTTTTATATTGCCCTACACATGAGCCCACTATGTGCCATATGTTAGGAAATGTAGGGGGGAAGCCGGTTACCCACAAAAAAATTCATGCTCTTTTTCAGCCTATCACCCTGAAAAAGTAAAAGTCGCCAGCGTTTTTTTTTTGGACTTAAATTAAATTAAAAAATTTCAACTTATTTTTTGAGGAACTCCTATCTACTCTATTGCACTTCTCCCGGTCTGAGGTGGCGAAGGCAAGTCTGGCGCAAGATTGAACGTTCAGTAAAATCCTCATCTTAGTGAATTTGCGTAGTTACGTTAATTCGCCAGAGCGCAAATTCGCCAGGCATTAGGGAGCGAAGTACCGCTAGAGTCTATCTCCTTCGATAGCGAAGTTATGCCAGTTGCGAAGTTAGTAAATCGGCGAAGTACCAAAATGACGTCACGCTAGCAAATTTTTCCCCGCATTAGTCACTTTGCCCTTTAGTAAATTTGCCCCATAGTATGATGTAAGGGTGATATTCTGAGACAATTTGCAATTGGTTTTCATTTTTGTGGTTTTTAAATGGGGGTCAGTGACCCCCATTTGAAAGCTGGAAAGCATTAGGAAAAGAAGGCAAATAATTCAAAGATTATAAATAATGAAGACCATGTCAAAAGTTGCTTAGAATGAGTCATTCTATAATATACTACAAGTTAATTTAAAGGTGAACCACCCCTTTAAATAAACAGTATGTGTGCCATGGTATAGAAGAATATGACTGAATTTAAACATCCAAATAAAAGTTTCTTGTGTAGGATATATTACATATTAACTGGCTAGATTCTAATAAGATTAAAGGGGACATTTTACATAACCTTCATATTCAGATATATGATTAATCTTTCCTCAAACCATGCAGTGATGCAGGAAAAAAAATATTTGATGAGAGGTGGAAGTGTCTGTTCATTCTCTCATAGGAAATGGTCACAGCACTGACTGACGGGCTGAGCTCTGCTGTAGCTTGGAAAACTCTTCCCATCTCCCTGCCTGTGTGTCTGTTCCCAGTCTGCACATAACTGTCCTATGTCCATCTCTCTGCCATATCCCTGCCACCTGGGAGCTGTAGTTTAGGAACTTTAGGCTGCACATTTTGGACACCTGGGATGTGGGGGGTAAACCCTTTTCTACCACTTTCTAGAAACATAATTGATGGATTTTTCCCATTTTACTAAGTCCAAGGCCGCTATATCTAGTTATATGCAGCTTGGAAGTCTTCCAGCCACCCTCCCCTTACGTGCACAGATTTATGCTGAAGCTGTTTGTAAAGCAAGCGCTCTCCCTCTATACTGCTGCCCCCTGCGACCCACCCACTCCTCGTTGTGTAGTGCAGGGAAATTCATTGGGGAGGGGGGAGGAGCGGGGTGGGTGACGAGTGGAGTTAAATCTAAACAGTTTCAGCTTTAAGCAGGCTAAATGTGTCACTGCTGGGATACAGCTGCTTTAAATCAGTGGATCACTTCTTCTCCTAGCTCCTCACTTGCGTGCCTGTCAGTGCTCCATTCTGCTCCCCTCGCAACTAGGGTTGCCATCCGGCCGGTATTTTACCGGCCAAGGCCAGGGCCGGTATTACAAATTTACCGGCAATGTAGCTACCGGTAAATTTGTAATACAATTAAAAAGAGCCCTCGGCCTGCCCCCAATCCCCTTGAACTTACCTTTTCTTTGTGGTTCGTTTAGTGTCCGTGGCGCGGCCCCGCCCCCTTTGACGTCATGCCCTGCCCATTTTGACGTCACCGCCCGCCCCTTTGCGTCCCCGCCCCCCACAGCCGGTAAAGAAATGTTAAAAAGGTGGCAACCCTACTCGCAACCTAATTGTTCGATGCCCTGTGCTTGTGTGACCCGCACCCGACCCTAACCCGCCCTGCTGCAGCCCGCGCCCACCCGCACTTCCGGGGTCCTTTTATAGACCCGCGCCGCCCCACAGATGACATCACAATGATGTCACAAAAGGGGCGGGGCGAGCAGATGCTGGATGCCGGCATTTGAACGTGGCGGGCAGGGAGGGCAGGAGAAGAGCTCAACCCGCACCCGTCCGCCACCCGCAAGGGGCAGTGCGAGGTCGAAGCTGGGTGAGTGGGCGGGGAAAGCGCAAGCAGCACTGAGAAGGACCCAGGCTTGATTGACATAGTAAGTTGATGAGGGTCAGCGCTAAAAATAGCTAGGAGAGAAGAGAATATGGCATAGAGAGATCTTATAGTGTAGTATTTAGTTGTGAGTGTTGTAATCTTAAATGTGTGCCTATTTTAATCTTTACACACCACGTGTTCAGTAATAGGTGGGTACTCACAAATGTTTAAAAATATAATCAGCATATAACTCAAAATCACGAGCTGTAGCTTCCAAATAGAATTCCTTGCTGTAAAAAGATGTGGAGCAGTAATAGTGTAAAAACTTTTATTACTGATAAAAATACTTAAAATTGTGCACTCACAAATTTGTAGTTAATACAGGCATATCGAGTCATCAAAATTTCCTCGCCATAGTATATCAAGGACCCCAGTGTTCACGGTTCAACCCTGACCAGCGGTGTTGCCACGTCTGTGTATGGATTCTCCGGCGCTTGGAGATGACGTCTACAGCCTTCACCTGACACGTTTCGTCGATATACGACTTCCTGAGAGGCTCAAATTCTAAAGTATGCGGTTCTCTCCTTTTACGGATCCTGGTTGCCTAGGTCATGCGTCCCTGCACTTCCTTTCCAAAAGTGCGGTGCGTTACCATAGCAACTAAACCCTAATGTCCACTCCGCTTACCACATTGCAAATTATTAATACTTTCCCACTAGCACAAACATATTTTGAATGTCCCCAGCATTGGATCCCACAGCATCAAGTGGTTTAAGTGCTTCAGTGTTTCTTTCATGGTATTATCCATTAAGAGAATTAATTTACAATTAGGAATTCAGGAGATCTTTAAATTTCTTTTACCTGGCTTTTCACTAATTATGATTATTTATACCTTTAAAAATTACCTAATCTATTACCGGTATACTCAATCCCTCCACATTATTAGTTAAAATTTGCATTTTTGTTACATATATATAGGGAGTTTTTTTTTTATAAAATTTGTATATATCAAGAAGGTATATTGTACATAAGTTTAGATAAAGACTTCTCCTAAAAAGGGACCTTAGATTGAAGTCTATGTTGAGGCCCTTAGGTTCGAATGTTCCCATTTTATATATCCTTCTGCTTTCGCAATCTTAGAGTATCTTCTACAATGTTTCCCCCCCTCCACTTTCTGTTTAATGCCTCCACACCCCAATATGTTAGACCCTTGGGGTTACATCTATGTAACGCCTTAAAATGTTTAGATACACTAAGGGTTTCTATACCTTTCTCTATATTTCTCAAATGTTCCCTAATTCAACTTATTTTGTCGTTTGAATACTAAGCTCAAGGAGAACGAGCCTTCCTGTGGGTCGGTTTTAAAAGGGGATTTCCAGAAACTGTTTTGGACACAACCTTATTAAGTATTTTGATTGACATAGTGCCTAGATGACATCGGCAACCAGCACCTCACACCAATGCACGCCCAGTCCTTCTGAGTGGCTGCTGCTCAGTGAAAGTGAAAAAAAGAGATGGCCGACGGCTGCCCTGGATTACTGTAGCTGTAACAGGACAGGAAATCAGGAGAAAGGGAGAAGCGTGATAAGAAATGCTAAGATAACAAATAAAGTGGACCCAAAGGTATCTAAAACATGTTTTATTCAATTTTATTGCAAAAAGAATTGATTAAGCTACAGTTCAAAATTATGGTATATGTCCCCTTTAATATCTATGGAGCATTAAAGGATGCCATTTATCCTATCCTTCTCATTCATCCATTTTTTGTAAAACTATTTTCAATTTTAATCAGTTTTGTATACTATGAAGCCTGTAATGCGATAGCTATATTTGTAGAAAGTTTTTTTTTAATACAGATAAAGTCTTACTAAAGGGGTGGTTCACCTTTGAGTTAACTTTTAGTATGATGTAGAGAGGGATATTCTGAGACAATTTGCAATTGGTTTTCATTTTGTATTATCTGTGGTTTTTGAGTTATTTCGCTTTTTATTCAGCAGCTCTCCAGTTTGCAATTTCACCAATCTGGTTGCTAGGATGCAAATTACCCTAGCAACCATGCACTAATTTGAATAATAGACTGGAATATGAATAGTATAGAGCCTGAACATAAAGATAAGTAATAAAAAGTAGCAATAACAATACATTTATAGCCTTACAGAGCATTTGTTTTGTAGATGGGAGTCAGTGACCCCAATTTGAAAAGTTGCTTAGAATTAGCCATTCTGTAACATACAAAAAGTTACCTTAAAGGTGAACAACCACTCTTGCTGCAGCTAGAGTTAATTTGAGGTATTTTAGTATGTTGTCAAGAATGACGTATTACAGAGGATAAACCAGTTTTTATTATCAATACCCATGAGATTAAATCGAGAGGATAATGAAAATTGAGAAAATGATCTTGAATATCTTTCCAAAATGTTGAATTAGAGGACATTCCCAGGGTAGATGTAAATAATGAGGTAAAGAAAAACACATTTGGGAGAGCTGTTAAGGTATTTGCCATTATTTGAATGAAAGTTAAATCCTTTGTATGTCAAAGGGATCAATCTGTAATTTGTTCTCTCAGTACTCTAGAAAGTAGTTTATAAAAGTAGAATTTACTAAGGATTCTGCAGAAACTTCATGATGCATTTTTTGCTGTGGATTCTGTGGGATGAGAATATTTTTCCATAGATGGGATTGAATGAATCTAATTTTGATACAAAACACAGAATGAAATCGCCGGAGCTTGGTCTAACCCACACTTTGGAGTTGAGCAGCTGCTAGAAGCACCCTTGTGCCAGCACTCAGTCTAACCCACACTCTGGAATTGACCAGCTGCAATAAACGATAAAAAGCCAATATTTGTACAGAGAGAGAAATTACCAGCACACAGTTTGCCTTTAATATTAATTGTGTGTATTACAAAAAAATGAGGTGTTAGTACCACACATTGGACAAAATATGTAAGCTCATGTGCCACGTCAAGGCCCCTCATTGTACGCAAGTCCTACACTAGCCATTAGCATTTAAGTTTTTAGTGCATTTAAAATCAAGTGCCCCAGTAACAGTGTGACTGGGTAGTAAGACCAACAGTGCACTTACCCTTAATTACATTTTTCTCTCAACCAAATGTTATCTGATTGAAAGGAGATGTATTTTTTGGGTTTTTTT
The DNA here is from genome assembly GCF_017654675.1 of Xenopus laevis. NCBI lineage: Eukaryota > Metazoa > Chordata > Amphibia > Anura > Pipidae > Xenopus > Xenopus laevis. Next base: position 46,545,290 of record NC_054378.1, read on the forward strand.
TAAAAAAAAATCTCAATTTGCACCAAAAAATACATACAAAATTTAATGAAATATGACATTACAGTCGTGAATAGGATTACATATGTAAATTGGAGTAGGCCTACACACATTCCTCGTCCTACACCCAATAACCAGAAACTTACACTACACATCTGATTGTCCTAAACAGTAAAATAGTTACAGTTTCTTTTCCCTTCAGCTGTTAGAGTTGCCTCCTTTCGTATAGATTTTTCTGGCCTGAATGAGAAGTCCCTTCTTGGTAAAATCAAGGGAAATGGGCAAAGTGGTGATGTCACGGAGCCGGGATTGGGCAGGTATGGCACATCGGGGTGCAGAACTAGGCATATTGGGCAATTGTAAGCTGTGGGAGATGAGAGGGAATGTTTAAAAAGTTTTTTTAACGAACCACTGTAGGGAGGGAAGGAGAAGATTCTCCTTATTTCTGGGGAACAATCTAAAAACAACTGAATTGAAGAAATTATTTGGCAGATGAATAACCCATTTTATTGCCGGTAAATTAATAATACCCAGCCCCCGGTTATAGTTGGTGTTTTTCTGGCTAGCCCAGTCAAATATCAGCTGTGTGGCAACCTTTGGGGCTATACCTATTTTCACTTGGCATTGTATAAAATAAAATGCTATCAGGACATTTATAAGTATTCTTTTGTGTTTGAGTTGTTATTGGTAAGGGATTTCTCCCTACCAAGTCCTCGGACATACTGTATACCAGGTAGTAAATACATAGGAAGTTTCCTGTTGTTGATTGTGGGGTAATGTCTGTACATATTTTGTCCAGGTAGCAAAGAAGGTAGTTACTTAGTGCTCTATGTTCAAGGTGGCTTCCAGCCAATCCATGTGATAGGCAAAATCAAGCTTAGTAATCGTCATTTCAAGTGATGGGGGGAGGGTTGATAACCAAGAATACTGTGTCTCCCAAGATTGCCCACAAAGATGTGAGATGTATCTGAAAATGTAGCGTGAATTTACAAAAGGAGGTGACAGTCTCCCAGAATTGTTTGATCAATGGACAAGACCATAGACAGTGGTAAATATCTGCGTTTGGAGCCTGGCACTTTGGGCAGGCATTAGTTTCAGATCATTCCACTTGTTTCCGTAACTTGGGACAAAAATGTTGCAAAACATTCAGAAACGTAACATAAAAATTACTTTTAAATTAAAAACTGATATGTATTTAAATTGTAAGGAATTTTTTTTCGTATAAGGTCTGGAAATTCTCTATGCCCCTCTCAAAATCCTTATCCAATAGTGAAGGTTTAAACATTTTGGACTTAAGGAAGATGAAAGGTTGTATTGTGACCAATCAAAATAAGCAATCGTTTGGGTTATCGATTTTCTCTGATAGAATGTTACAAATCACTGTTTTGTGCATAAAGCCTAATTTGGAAATATATTTGTTAAAGAATGAAATGGGGAAAGTGTAAATCAGAGAATCATTTAAACTAGGCTTGTTGAACCAAAGGGGTAGTTGAAAATAAAACAATTTCTCTTTGTCAGAGATTTGACATTTGCTTATACAATCACCCCAACAAAGAATATTTGTAGGGGAATTGAGATGTTGTAACCAATTAATATTTTTTCTTTTACATTTAGGAGACTGGAGGCTAAGCCGAGCAGAGGAGACTCGCGTTCCTTGTTAAAGGGGAAGGAAAGTCTTTTTAACTTGAGGGTGCCACAATTTAGGCATCCCAAGTGATTTTATTTACTTAACAGATAACCCAGGCTGCTGCTCCTGTCAACAGAAAACTGCACCGGCCCAGGGTTCTTCCAGAGATCACCACAGAGTGATTCTCTTTTCCACTTCTTCAGACATAACTGCACATTGTTGTGAAATAGCTGTTTTTTTCTTCTGTTGTTAAAGTATGACTTTTCACTCTGCTGTGTATGCACAGCTGCGGGAATAAAGAATAAGCATGAACAGGATCCCTCTGTGTAGCTCACTGGGCCTCTGCAGTTTTCTGTTGATAGGAGCAGCAGCCCTGGGTATATACAATCACTTAGAGCTGCCTAACGTTTGTACCTGAGGCAAAAAGTGTTATATCACGCCAGCCTTTTATTATAGCAAGAGGAATCAGGATACACCCTTGTTTTCAATGGCCAAAAAAATTGTATTTATGTTAAGTCATGCACCCACCACCAGTACACAGAGATTTAGATACTAACCACTAGCTATGTAAAAAGGTCTAAATTACCGCACCCCAATTGGTTTTCTTTCTGATCTTCTGTTTGTTTTGAGATGGATTCTTCCCGGACGATCTCCGAACCCATCTAGATTCATCTGTACTTCATCCAAAGCCCTAGGTAAAAGAGAAGTGCAGATACCTATCTACACAGTCACCCACAATTGTCATTCAGTTCTCTACATAGACCTTTTGGATTACAGACCCATCTATCTGCCCTCGCAAGCTGCATCTGCCCATCTAAGGAACACTTGTAATCACTTTTTATCATCAAATTGGACAAGACTACACCAACATAGGCGATCTGGCTGTTCAACACCAAACATCAGCATCAAAATAAGTAAACAAAAAGCACTGTGGCAACCAAACGTCTTTGGCATGCCTTCGTCAGAAATGTCTACACTGCACTACAGACAAAGACAGCACAAATTCTCATGAATTGTCCTAAACCACTCATGGTATCCTTCCCCATTATTAACCATTTCAACTTTGTAGCGGAGAAATGTCCCACTCCTCTCCTTTTCCTCTAAAACTATTTATGATGTGAGTAGAGAAGTGGGCTACAATCATTGTATATCTAAATTAATTGATGAAAAACTCTCGATGAAACAATATGACTGCAGCCATCCACCTAACATGACCCCACGGGCCGTAACAATTTATATACTTCACATAGTAAACCTAAGGACCTCTATAATTTGCTGCAAGCGTAACTGATCATCAATACATGCGCCATGTTTTCATCTTAAATTTTTTTACACCACCTCAAGTCCGCAACGAATTACTCGTACCCAATGATGCAGCCTTCCCATAATACCCTGCATATTCACTGCTTCACATACAGACCCACTGACTCCTCCGTCACGATCTCTGAAACAGGCACAGGAGGTGTAATCCTAGAACACCATCAAAAAAAAATGAGTCAATCAACAGCAGCTTCACCCTGTACTGGGAATGTCAAATAAGGGAGGCAACGTGTGATTGAGACGTGTTATTGCGTAGGCTCCCCTATGGGAAACTCCGGACAGAAACGCAACCCTAGCTATAAGGGCTCTTCCTCTTGACAGACCACTGCGACCCCGGTTCTTTATGCAACGAATAACCTTGCCCTCTAAGCCAGGACTTTTCAAAAATAAGCACTCTGCTTTGAGGCCAGCTGGCGCCTCAAGCAACATCCAAGTTATTATATTATGTGTCTTTAACAAGTGCATACTGGACACACATGTAATTAATTACCAAGTATCGGCTCATCTGTAAATTGCTGAAACCCCCGATTATCCAGAACGCCTTCGCAAATTGCGAATAAATAGCATTCTTCTCGCCCATAAGACTGCCCATTATACAATCAAATAATCCAATTTATTTCAAAATCTATTGTCCTTCTTTCTTGTGTCAATAATAAAGCAGTTTAACTCTGTACCTGTGATCCAAACTAAGAATTATAATTAATCACTTTATTATATGCGAGGATAACCAGAATCCACAAATCGGAGTGCCCGATTGATTTATTTAAAGTATGACTTATAGATATCTAGGAACCCTCATATATCTCACCTCATATAACGTATTACCTATATACTATATAAAGAATACTATATATTTACATACTATTATATACCAGTGCCCCTGCAGTAACAATTCTATTCCTAAAAACAAAAAGCGCATGCCAAACATCAGCTTGTGACGTCATCAGAGGCCTGGATGCGTCACTACATTAGGTGTGCATTAAAACAGTTACTCAACAGCGCTATCATGTAACGTGGAAATATCTCAGTGCATATCGTGATGACTCATAGCGTGCCATCGGCGTGCTCTTATGATACTCAAACAGTCTTGTCTGCACTGAGCCAGCCGCATGTATACTTTGGTTGGTCTTTAAATTGTCAATCCCACTTACCCGGAGAGACCTGTAACTAGCCAGAGCAGGGAAAGATGCGTCACCATGTCGCCCTCTGAAGACTGGAGGCTGTCCATCCACTAAGCGAAAACTGAGACCCCCTTCACCTGTTTGCCTTCAAATTGCCCCGCCGCGTGTATTACTATCTCGGTAATCCTGCACCCATGCCCCCATCGTCGCTCTAGTACGAGACTTGTCTCCAGCCTGATGAACATTACGTTATTACTTTGACCAACTCTGTGGTCCAATCTGACCAGTCCAGCGTGCCACAGTTCTTGCAGACATGATCTACTGCACCTGGTTTGGCATTCCGTTCGTATCTGGTCAGCAACCTAGTTTTGATTAATTTTTTTTTTTTGCCACCGACATTAGATGTTATTGGCACTGTGTTATTTCACACCTGAGGAAGCGCTAGTATTAGCAGCCGAAACGTTCGTTAATAACAACTTTTCTTTTTTTCACCCTTTACAAGTCTGTGAGCTGCGGGTTTTTTCAAAGACCCCTTTTGTTATACTTATCTGTAACCTGCACCCACGGCAGTCGGGCCTTGAGCTTTGTATGATGTCTTATGTCCGAGCCTGCCCATGAAGTATTTAAAATATATATAATATATAGTATATATATACCTGGACATCAGACAGCTGTGCCAGCTCTAAACCAGGTCTTCCATGTAACGGTGGTTCTGGGTCAAAGCTTATTTAAGTGAGTTCAAAGACGACCCGCACCACCTTGGAGTTAGTGCAACCAGAAATATTCCTGTTATTTTTCTAACAAACTTCTTGTTGGTCCATTCCTTTTTTTTCTTTTTCTATAGTTCTTTCCTTTTTCTTATCCTCTTTTTATACACGCCTCTTGTACACCTTAACAAACCAATTTCTTCTAATTTTTTCTAGAACACTTGTCCACTTCCAACGTTGTTCGAACCACACATTAGGGCCTTTATCAAGATCAAAAATACTTAATGGATTGTGCGGTAAATTGAGCATTATCTTTAAAACCTGTGTAGCTAACCCTCCCAGTTTACAAAGGCCACCCATCATAACCAAGATCAAGTATAAAAACTTCCACATGTGCATTTATACATCAGGCCATAACAGGTGAGTAATTGTGCCCCAATATCTTATGTTCCTCACCATTGATTGTCGCTGTGGAGTTGCAAAAAAGTGGTTTTTCTTTCAGAATAAGTCCATTCAATAAAAAAGCCATCATCCCCTGTGCAACCTTGGTGAATACATTACATTCCTTGTGTTTACCTGCTGTTATCTTGGACAAGCCGACAGGATACCACTTTTACAATGTTAGCACTCGTCAAATTATCTGTTTCAATAAAAAGTTATACAAACTTCTGCTTCATACATTGTGGCATGTCATTCCTTACATAACTACCTTAGTTCATTGAATTCATAAAAAGCAATTCAGACCAACTGCCCGGTGTTAACACCCATCTGTGTTCTACAACAACTGTCAATTCGCGGTAGTATCCAGTAAGCACCTCCACGTCGTGGCCAGCTAGTACCCTCTGTCCCAAGTTCCCCTCACTAGCTGGCGCCCTCAACAGCGACGATGGCTCAATTGCATGCATCTAAAGGCCAGCTGGCTATTGTTTGGGCTCAAGCCCCCAATGTACCACCAGCTGCTGTGGCTGTGTATATGCTTGTTGTGCTGCCTTTGTTCTGTTTTTATCCTTCGCTTAGGCCACGATGCACATAGTGTGTTGAAAAGAATATAAGATTACAATTTGTTTATGGCGTCTATCACCTTAAGCCATACATAGGGCGTGTCCGGAGATTGTTCCTGTCCTCCTTTGGACACTGTCCGCATACTACTCATAACGCACTTATATATTAATAATAATTATTGATACTATAACTTATACTATTTAATCCTGAAAAAGGTTCCCAGAGCGTAGGACGAAACGTTCTGGACCATGAATTTGAATAAAGTCACTACTTAGAAATTTTCGTTCACTAACGAAACAAGCCGATGTGCCGTCGTCCATTTTACTTACGATGTCGTATTACAATGATTTGACCAACCTTTTATATGCCTTAAATCCTTAAAGCCGCTCGCCTCACATGTACTGCAGATATAGCTATACTTTGAATTTTGCACATAATGCAGACGTGCGGTATCTTTTCCAGTTTGAAGTATTATTAATCGCGAACACTCTGGAATGCCTTACGACACCCCAGTATTTGATGGGCAATGATTCCGGAAGTTTCCGATCGTGAACGAGGCCTGCGCCCTGCCCACAAGTTGCAATAGACGATACTTATTATAGTGATATATATATATTTCTATTGAGTGAGGATTCTAGTCCTTTGCACTCTTCCTTCCCAACGGAACAGCTTTCGAAATGATCCCGGAGGCCCTGTCATCGTGAACTAGCGCCTGGGTGCCAATCCTAAATTTGTCACGTGTCAAAGCCACGACTAGTTTTAACAGAGGGCACTCTCACGGTCTCTAGTTAAATAAGGTCGAACAATACTATATGCTATATTTGTTTGATGTGTCCATCACAAGTACGCGACACGTTTCGCATTCGGCTGTTACCAGGCGAACCAAGGTTTCATCGATTACGCTGCCGTTCAGTCTGATCGAAAGCATTCGCTTCATCGCTTGATTGCGTACGTGCTGCTAATGTTAGCATTCGTATTGTCTTCCGGGATTTTTCCGGAACTTCCGTGCCACAATATCTTTTAAGTCCGTCATATTTGTCTCTCTTATTGCGCTTTTCGTTCTACAATCTATCGTCTACCACTCATATCTGTTCTGACGTAGTTTTTTTCTTATTGCGCGTGTCGCTTATCGCGTGTTCCGATTTCTCGGTTACTCCGATTGGGTTCATACTATCTCTTAGCAACGATCGCTGGGACTTTATTCTTCATACCTACCACCTGGCCAGATCGGTCACTCGTTATCAAGAATCACAGCTCTCAGCAAGTCTCTTTTTATTCCAGACTACGACTTTCGATTTTGACATCGATCGATACGCACCTTGTTCGTCTATATGCTCGCTTTCTTTATGTATTCTACTTGCTCTTTCCAGTTAACTTGTATTACTTGCTATATAGAGATGTATCACTTTATTGCTCCTGTCACTATTCGTCTTCGGGATGGAACTCTAGGCTCTACATATTCTCACGGTAGTCGATTCTTATTTACTCTTTATCATACGTGGCTATTCTTACATTCACATCAATCTGTGTCTCTAAGTGCAGCCCTCCTACACTCCAGTTTCTCATGACTCACACTATACTTTAAGCCTTTATACGCTTCGCTAGTCCGACATCTTTTGTTGCCGGGCTTTCCCAAGCAAAACTTCGAGTATCATGCCTAATATATATATATTCACTATTAATTTTTTTTTATTTACAATGCACTGAATGTTATTTGTCACTTCAAATGCAAACCCCATCTGCATTAACTTTATACTGAAACATGCAAAAGAGTCATCATGGTTTACTACTGCCCTCATATAATTAATTATAAAATAAGTTCATTTTAAGCAACGTTCCAATAGACATTCATTACACGTGTTATTTGTAAGTATAACTTCCAGTGAAAGCAGGCCTGTCTCCAGCTTTCCTCTGCCCTAGTGGCTCGGACTTTTGAAACATCATTTTTGAAACTCATGTATTGATATACGGCCAGCAAGTTACCCGGCTCTTTTACATTAACAGGTAATCTTTCTCCTTGCTCTTTTACATTAACAGGCAGTGTTTGTCCTTTGGGGATGACAATGTAACTCTCTCTCCGACGTGTTTCAGGAGAGGAGACTCGTACAACTCATATTATAGACTGCCCATATGTAATGGCTCAGTATGTGTTGGGAGCCGAAACAATGGCGGCAATTACAAATGAATCGCCAAATAAACCATGTCAATAAGAACAGGGCCTCTGCTCAGTCTCACGGCACAAAGCGTCACAACACAAGAGCTAAAGATGTTATTATAGTTTTATTGGTAAGTACAAGCAGAACAATAAAAGGATACGATGGGCTGCACCATCACTTTCTGCACTTTCTGGCCTCCTTGCCCGCGGTACGCCATCTCTGCTGCCTCGTTAGTTGCTAGTTCCCAGTAGCTAAGACGCCGTGGGTGACGTCACGAACGTCTCCGTCACGTGACCTTCGGCGCCTTCGTCAAATGGCGGTCACGCGGGGATTGGCTGGAGCCGTACGCTACTACAGTGCTCCACTTAGTAGTTGTTTACGCTGACTAGCTTTAGGATTTTTCTTTGGGGCAGGATTTTATTCAGTCTTCCCTTGCGGCTGCGAACCTGTTACATACTTGCTGGTCTGTGTAAGGTGTGTGTCCTTGATATTAGGGGGTTATTGGAGGCTGTTTACACATAATGCTTTTGTGTGGTAACTCGGAGGGCCCAAGAATAAGCAGAAGCCACCCACACGTGACGCAGTTCCATTAGTCTGATTTATAGCGGCCATTGGCCCTGCTGCATCAGGTAACACGTGCTCCTAATGACAGAAGAGTTTTATTAGACATGTTGGGACGAGAATAAACCCGGGTATTGCGCTTTATAGCAACCTATACCCTTATACATACCTACATGTGAATAACAGCCACACTGTACAATGATCAAGAAGTGAAGACATATAAATATCCCAATGTAAAGTGTAGTGGCACTTAAAAGGGGTTGTTCACCTTTAAATTCACTAACCTCCGAAAATTCACCAGCGACGGCTTTGCTCACACCGCCACACTTTGCCAGGCGTAGATTTGCCAGGACAAAGCTAATTCACTAAAATCCGAAGTTGCGCCCAGGATGCCGAGGAAGTTGCGCTAGCGTAATTGCGCCGAGTGAAGCGAAGTTGCGCTAGCGTTGCCTAATTTGCATACGGCAGGAAGTTAAAGTTGAATGGACGTATATGTTGCAGCAAATACATTACACTACACAATCCTGGGAAAACTTCATAAAATAGAGTTTTTATATTGCCCTACACATGAGCCCACTATGTGCCATATGTTAGGAAATGTAGGGGGAAGCCGGTTACCCACAAAAAAATTCATGCTCTTTTTCAGCCTATCACCCTGAAAAAGTAAAAGTCGCCAGCGTTTTTTTTTTGGACTTAAATTAAATTAAAAAATTTCAACTTATTTTTTGAGGAACTCCTATCTACTCTATTGCACTTCTCCCGGTCTGAGGTGGCGAAGGCAAGTCTGGCGCAAGATTGAACGTTCAGTAAAATCCTCATCTTAGTGAATTTGCGTAGTTACGTTAATTCGCCAGAGCGCAAATTCGCCAGGCATTAGGGAGCGAAGTACCGCTAGAGTCTATCTCCTTCGATAGCGAAGTTATGCCAGTTGCGAAGTTAGTAAATCGGCGAAGTACCAAAATGACGTCACGCTAGCAAATTTTCCCCGCATTAGTCACTTTGCCCTTTAGTAAATTTGCCCCATAGTATGATGTAAGGGTGATATTCTGAGACAATTTGCAATTGGTTTTCATTTTTGTGGTTTTTAAATGGGGGTCAGTGACCCCCATTTGAAAGCTGGAAAGCATTAGGAAAAGAAGGCAAATAATTCAAAGATTATAAATAATGAAGACCATGTCAAAAGTTGCTTAGAATGAGTCATTCTATAATATACTACAAGTTAATTTAAAGGTGAACCACCCCTTTAAATAAACAGTATGTGTGCCATGGTATAGAAGAATATGACTGAATTTAAACATCCAAATGAAAGTTTCTTGTGTAGGATATATTACATATTAACTGGCTAGATTCTAATAAGATTAAAGGGGACATTTTACATAACCTTCATATTCAGATATATGATTAATCTTTCCTCAAACCATGCAGTGATGCAGGAAAAAAAAAATTTTGATGAGAGGTGGAAGTGTCTGTTCATTCTCTCATAGGAAATGGTCACAGCACTGACTGACGGGCTGAGCTCTGCTGTAGCTTGGAAAACTCTCCCATCTCCCTGCCTGTGTGTCTGTTCCCAGTCTGCACATAACTGTCCTATGTCCATCTCTCTGCCATATCCCTGCCACCTGGGAGCTGTAGTTTAGGAACTTTAGGCTGCACATTTTGGACACCTGGGATGTGGGGGTAAACCCTTTTCTACCACTTTCTAGAAACATAATTGATGGATTTTTCCCATTTTACTAAGTCCAAGGCCGCTATATCTAGTTATATGCAGCTTGGAAGTCTTCCAGCCACCCTCCCCTTACGTGCACAGATTTATGCTGAAGCTGTTTGTAAAGCAAGCGCTCTCCCTCTATACTGCTGCCCCCTGCGACCCACCCACTCCTCGTTGTGTAGTGCAGGGAAATTCATTGGGGAGGGGGAGGAGCGGGGTGGGGACGAGTGGAGTTAAATCTAAACAGTTTCAGCTTTAAGCAGGCTAAATGTGTCACTGCTGGGATACAGCTGCTTTAAATCAGTGGATCACTTCTTCTCCTAGCTCCTCACTTGCGTGCCTGTCAGTGCTCCATTCTGCTCCCCTCGCAACTAGGGTTGCCACCCGGCCGGTATTTTACCGGCCAAGGCCAGGGCCGGTATTACAAATTTACCGGCAATGTAGCTGCCGGTAAATTTGTAATACAATTAAAAAGAGCCCTCGGCCTGCCCCCAATCCCCTTGAACTTACCTTTTCTTTGTGGTTCGTTTAGTGTCCGTGGCGCGGCCCCGCCCCCTTTGACGTCATGCCCTGCCCATTTTGACGTCACCGCCCGCCCCTTTGCGTCCCCGCCCCCACAGCCGGTAAAGAAATGTTAAAAAGGTGGCAACCCTACTCGCAACCTAATTGTTCGATGCCCTGTGCTTGTGTGACCCGCACCCGACCCTAACCCGCCCTGCTGCAGCCCGCGCCCACCCGCGCTTCCGGGGTCCTTTTATAGACCCGCGCCGCCCCACAGATGACATCACAATGATGTCACAAAAGGGGCGGGGCGAGCAGATGCTGGATGCCGGCATTTGAACGTGGCGGGCAGGGAGGGCAGGAGAAGAGCTCAACCCGCACCCGTCCGCCACCCGCGGGGCAGTGCGAGGTCGAAGCTGGGTGAGTGGGCGGGGAAAGCGCAAGCAGCACTGAGAAGGACCCAGGCTTGATTGACATAGTAAGTTGATGAGGGTCAGCGCTAAAAATAGCTAGGAGAGAAGAGAATATGGCATAGAGAGATCTTATAGTGTAGTATTTAGTTGTGAGTGTTGTAATCTTAAATGTGTGCCTATTTTAATCTTTACACACCACGTGTTCAGTAATAGGTGGGTACTCACAAATGTTTAAAAATATAATCAGCATATAACTCAAAATCACGAGCTGTAGCTTCCAAATAGAATTCCTTGCTGTAAAAAGATGTGGAGCAGTAATAGTGTAAAAACTTTTATTACTGATAAAAATACTTAAAATTGTGCACTCACAAATTTGTAGTTAATACAGGCATATCGAGTCATCAAAATTTCCTCGCCATAGTATATCAAGGACCCCAGTGTTCACGGTTCAACCCTGACCAGCGGTGTTGCCACGTCTGTGTATGGATTCTCCGGCGCTTGGAGATGACGTCTACAGCCTTCACCTGACACGTTTCGTCGATATACGACTTCCTGAGAGGCTCAAATTCTAAAGTATGCGGTTCTCTCCTTTTACGGATCCTGGTTGCCTAGGTCATGCGTCCCTGCACTTCCTTTCCAAAAGTGCGGTGCGTTACCATAGCAACTAAACCCTAATGTCCACTCCGCTTACCACATTGCAAATTATTAATACTTTCCCACTAGCACAAACATATTTTGAATGTCCCCAGCATTGGATCCCACAGCATCAAGTGGTTTAAGTGCTTCAGTGTTCTTTCATGGTATTATCCATTAAGAGAATTAATTTACAATTAGGAATTCAGGAGATCTTTAAATTTCTTTTACCTGGCTTTTCACTAATTATGATTATTTATACCTTTAAAAATTACCTAATCTATTACCGGTATACTCAATCCCTCCACATTATTAGTTAAAATTTGCATTTTTGTTACATATATATAGGGAGTTTTTTTTTTTATAAAATTTGTATATATCAAGAAGGTATATTGTACATAAGTTTAGATAAAGACTTCTCCTAAAAAGGACCTTAGATTGAAGTCTATGTTGAGGCCCTTAGGTTCGAATGTTCCCATTTTATATATCCTTCTGCTTTCGCATCTTAGAGTATCTTCTACAATGTTTCCCCCCCTCCACTTTCTGTTTAATGCCTCCACACCCAATATGTTAGACCCTTGGGGTTACATCTATGTACCGCCTTAAAATGTTTAGATACACTATGGGTTTCTATACCTTTCTCTATATTTCTCAAATGTTCCCTAATTCAACTTATTTTGTCGTTTGAATACTAAGCTCAAGGAGAACGAGCCTTCCTGTGGGTCGGTTTTAAAAGGGGATTTCCAGAAACTGTTTTGGACACAACCTTATTAAGTATTTTGATTGACATAGTGCCTAGATGACATCGGCAACCAGCACCTCCCACCAATGCACGCCCAGTCCTTCTGAGTGGCTGCTGCTCAGTGAAAGTGAAAAAAGAGATGGCCGACGGCTGCCCTGGATTACTGTAGCTGTAACAGGACAGGAAATCAGGAGAAAGGGAGAAGCGTGATAAGAAATGCTAAGATAACAAATAAAGTGGACCCAAAAGGTATCTAAAAATGTTTTATTCAATTTTATTGCAAAAAGAATTGATTAAGCTACAGTTCAAAATTATGGTATATGTCCCCTTTAATATCTATGGAGCATTAAAGGATGCCATTTATCCTATCCTTCTCATTCATCCATTTTTTGTAAAACTATTTTCAATTTTAATCAGTTTTGTATACTATGAAGCCTGTAATGCGATAGCTATATTTGTAGAAAGTTTTTTTTTAATACAGATAAAGTCTTACTAAAGGGGTGGTTCACCTTTGAGTTAACTTTTAGTATGATGTAGAGAGGGATATTCTGAGACAATTTGCAATTGGTTTTCATTTTGTATTATCTGTGGTTTTTGAGTTATTTCGCTTTTTATTCAGCAGCTCTCCAGTTTGCAATTTCACCAATCTGGTTGCTAGGATGCAAATTACCCTAGCAACCATGCACTAATTTGAATAATAGACTGGAATATGAATAGTATAGAGCCTGAACATAAAGATAAGTAATAAAAAGTAGCAATAACAATACATTTATAGCCTTACAGAGCATTTGTTTTGTAGATGGGAGTCAGTGACCCCAATTTGAAAAGTTGCTTAGAATTAGCCATTCTGTAACATACAAAAAAGTTACCTTAAAGGTGAAACAACCACTCTTGCTGCAGCTAGAGTTAATTTGAGGTATTTTAGTATGTTGTCAAGAATGACGTATTACAGAGGATAAACCAGTTTTTATTATCAATACCCATGAGATTAAATCGAGAGGATAATGAAAATTGAGAAAATGATCTTGAATATCTTTCCAAAATGTTGAATTGAGACATTCCCAGGGTAGATGTAAATAATGAGGTAAAGAAAAAACACATTTGGGAGAGCTGTTAAGGTATTTGCCAATTATTTGAATGAAAGTTAAATCCTTTGTATGTCAAAGGGATCAATCTGTAATTTTGTTCTCTCAGTACTCTAGAAAGTAGTTTATAAAAGTAGAATTTACTAAGGATTCTGCAGAGACTTCATGATGCATTTTTTTGCTGTGGATTCTGTGGGATGAGAATATTTTTCCATAGATGGGATTGAATGAATCTAATTTTGATACAAACCAGAATGAAATCGCCGGAGCTTGGTCTAAACCCACACTTTGGAGTTGAGCAGCTGCTAGAAGCACCCTTGTGCCAGCAACTCAGTCTAACCCACACTCTGGAATTGACCAGCTGCAATAACGATAAAAGCCAATATTTGTACAGAGAGAGAATACCAAGCACACAGTTTGCCTTTAATATTAATTGTGTGTATTTACAAAAAAATGAGTGTTAGTACCACACATTGGAACAAAATATGTAAGCTCATGTGCCATGTCAAGGCCCCTCATTGTACGCAAGTCCTACCACTAGCCATTAGCATTTAAAGTTTTTAGTGCATTTAAAATCAAGTGCCCCAGTAAACGTGTGACTGGGTAGTAAGACCAACAGTGCACTTACCCTTAATTACATTTTTTCTCTCAACCAAATGTTTATCTGATTGAAAGGAGATGTAATTTTTGTTTTTTTTTTAAAAAAAAATCTCAATTTGCACCAAAAAATACATACAAAATTAATGAAATATGACATTACAGTCGTGAATAGGATACATATGTAAATTGGAGTAGGCCTACACACATTCCTCGTCCTACACCCAATAACCAGAACTTACACTACACATCTGATTGTCCTAAACAGTAAAATAGTTACAGTTTTTTTTTCCCTTCGGCTGGTTAGAGTTGCCTCCTTTCGTATAGATTTTTCTGGCCTGAATGAGAAGTCCCTGCTTGGTAAAATCAAGGGAAATGGGCAAAGTGGTGATGTCACGGAGCCGGGATTGGGCAGGCTATGGCACATCGGGGTGCAGAACTAGGCGTATTGGGCAATTGTAAGCTGTGGGAGATGAGAGGGAATGTTTAAAAGTTTTTTTTAACGAACCACTGTAGGGAGGGAAGGAGAAGATTCTCCTTATTTCTGGGGAACAATCTAAAAACAACTGAATTGAAGAAATTATTTGGCAGATGAATAACCCATTTTATTGCCGGTAAATTAGTAATACCAGCCCCGGTTATAGTTGGTGTTTTTCTGGCTAGCCCAGTCAAATATCAGCTGTGTGGCAACCTTAGGGGCTATACCTATTTTCACTTGGCATTGTATAGAAATAAAATGCTATCAGGACATTTATAAGTATTCTTTTGTGTTTGAGTTGTTTATTTGGTAAGGGATTTCTCCCTACCAAGTCCTCGGACAATACTGTATACCAGGTAGTAAATACATAGGAAGTTTCCTGTTGTTGATTGTGGGGTAATGTCTGTACATATTTTGTCCAGGTAGCAAAGAAGGCAGTTACTTAGTGCTCTATGTTCAAGGGTGGCTTCCAGCCAATCCATGTGATAGGCAAAATCAAGCTTAGTAATCGTCATTTCAAGTGATGGGGTGAGGGTTGATAACCAAGAATACTGTGTCTCCCAAGATTGCCCACAAAGATGTGAGATGTATCTGAAAATGGTAGCGTGAATTTACAAAGGAGGTGACAGTCTCCCAGAATTGTTTTGATCAATGGACAAGACCATAGACAGTGGTAAATATCTGCCTTTGGAGCCCTGGCACTTTGGGCAGGCATTAGTTTCAGATCATCCACTTGTTTTCCGTAACTTGGGACAAAAATGTGCAAAACATTCAGAAACGTAACATAAAATTACTTTTAAATTAAAAACTGATATGTATTTAAATTGTAAGGAATTTTTTTTCGTATAAGGTCTGGAAATTCTCTATGCCCCCTCTCAAAATCCTTATCCAATAGTGAAGGTTTAAACATTTTGGACTTAAGGAAGATGAAAGGTTGTATTGTGACCAATCAAAATAAGCAATCGTTTGGGTTATCGATTTTCTCTGATAGAATGTTACAAATCACTGTTTGTGCATAAAGCCTAATTTGGAAATATATTTGTTAAAGAATGAAATGGGGAAAGTGTAAATCAGAGAATCATTTAAACTAGGGCTTTGTTGAACCAAAGGGGTAGTTGAAAATAAAACAATTTCTCTTTGTCAGAGATTTGACATTTGCTTATACAATCACCCCAACAAAGAATATTTGTAGGGGAATTGAGATGTTGTAACCAATTAATATTTTTTCTTTTACATTTAGGAGACTGGAGGCTAAGCCGAGCAGAGGAGACTCGCGTTCCCTTGTTAAAGGGGAAGGAAAGTCTTTTTAACTTGAGGGTGCCACAATTTAGGCATCCCAAGTGATTTTATTTACTTAACAGATAACCCAGGCTGCTGCTCCTGTCAACAGAAAACTGCACCGGCCCAGGGTTCTTCCAGAGATCACCACAGAGTGATTCTCTTTTTCCACTTCTTCAGACATAACTGCACATTGTTGTGAAATAGCTGTTTTTTTCTTCTGTTGTTAAAGTATGACTTTTCACTCTGCTGTGTATGCACAGCTGCGGGAATAAAGAATAAGCATGAACAGGATCCCTCTGTGTAGCTCACTGGCCTCTGCAGTTTTCTGTTGATAGGAGCAGCAAGCCCTGGGTATATACAATCACTTAGAGCTGCCTAACGTTTGGTACCGGGCAGAAAAGTTTATATCAAAAAACGATATAAGTCCCAAGGCCTCTTCAAGTAAAAAAATATTAATTTATTGTTATTCACATTAAAACAGTATCTAGTACATACTACCCCACATATCCCACCTTACGCGTTTCGCACCCTCCGGCGCTTAGTCATAGGTGTATCTGTCAGTAAGGGGTCGAGTACAGAATTTAAACCCAAGTGATCCCGCCCCTTTTTTTGTTTAAAACCAATCAAGGGTCACAAGCAATTATCCCTGCTTCGTATTTGTTAACCCATAATGCTCTATACAGGGTGTATGTACCATTTCAGTTATATAATAGTTTAAAGTTATACATTGTATTCAAATTATTCACTATCTATACAGTCCATAAAGTTAGTTATTGCACAACATTGTATTTTAGCAGTATATAAACGTTACACACCAATTAGTTAATCGCTAACCTTGCACAAATTCCATTATTACCAGAATTATATCGAGTGTATACACTGTCATCATTGTCGCTGCATTCCATTATTAGTATTATATAATAAGTATATTCCTTTATCATTATAAACATTCAGGTGTAACACGTCACGTCAAATTCATAATTAAGTCCTAATGGCAACCGTGTTCCTAAATGAAAAATCCAATAAACTTCTCTCTTTTCTCTGTTGTCTCAGGGGGACACAGGGACTATGGGGTTAAGCTCCACCTCCAGGAGGCAGGACACTTATTCAAATGAAAAAAGGGGGCGTGCCAGTACTGCGGCTTAACCCCAGGCTAGAGCCAATGTATTCAGTTTTTAAGTGTCCTGCTTACTAGGAGGATGGACATCCTGCAAGCTTCAAGTAGACAGGGGTGCTACCACAATCAGGGATACCTGTTTCTGTTGCGTACACCCCCCTCCGTGGGAGCCCCACTGGAGTCATTCCCTGGCCTCTAGGCTATACCAGACTCGGTTAGGCATACCTGCACTCCTTGAGGGAGAGCAGAGGGCCTTACAGTGCGGCTGCATGTGAGTACAAAGCATTACTTCATCTCACCTTGGTTGCTCTCCCCCCTACCTCTTCTAATCCTGCTCTGGCTGTTGTGCTGCGTAGGGTCCGTGCTGCCTTGTCTCCCAGGTCGCCTGATGTGCCTCCCCCCCCCCCCTCCTTCATCCTTCCAGGGTCGGTTTTTTCCCCTTTACGCTGCTCAGGGGGTGTTTCTACTGGCTCCTCAATTCATTTGGGCCCATTTGCGCTTCGGCGCGCTTCCTCTGGAACGCATGGCTGGGAAGGGGGCGGAACCGCGTTCCAAGCCTCTCTTTCACGCCGCATCTCGCGCCCTTTTGCTATGCGGCGGCCATTTTTTGTGCTTCCATTCACCTGCGCACATTCCTCTTTTCTCTGCCTGTTTCTGCCTCAAAAGTGGCCGTTTTTGGAGCGCATCTCCTGGGCAGCGTTCTGTAGTGATTGGAGAACAAGCTGCTTAACCTTTTTTTCAAGAATCATCATTTTTAGTGCACACAGCCAGTGTTTTCAGCAGGTTACCACAGGCACTGCTCATGGCAGAAGGTAAGTCTGGGGGACTATTCCCCAGGGCGGGGGGGGGGGCAGAGCACCAGCAACAGCAGGACAGATCACCTATTTTGCCTGCAAGAATTGCCAATCCAAAATACCAGGGGGGCAGGGGGATCCTCTCTGCAGATCTTGCTCCAAGGGTGCTGCTGTTGTACCTGTCTCAGGGGGCTCTAATTTTCCTCACACAGAATCACCGGGTCCCCCATCAGGAGATGACCACTCCTCAAGGACAGCGCAGCTGGGCCCTCTTCTGAACCCCCTGCTCCTCTGTGGGCTCTTCAACTCTCACAGTCTCTAGCCTCCCTTCAACATCTACCTGCTATTGCAGATAATTTGGGGAAAGCCTTATCTAGACTGGGCCACAGATCCAGCGCAAAACGCAAGAGACCAGAGCCTTCCAAACCACACACTGGGACCCATACTCCCTCTGATGGTTCAACCGCAGGTGGGGATTCCTCTCACTCTGAGGGTGAACTCCTCCCCTCCGAACTGTCGTCGGAGGATGAAGAGGAACTTGAAGATGAGGCTAAAGGCCATGAGGTTCAACACGATATTGAACATATCATCAAGGGTGTGTCTGATGTGTTGAAGGTTTCTCAGTCAAAGGAGCAAGCTCAATCCTCCAGCTTGTTCAAGAGACAACACAAATCCTCCATCTGTTTTCCATCTCACGATCAGCTCCTAGCTATCATACAAGAAGAGTGGAATTATCCTGAACGAAAATTTCAAGCCACTCGCAAGTTCTCTAAATCCTAACCCTTTCCTAAGGAATTGGTTGACAAGTGGTCTATGCCTCCCACAGTTGATGCCCCTGTTTCTCGTTTGTCAAAATCAACTACACTTCCAGTCACAGACGCGGCGGCATTCAAAGACCCATCTGACCGACGTCTTGAAGGGTTTCTAAAAAGCCGTTTACTCCTCGGCCGGTTCTACCCTTCGCCCAGTCCTGGCATCGGCCTGGGTAGCCAGAGCCATTCAAGCATGGGCCGACTCTCTCCTTACTGATATTCAGGAGGGTGTTCCCAGAGTGGACCTAGTCTCGTCTGTTCAATCTATCGCTGAGGCATCGGCCTATCTTTCCGAAACCACTCTAGATACCGCACAGATCACCGCACGGACTTCAGCTCTATCAGTAGCCGCTAGGCGAACTCTCTGGTTGAAAATTGGTCTGCTGACCTCAGCTCTAAGAAGTCCCTAACTTCTATTCCCTTTAAGGGACAGAGACTTTTCGGTGAGGAACTCGAGAAAAATTATTTCCCAAGCCACTGGGGGAAAGAGCACGTTCCTTCCACAAGCTAAGAATAGACCTACTCAGTCCTTTCGTCAAAGGAAATTTTTTCGTGGCCAATCTGGACGATCTTCAAGAAGATACAGTCCGCCTCGACGCTCCAACTTTCGCTCCAAACCTTCTGATAAGGGACGCCCAACTTGGAAAAATTCTAAATTCCAGAACAAGTCTTCCTCCGACAAGCCAGTTTCAGGCTGACGGGCCACCCCCTCTGGAACCGCAGCAGTCCTTGGGGGAAGACTTCTGCAATTCCGGGAGGTGTGGAGTCGACACTCCTCAGACGCCTGGGTCAACGAGATCATCACAGAGGGTTATCATCTAGATTTTTCGTCCCTTCCCCCACGAAATTCCTCATGTCCAGAATTCCAACCAGTCCCTCCAAGGGTCGGGCCTTCCTGGATTGCATCTCCAAGATGGAACGAAGTGGGGTCATTGTACCGGTGCCCCCGTCAGAGACTTTCTCCGGTTTCTACTCCAACCTCTTTCTAGTCCCCAAGAAAGACGGGTCCTTCAGGCCGGTACTAGACCTGAAGTTCCTCAAACAAGTACATCCGCTCGGTTCGTTTCAAAATGGAAACCCTGCGATCAGTCATTCGGGGCATGGAGTCGAAGGAATTTCTGATGTCCCTCGACATCAAGGATGCTTACCTTCACGTCCCTATTTGGCCTCCTCATCATCGGTTTCTGAGGTTCGCCTTCAAGAATCATCACTTCCAGTTTGTGGCGCTCCCCTTCGGTCTCACGTCAGCCCCCAGGGTGTTCACCAAACTCATGGCGGTGACGGCCGCAGCATTGCGTCTTCAGGGGATTTCGGTGACCCCTTATCTGGACGATCTGCTCCTCAAGGCCAGCACAGCGGAGAGGAGCAAGGAGAATCTCCGACAAGCAATTGTCCTTCTACAGGAGTTCAGTTGGACCATCAACTGGAAGAAATCCAACCTCTTGCCCAGTCACCAGATGACCTTCCTGGGTCTCGAGTTCAATACTCTCACACAACGTGTCCTTCTCCCCCTCGAGAAACAGGAGAAACTACACTCTCTGACCAGACTCCTACTGCATTCTCAGTCCCCCACTGTCCACCTGGCCATGAAAGTCCTGGGTTCGATGGTGTCCACCATAGAGGCGGTGCCCTTTGCTCAACTTCACCTACGCCCACTTCAAGCCAACATTCTCACTGCCTGGAAGAGGGGATCTCTCCTTCAGAAGATGACTCTCCTGCCATCCACCAGGCTATCTCTCCAGTGGTGGCTCAAGCCCAGCAATCTCGCCAGGGGTCAATCCTGGGCGACGCCGGATTGGACGATTCTCACGACCGACGCCAGTCTTCTAGGGTGGGGCGCCACATTCGACTCCCTATCCGCACAAGGTCTATGGTCTCCCGCGGAGTCCAAACTCTCCATAAACGTCCTGGAACTCCGCGCCGTAAAGTTGGTGCTCCGGCACTGGTCCTCTCTTCTCCGGGCCAAAGCGATCAGAGTCCAAAGCGACAACTCCACCACAGTCGCATACATCAACCGCCAAGGAGGAACCCGCAGCAGAGCAGCGTTGGCGGAGGTTCAACAGATTCTGGGTTGGGCAGAATCGAATGCGGCAAGACTCTCAGCCATTCACATCCCGGGAGTCGACAACACACGAGCCGATTTTCTCAGCCGCAATCTACTGGACCCAGGGGAATGGGAACTTCACCCGGAAGCCTTTGCGGACCTCGTTCATCGTTGGGGGCGTCCTCAAATCGACCTGATGGCCTCCAGGACCAACCGCAAAGTGAACACTTTCTTCGCTCGCTCACGGGGATCCTCTCGCTGCCGGGGTGGACGCCATGACTCAACGTTGGCTATTCGACCTGGCCTACGTCTTCCCGCCTCTTCCCATGCTCCCACGAGTGCTAAAGAAGATCAAGCGGTCTCCGGCCACTGTCATGGTCATAGCTCCCTTCTGGCCCAGAAGAACCTGGTTCTCGGATCTCCGGGACATGTCCGTAGCTCCGCCAGTTCGCTTAGCCCTCCGGACCGACCTACTCCGTCAGGGCCCCATCTACCACCACAACCCGGGCCTCTTCGTTTTGACGGGATGGCTATTGAGGCGGCCATCTGGAAACGACAGGGAATAGCGGAGGATGTCATTGCTACTATGCTGCAATCACGCAAGCCTACGTCCTCTAAAGCTTATCACAGAGTTTGGCGCAACTATTGGAATTGGTGCAACGAGACCGCAATTCCCTTCACCAGCCCTTTTTCCTTCACTGACTGTAACGTCCCTAGAGTACTGTCCTTTCTTCAACGGGGGCTGCAGTTGGGCCTGAAACTCAGTTCCTTAAAGGTTCAAGTCTCAGCTCTTTCCGTATTGTTTCAACACCGTTTGGCTCTGGATGACTCCGTCCGCACCTTTCTCCAAGGCGTAGCGCACATCAGTCCTCCCTTCCGTCCACCGGTTCCCGGCTGGGACCTGAATACTGTTTTGGATGCTCTGTTGGATCCCCCCTTCGAGCCTCTCGGGACTGTTTCTGAACAATGGCTTACCTGGAAAGTTGTCTTCCTTGTGGCAATCTCATCTACTCGGAGAGTCTCTGAACTCAGCGCCTTATCTTGCGATCCTGCCTTCCTTGTTTTTCACAAAGACAAAGCGGTGCTTCGCACCTTACCGTCCTTTCTGCCTAAGGTGGTGTCGTCCTTTCACATTAATCAGGAGATTGTATTGCCTTCGCTCTGCCCTGATCCCAAGAACGACAAGGAGCGTAGACTTCATGGCCTGGACGTTGTTCGAGCGCTGCGCTGGTATATTCAGCGATCCAAGGATTTTCGACTGTCTCAAAATCTGTTCGTCCTGCCTTCTGGAGCCCGCAAAGGTCTGGCAGCTTCCAAGACTTCCATTGCTCGATGGTTACGGGAGACCATTCGTCAGGCTTACCTAGCCAAAGGTAAATCTCCGCCTGAGGGCGTCCGAGCCCATTCCACGAGGTCGGTTGGAGCCTCCTGGGCTTGGCGCAACTCGGCGTCCTTGGACCAGATCTGCAGAGCTGCTACCTGGTCCTCCGTTCACACCTTCACAAAATTTTACAAAATTGACACGTTTTCCTCTGCGGAAGCCGCTTTTGGCCGCAAGGTGTTGCACTCGGTAGTGCAATAATGTGTCTCTTTTTATCTCGCTCCCACCCTGCTGTTCTGGGGCTGCTTTGTTAAGTCCCCATAGTCCCTGTGTCCCCCTTGAGACAACAGAGAAAACAGGATTTTTGATACTCACCGTTAAATCTGTTTCTCTGTGGTCGATAGGGGGACACAGGGCTTCCCGCCCTATGCGAGTTGTTTGACCAGTTTGGTTTGGGTGGATTTTCTTCCTGAGTTATCTGTTCTGCCGTTAATATTCATATGAGCATTCCTTATTTCTTTTTGATTAGCAGGTCTTTGGTACCAACTGAATACATTGGCTCTAGCCTGGGGTTAAGCCGCAGTACTGGCACGCCCCCTTTTTCATTTGAATAAGTGTCCTGCCTCCTGGAGGGTGGAGCTTAACCCCATAGTCCCTGTGTCCCCCTATCGACCACAGAGAAACAGATTTAACGGTGAGTATCAAAAATCCTGTTTTCTAATAATTTCTGATGATCCCCTCCCCTTATTCCTAATCTCACCCTCTCTATTCCCTGTATGGAGAATTGATTTACATCCCCTCCGCTGCATATTGCAAAGTGCTTGGTGACATTACTTTTCTCCATCATTTTGGGGTTCTTAATTTGACTCAAATGTTCCCTCGCTCTCTCCTTCAGTTTTCTACCAGTACACCCGACATATTGCTTGCAGCACTTCAAACAATTGATCAAACAGATCACAAATGCAGTGTTGCAATTAATATATCCTTTAATTACAAATTCTTTTCCTGTTACTGTAGACTTAAACTTCTTAGACACTTTCATATGTGTACAGGTAACACATCTGCGACTCTCACTACGGTAGGTACATAAATCCTATTTTAAGTGCCAATTACAACCAGTGCATTTTTTTTAACCTATTTTGCAATGTAGA
The DNA here is from genome assembly GCF_017654675.1 of Xenopus laevis. Lineage (NCBI taxonomy): Eukaryota > Metazoa > Chordata > Amphibia > Anura > Pipidae > Xenopus > Xenopus laevis. Next base: position 46,568,458 of record NC_054378.1, read on the forward strand.
TAATCTTTATACTACTACTTCCCAGATCTTCCTTTTTCAAGGCTCTTTTTTCTAGGGGTGATATGCTTCAGAGGAGTTTTAATAAACCATTTTGGGATCTGTTATCACCTTAGTAAGAGAAATTAGGCTTGATGTCAAAGGTTGTTTTGAGAAACAACGGTATTAAGCAAATGGGTCAAAAAAAGAGAAATTCAATTGATTAACTATTTGTTAAAGGGGTTGTTCACCTTTTAACATCTGTTCAAACATAAACAGTCTGGGTCATTAAAGCATTTTACTTAATCATCTTTATTATTTAAAAAACTTTTTTTTAAATTACAGATCACTTTAGTTGCAGGTCAGAAGCTCTTAAAGAGATACTGACACCAGAATTTAAACAATTTTTTACATCTGTCATAATATTGCCTTTGAAAGCTACTTATAACTTTGCCATAAAGTATTTGCACAATGCTTTTACAGTACCTGTCTGATGCCCCATGTTCCTATATGAGGGGGCTGCCATATTTGTGCAGCAGTAGCCCATTAGCATTAGAAACTTTAACTGACAGGCTGAGATGGGACAGTCGGGTTGGCAAAACAGTCAGGTTTAGAAACTTCAACTTACAAAAACAATCCTCTCCACAAAAAACGATCAACATGACCTATAGGTAACTTTTAATATACATTCATATTTTAAAAAGTAGTTTTTAGTGTCAGTATCACTTTAAGTTTCTTTCTGTTCTCCACTTAGGGAGGGGATCTCTCACATCTTTGCCTGTGTGATGTGATGAAAGCCCAAGGAGGAAGTTCTGGACCGAAGAGCTACTGCACATTCATTCCTTTCCTCTCCTGCTTCATTTGCATGTCTTCGACCCAACTGGCTGGCAAGATTTTACATAAGAGAATTAATTTAATTTATGTTCCAGAATATGACTTTGATTTTATCATTATAAACAATTGAAATGTACTATGCCACAAAAGAGATCATATTCAGTTTATCTATCCATAGAAAAAAATATATATGTAAATGTCAGCACAAAAGAAACCAAAAATAAACATTAAAAAACATGTTCTGCATTCTCTAATGAACCAGTGTGGCAGAAGATTTAGGGGTAGATTTATTAAAATGTGAGATCAGAGCTCACCACAAAAAAAAACACTTTGATTTTTAAGAAGCATATTTATCAATGAAAGTTACAGTTCACCATTTGATAAATACACTTATAGGAATGACTAGAAAGGGGATGAGATTTTTTGTGGTGAGCTCTGATGTCACATTAAGGGGCCTATCTATTATGCTGTGTAAATGGAGTCTTGTCAAAAAAGGTGATAAGGGTGAAGACACGCAGAGCTACTAGTAGCAGCTACTTGTCACATCTACAAAATAGACAATAGTGATTATTGGTTAGCTAAAACACTACATGTGTTTTAGCAGAAGCAAGTCTTAGTATTGTCTATGGCAGGATCATTTTTTGGCTTTTTGTAGCTGCTACTAGTGGCCCTGTGTGTTTTCACCCTAAACATTGTGTAAAATAAACAGCAAATTCCTCAACGTTTGTGCGCCTTCCAAATTCCACATTTGGCGGCATTAGAAAAGTAGAATGCATGATAAGTGCACCTTTTTCCTTTTGATGTGTGGTGAATTTGAATGTTGTTTCTTTGCTGTATTTTTACACATCAGTAAATATTCCCCGTAGTGTCAGTCAATCGTTCAAGTGTCCATTGCTAATTGATGTGAAAGGGATATGCTCTTAGTCAGAGAGGATCTGGATAATTGGCTATAGATATTTTTCATTGTCCTTTTATTTGATAAGGCTGAGAACTCTGCTCCCTGAATATCGCATAATCATCTTTTAGCTTAGGTAGGGAGTCATCAGTTACCAGAGAGAGAGTCTGATAGTAGTAAAGCAAGCAAGTCTTTATAAAGTTCAAGAATGCCATTGAAACATACATTTTATCTTCTGGACCTGTTTTCCCAATACTTAGCTTTTCTTGCTAACTGTTTAAACTTTTTTTCCTAGATACAACAATTTATTTTTTGTGGAGGAAGAGTTATCTTCTATGAAAGGAATGCTGTCTTCCATCTCTAAAACAGTCATTTTGGAGGTAGGTAGGGCAGTTGATTATTTATATAACTCTGTAACCTATCTCTTGCTTTCTATACATAATTCTCAATAGTCATGTCAGCTGTCTAGCTAAAATTCAACTGTTTTTGCATGACATGACATGTGGGAGAGACTTATAATTGCACGTTGTCTGTTGGTGTTTCATATTCTATGCAGTTCTTTACACAGATTATACCCAATTCACATCTGTCCCTGCCCCACAGGAATTTACAATATAAGCTTCCTATCACGTTCATTCACAGTTAAGTCAGTTATATGTTAATCATAACACACACACACAGACACACACACACGTGTGAATCTGGTGTTTGAACTACTGCATTACATACTAGTGAAGAAGCACAGAATGCTAAGGTGTTTAACTCATTGCATGTTGGGAGGGACACCCTGATTGATAAAGCCTGGCTTTACCCCTCAATAGAGCAGTGAAACCCTTTATCAGACGGGATAGTAGCGAACAGCTTAGCTTCTGGCTTGTGAGTGCTAAAGGGTTTTTACCTTAAACGATACATAATCATTAGAAAAGGTCCTTTTACAGATTATACATCATTCACATCAGTCCCTGCCCCACGAGGAGAGCTTACAATCTAAGTATCCTATTATGTTCATTCACAGTAAGGCCAGTTATTTGTCAATCATATGGCTCACACACACACACACACACACACACACACTTCATGCAGATGTTCCAGAGAGTTTACATCATTCACATCAGTCCCTGCTCCACGGGGGGAGTTTACAATCTAAGGATCCTATCACATTCATAGACAGAAGGGTCAATTATAGATTGTGTAACTGAGTGAGTGCAATCAATTTTGATGATTTATTGAATCTGGTGTTTGAACTACTGAATTGCATACTAGTGAAGAAGCACAGAATGCTAAGGTGTTTAACTCATTACATGTTGGGAGGGACACCCTGATTGATAAAGCCTGGCTTTACCCCTCAATAGAGCAGTGATACCCCTCATCCTTCATGCTCCGAGTGAACAGGCACTACTGTCTGTCTTCCGTAATGAGGTATGCCTTCTTCCCCACATTACAGTCGAGCGTGCACTACCAGACGGGACAGTAGCGAAGAGCTTAGCTTCTGGCTTGTGAGTGTGGAAGGGTTTTTACCTTACAAGGTACATAATCATTAAAACAACTCATTGCATTGCACAGATTATACATCATTCACATCAGTCCCTGCCCCACGGGGGGAGCTTACAATCTAAGGATCCTATCACATTCATAGACAGAAGGGTCAGTTGTAGGTTTAGGTTGCATAACGGAGTGATTGGAACCAAGGTGCATGATTTAGTGAATCTGGTGTTTGAACTACTGAATTGCATACTAGTGAAGAAGCACAGAATGCTAAGGTGTTTAACTCATTGCATGTTGGGAGGGACACCCTGACTGATAAAGCCTGGCTTTACCCCTCAATAGAGCAGTGATACCCCTCATCCTTCATGCTCCGAGTGAACAGGCACTACTGTCTGTCTTGCGTAATGAGGTATGCCTTCTTCCCCACATTACAGTCGAGCGAGGCTATCAGACGGGACAGTAGCGAAGAGCTTAGCTTCTGGCTTGTGAGTGTGAAAGGGTTTTTACCTTACAAGATATATAATCATTAAAAAAGTCCTACCTTCTGTTCTTCAAATGTGCCATCGTCATTTGTTCCATGTCATTTGGCTTCCTCTTCTTATTTCTATAGCTCCGTCACATTTTATGCAGTGCATTTTACAGATTATACATCATTCACATCAGTCCCTGCCCCACTAGGAGAGCTTACACTCTACGGATTCTATTACGTTCATTCACAGTAAGGTCAGTTATTTGTCAATCATATCACTCACACACACACTTCATGCAGTGGTTTCCAGAGAGTTTACATCATTCACGTCAGTCCCTGCCCCACAGGGGGAGCTTACAATCTAAAGATCCTATCACATTCATACACAGAAGGGTCAGTTGTAGTGTGTGGGTTGTATAACGGAGTGATTGGAACCAAGGTGCATGATTTAGTGAATCTGGTGTTTGAACTACTGAATTGCATACTAGTGAAGAAGCACAGAATGCTAAGGTGTTTAACTCATTACATGTTGGGAGGGACACCCTGATTGATAAAGCCTGGCTTTACCCCTCAATAGAGCAGTGATACCCCTCATCCTTCATGCTCCGAGTGAACAGGCACTACTGTCTGTCTTCCTTAATGAGGTATGCCTTCTTCCCCACATTACAGTCGAGCGTGCACTACCAGACGGGACAGTAGCGAAGAGCTTAGCTTCTGGCTTGTGAGTGTGAAAGGGTTTTTACCTTACAAGATATATAATCATTAAAAAAGTCCTACCTTCTGTTCTTCAAACGTGCCATCGTCATTTGTTCCATGTCATCGGGCTTCCTCTTCTTATTTCTTCCTCTTCTTATTTCTATAGCGCCGTAACATTTTATGCAGTACATTTTACAGATTATACATCATTCACATCAGTCCCTGCCCCACAAGGAGAGCTTACAATCTAAGGATTCTATTACGTCCATTCACAGTAAGGTCAGTTATTTGTCAATCATATCGCTCACACACACACTTCATGCAGTGGTTTCCAGAGAGTTTACATCATTCACATCAGTCCCTGCCCCACAGGGGGAGCTTACAATCTAAGGATCCTATCACATTCATAGACAGAAGGGTCAGTTGTAGTGTGTGGGTTGCATAACGGAGTGATTGGAACCAAGGTGCATGATTTAGTGAATCTGGTGTTTGAACTACTGAATTGCATACTAGTGAAGAAGCACAGAATGCTAAGGTGTTTAACTCATTACATGTTGGGAGGGACACCCTGATTGATAAAGCCTGGCTTTACCCCTCAATAGAGCAGTGATACCCCTCATCCTTCATGCTCCGAGTGAACAGGCACTACTGTCTGTCTTCCGTAATGAGGTATGCCTTCTTCCCCACATTACAGTCGAGCGTGCACTACCAGACGGGACAGTAGCGAAGAGCTTAGCTTCTGGCTTGTGAGTGTGAAAGGGTTTTTACCTTACAAGATATATAATCATTAAAAAAGTCCTACCTTCTGTTCTTCAAATGTGCCATCGTCATTTGTTCCATGTCATCTGGCTTCCTCTTCTTATTTCTATAGCTCCGTCACATTTTATGCAGTGCATTTTACAGATTATACATCATTCACATCAGTCCCTGCCCCACAAGGAGAGCTTACAATCTAAGGATTCTATTACGTCCATTCACAGTAAAGGGTCAGTTATTTGTCAATCATATCGCTCACACACACACACACTTCATGCAGATGGTTTCCAGAGAGTTTACATCAATTCACATCAGTGCCCTGCCCCACGGGGGAGCTTACAATCTAAGGATCCTATCACATTCATAGAGCACGAAGGGTCAGTCTGTTAGGTTAAGGTTGCATAACGGAGTGATTGGGAACCCAAAGGTGGCATATTTATGCGACTGGTGTTTGAACTAACTGAAATTGGCATACTAGTGAAGAAAGCACAGAATGCCTAAGGTGTTTAACTGCATATGCATGTTGGGAGGGGACACCCTGATTCGATAAGCCTGGCTTTGACCCCTCAATAGAGCAAGGATACCACCTCATCCTTCATGTCTCCCGAAAGTGTAACAGGCAACTACTGTCTGTCTTCCGTAATGAGGTATGCTCTTCTTCCCCACATTTACAAGCTCAGAGCGGTAGCACTACCAGAACGGGACAGTAGCAAGAAAGCTTAGCTTGCTGGCTTGTGAGTCGTGAAAGGGTTTTTACCTTACAAGAATAATATAAATCATTAAGAAAGGCCATTACACGAAATCAAAGGGGTCACGGTATAAATGTTCCATACTGATATACGGCCGTCACACACACACTTCAACATGCCTAGTGGGTCTTCCAAGGAGTATTTACAAGAGTCATACACAACAATCACGTCCGCGGTGCCCCACGAGCGGAGAGACTGTACGAAGTACATGAAGTGATCCAATAATCACATTCATAGCACCAGAAGGTTAGTTGTAGGTTAGGTGCTAACGAGTGTGATTGAACCAAGCAGTGCATGATTATTTGAATCTGGTTTTGAACTACTGAATTGCCATTACTAGTGAAGAAGCACCAGAATGCTAAAAGTGTTTAACTAATTACATGTTGCGAGGGGAACACCCTGATTGATAAAGCCTGTTTACCCCTCAATAGAGCAGTGATACTCCCCTCATCCTTCATGCTCGACGTGAACAGGCCACTACTGTCTGTCTTCCGTAATGAGTATAGCGCTTCTTCCCCACATACAGCGACGCGTGCAACTACCAACGGGACAGTACGCGAAGAGCTTAGCTTCCTGGCTGTGTGAGTGTTGAAAGGTGGTATTTTACCTAAAAGATAAGAATCATTAAAAGAAGTCCTACCTTCTGTTCTTCAAATGTCCATCGTCATATGTTCCCATTGTCATCGGGCTCCTCTTCTTATTTCTTCCTCTTACTATATTTCTTCCTCTTCTGATATCTATAAGCGCCGTAACCATTTATGCAGCTGCATTTACAGATTTATACATTCATCACATCAGTCCCTGACCCCACATAGGAGAGCATTACAATCTTAAGGATTCATATTACGTTCATTCACAGTAAGGTCATATATTGTCAATCATATACGACTCAACACACACACCCATGCAAGTGGATTCCAGAGAGTTTACATTCATTCACGAATCTGTCCCTGCCCCACAGGAGGAGCTTAACAATCTAAGGATCCATCACCATTCTATAGACAGAAAGGTCAGTTGTAGGTTTAAGGTTGCATAAACGGAGTGATTGGAACCAAGGTGCATGATTTATTGAATCTGGTGTTTGAACTACTGAATTGCATACTAGTGAAGAAGCACAGAATGCTAAGGTGTTTAACTCATTACATGTTGGGAGGGACACCCTGATTGATAAAGCCTGGCTTTACCCCTCAATAGAGCAGTGATACCCCTCATCCTTCATGCTCCGAGTGAACAGGCACTACTGTCTGTCTTCCGTAATGAGGTATGCCTTCTTCCCCACATTACAGTCGAGCGTGCACTACCAGACGGGACAGTAGCGAAGAGCTTAGCTTCTGGCTTGTGAGTGTGAAAGGGTTTTTACCTTACAAGATATATAATCATTAAAAAAGTCCTACCTTCTGTTCTTCAAATGTGCCATCGTCATTTGTTCCATGTCATCTGGCTTCCTTCTTCTTATTTCTTATAGCTCCGTCACATTTTATGCAGTGCATTTTACAGATTATACATCATTCACATCAGTCCCTGCCCCACAAGGAGAGCTTACAATCTAAGGATTCTATTACGTCCATTCACAGTAAGGTCAGTTATTTGTCAATCATATCGCTCACACACACACTTCATGCAGTGGTTTCCAGAGAGTTTACATCATTCACATCAGTCCCTGCCCCACGGGGGGAGCTTACAATCTAAGGATCCTATCACATTCATAGACAGAAGGGTCAGTTGTAGGTTTAGGTTGCATAACGGAGTGATTGGAACCAAGGTGCATGATTTAGTGAAACTGGTGTTTGAACTACTGAATTGCATACTGGTGAAGAAGCACAGAATGCTAAGGTGTTTAACTCATTGCATGTTGGGAGGGACACCCTGATTGATAAAGCCTGGCTTTACCCCTCAATAGAGCAGTGATACCCCTCATCCTTCATGCTCCGAGTGAACAGGCACTACTGTCTGTCTTCCGTAATGAGGTATGCCTTCTTCCCCACATTACAGTCGAGCGTGCACTACCAGACGGGACAGTAGCGAAGAGCTTAGCTTCTGGCTTGTGAGTGTGAAAGGGTTTTTACCTTACAAGATATATAATCATTAAAAAAGTCCTACCTTCTGTTCTTCAAATGTTGCCATCGTCATTTGTTCCATGTCATCTGGGCTTCCTCTTCTTATTTCTATAAGCTCCGTCACATTTTATGCAGTGCATTTTACAGATTATACATCATTCACATCAGTCCCTGCCCCACAAGGAGAGCTTACAATCTAAGGATTCTATTACGTCCATTCACAGTAAGGTCAGTTATTTGTCAATCATATCGCTCCACACACACACTTCATGCAGTGGTTTCCAGAGAGTTTACATCATTCACATCAGTCCCTGCCCCACGGGGGAGCTTACAATCTAAGGATCCTATCACATTCATAGACAGAAGGGTCAGTTGTAGGTTTAGGTTGCATAACGGAGTGATTGGAACCAAGGTGCATGATTTAGTGAATCTGGTGTTTGAACTACTGAATTGCATACTAGTGAAGAAGCACAGAATGCTAAGGTGTTTAACTCATTGCATGTTGGGAGGGACACCCTGATTGATAAAGCCTGGCTTTACCCCTCAATAGAGCAGTGATACCCCTCATCCTTCATGCTCCGAGTGAACAGGCACTACTGTCTGTCTTCCGTAATGAGGTATGCCTTCTTCCCCACATTACAGTCGAGCGTGCACTACCAGACGGGACAGTAGCGAAGAGCTTAGCTTCTGGCTTGTGAGTGTGAAAGGGTTTTTACCTTACAAGATATATAATCATTAAAAAGTCCTACCTTCTGTTCTTCAAATGTGCCATCGTCATTTGTTCCATGTCATCGGGCTTCCTCTTATTCTTCCTCTTCTTATTTCTTCCTCTCTTATTTTAGCTCCGTAACATTTTATGCAGTGCATTTTACAGATTATACATCATTCACATCAGTCCCTGCCCCACAAGGAGAGCTTACAATCTAAGGATTCTATTACGTCCATTCACAGTAAGGTCAGTTATTTGTCAATCATATCGCTCACACACACACACTTCATGCAGTGGTTTCCCAGAGAGTTTACATCATTCACATCAGTCCCTGCCCCACGGGGGAGCTTACAATCTAAGGATCCTATTCACATTCATAGACAGAAGGGTCAGTTGTAGGTTTAGGTTGCATAACGGAGTGATTGGAACCAAGGTGCATGATTTAGTTGAAACTGGTGTTTGAACTACTGAATTGCATACTGGTGAAGAAGCACAGAATGCTAAGGTGTTTAACTCATTGCATGTTGGGAGGGACACCCTGATTGATAAAGCCTGGCTTTACCCCCTCAATAGAGCAGTGATACCCCTCATCCTTCATGCTCCGAGTGAACAGGCACTACTGTCTGTCTTCCGTAATGAGGTATGCCTTCTTCCCCACATTACAGTCCGAGCGTGCACTACCAGACGGGACAGTAGCGAAGAGCTTAGCTTTCTGGCTTGTGAGTGTGAAAGGGTTTTTACCTTACAAGATATATAATCATTAGAAAAGGCCCTAAAGTCCTAATAACCAAGATTCTAGGGAGACCTAACATATTAGTAAATCTTGAAAATGTTGCCCAGAAATACAACCTTAGTAACTGCACTGAAAGGGAAGCTTTGAGGTGTCACTAAAAAAAAATATTTGTGGCATCAGAGAGATGAAATCATCCACAGGCAAGATGAAAGTATCTCATGGAGTCATCACACACCACAAATTTTTTGGCGCCCTGTCCTTCACCTAACACCTCAATTGCCTACACCTCCCAAGTGCAGCGCAAAAAACCCCAAACTAAACACTGCATAAAACTCTTATTATTGCCCTGAACCAATAAACCATATGTATAGTATATCAATTTTGCAAAGGGAACATACATTTTTACAATAAATCTTATCAGTACACACAATTTATTACCCTTTTCAATAGTGCAGCTTTCTTAGGAGCTACGTTCTTAGCATTTAAAGAGTTAAAAGGCACTTACTGTCTGTCCTCCATAAAGGGGTAAGCCATTTCCCCCACACTACAGTCGAGCTAGTGCTATCAGATGGGACAGCAGCGAAGAGCTTAGCTTCTGGCATGTGAATGTGAAAGGGTTTTTTACCTTACAAGGTACATTAATCATTAAAAACAACTCATTGCATTGCACCAGATTATACATCAATTCACATCAGTCCCTGCCCCACGGCGGGAGCTTCAATCTAAGGATCCTATCACATTCATAGACAGAAGGGTCCAGTTGTAGGTTTAGGTTGCATAACGGAGTGAGTTGGAACCAAGGTGCATGATTTAGTGAATCTGGTGTTTGAACTACTGAATTGCATACTAGTGAAGAAGCACAGAATGCTAAGGTGTTTAACTCATTACATGTTGGGAGGGACACCCTGATTGATAAAGCCTGGCTTTACCCCTCAATAGAGCAGTGATACCCCTCATCCTTCATGCTCCGAGTGAACAGGCACTACTGTCTGTCTTCCGTAATGAGGTATGCCTTCTTCCCCACATTACAGTCGAGCGTGCGCTATCAGACGGGACAGTAGCGAAGAGCTTAGCTTCTGGCTTGTGAGTGTGGAAGGGTTTTTACCTTACAAGGTACATAATCATTAAAACAACTCATTGCATTGCACAGATTATACATCATTCACATCAGTCCCTGCCCCACGGGGGGAGCTTACAATCTAAGGATCCTATCACATTCATAGACAGAAGGGTCAGTTGTAGGTTTAGGTTGCATAACGGAGTGATTGGAACCAAGGTGCATGATTTAGTAAATCTGGTGTTTGAACTGCTGAATTGCATACTAGTGAAGAAGCACAGAATGCTAAGGTGTTTAACTCATTGCATGTTGGGAGGGACACCCTGATTGATAAAGCCTGGCTTTACCCCTCAATAGAGCAGTGATACCCCTCATCCTTCATGCTCCGAGTGAACAGGCACTACTGTCTGTCTTCCGTAATGAGGTATGCCTTCTTCCCCACATTACAGTCGAGCGAGGCTATCAGACGGGACAGTAGCGAAGAGCTTAGCTTCTGGCTTGTGAGTGTGAAAGGGTTTTACCTTACAAGATATATAATCATTAAAAGTCCTACCTTCTGTTCTTCAAATGTGCCATCGTCATTTGTTCCCATGTCATTTGGCTTCCTCTTCTTATTTCTATAGCTCCGTCACATTTTATGCAGTGCATTTTACAGATTATACATCATTCACATCAGTCCCTGCCCCACTAGGAGAGCTTACACTCTACGGATTCTATTACGTTCATTCACAGTAAGGTCAGTTATTTGTCAATCATATCACACACACACTTCATGCAGTGGTTTCCAGAGAGTTTACATCATTCACGTCAGTCCCTGCCCCACAGGGGGAGCTTACAATCTAAAGATCCTATCACTTTCATACACAGAAGGGTCAGTTGTAGTGTGTGGGTTGTATAACGGAGTGATTGGAACCAAGGTGCATGATTTAGTGAATCTGGTGTTTGAACTACTGAATTGCATACTAGTGAAGAAGCACAGAATGCTAAGGTGTTTAACTCATTGCATGTTGGGAGGGACACCCTGATTGATAAAGCCTGGCTTTACCCCTCAATAGAGCAGTGATACCCCTCATCCTTCATGCTCCGAGTGAACAGGCACTACTGTCTGTCTTCCGTAATGAGGTATGCCTTCTTCCCCACATTATAGTCGAGCGTGCACTACCAGACGGGACAGTAGCGAAGAGCTTAGCTTCTGGCTTGTGAGTGTGAAAGGGTTTTTACCTTACAAGATATATAATCATTAAAAAAGTCCTACCTTCTGTTCTTCAAATGTGCCATCGTCATTTGTTCCATGTCATCTGGCTTCCTCTTCTTATTTCTTCCTCTTCTTATTTCTTCCTCTTCTTATTTCTTCCTCTTCTTATTCTATAGCGCCGTAACATTTTATGCAGTGCATTTTACAGATTATACATCATTCACATCAGTCCCTGCCCCACTAGGAGAGCTTACAATCTAAGGATTCTATTACGTTCATTCACAGTAAGGTCAGTTATTTGTCAATCATATCGCTCACACACACACTTCATGCAGTGGTTTCCAGAGAGTTTACATCATTCACGTCTGTCCCTGCCCCACAGGAGGAGCTTACAATCTAAGGATCCTATCACATTCATAGACAGAAGGGTCAGTTGTAGGTTTAGGTTGCATAACGGAGTGATTGGAACCAAGGTGCATGATTTATTGAATCTGGTGTTTGAACTACTGAATTGCATAGTAGTGAAGAAGCACAGAATGCTAAGGTGTTTAACTCATTGCATGTTGGGAGGGACACCCTGATTGATAAAGCCTGGCTTTACCCCTCAATAGAGCAGTGATACCCCTCATCCTTCATGCTCCGAGTGAACAGGCACTACTGTCTGTCTTCCGTAATGAGGTATGCCTTCTTCCCCACATTACAGTCGAGCGTGCACTACCAGACGGGACAGTAGCAAAGAGCTTAGCTTCTTGCTTGTGAGTGTGAAAGGGTTTTTACCTTACAAGATATATAATCATTAAAAAAGTCCTACCTTCTGTTCTTCAAATGTGCCATCGTCATTTGTTCCATGTCATCTGGCTTCCTCTTCTTATTTCTATAGCTCCGTCACATTTTATGCAGTGCATTTTACAGATTATACATCATTCACATCAGTCCCTGCCCCACAAGGAGAGCTTACAATCTAAGGATTCTATTACGTCCATTCACAGTAAGGTCAGTTATTTGTCAATCATATCGCTCACACACACACTTCATGCAGTGGTTTCCAGAGAGTTTACATCATTCACATCAGTCCCTGCCCCACGGGGGGAGCTTACAATCTAAGGATCCTATCACATTCATAGACAGAAGGGTCAGTTGTAGGTTTAGGTTGCATAACGGAGTGATTGGAACCAAGGTGCATGATTTAGTGAAACTGGTGTTTGAACTACTGAATTGCATACTGGTGAAGAAGCACAGAATGCTAAGGTGTTTAACTCATTGCATGTTGGGAGGGACACCCTGATTGATAAAGCCTGGCTTTACCCCTCAATAGAGCAGTGATACCCCTCATCCTTCATGCTCCGAGTGAACAGGCACTACTGTCTGTCTTCCGTAATGAGGTATGCCTTCTTCCCCACATTACAGTCGAGCGTGCACTACCAGACGGGACAGTAGCGAAGAGCTTAGCTTCTGGCTTGTGAGTGTGAAAGGGTTTTTACCTTACAAGATATATAATCATTAAAAAAGTCCTACCTTCTGTTCTTCAAATGTGCCATCGTCATTTGTTCCATGTCATCGGGCTTCCTCTTCTTATTTCTTCCTCTTCTTATTTCTTCCTCTTCTTATTTCTATAGCGCCGTAACATTTTATGCAGTGCATTTTACAGATTATACATCATTCACATCAGTCCCTGCCCCACTAGGAGAGCTTACAATCTAAGGATTCTATTACGTTCATTCACAGTAAGGTCAGTTATTTGTCAATCATATCGCTCACACACACACTTCATGCAGTGGTTTCCAGAGAGTTTACATCATTCACATCAGTCCCTGCCCCACGGGGGGAGCTTACAATCTAAGGATCCTATCACATTCATAGACAGAAGGGTCAGTTGTAGGTTTAGGTTGCATAACGGAGTGATTGGAACCAAGGTGCATGATTTATTGAATCTGGTGTTTGAACTACTGAATTGCATACTAGTGAAGAAGCACAGAATGCTAAGGTGTTAACTCATTACATGTTGGGAGGGACACCCTGATTGATAAAGCCTGGCTTTACCCCTCAATAGAGCAGTGATACCCCTCATCCTTCATGCTCCGAGTGAACAGGCACTACTGTCTGTCTTCCGTAATGAGGTATGCCTTCTTCCCCACATTACAGTCGAGCGTGCACTACCAGACGGGACAGTAGCGAAGAGCTTAGCTTCTGGCTTGTGAGTGTGAAAGGGTTTTTACCTTACAAGATATATAATCATTAAAAAAGTCCTACCTTCTGTTCTTCAAATGTGCCATCGTCATTTGTTCCATGTCATCGGGCTTCCTCTTCTTATTTCTTCCTCTTCTTATTTCTTCCTCTTCTTATTTCTATAGCGCCGTAACATTTTATGCAGTGTATTTTACAGATTATACATCATTCACATCAGTCCCTGCCCCACAAGGAGAGCTTACAATCTAAGGATTGTATTACGTCCATTCACAGTAAGGTCAGTTATTTGTCAATCATATCGCTCACACACACACTTCATGCAGTGGTTTCCAGAGAGTTTACATCATTCACATCAGTCCCTGCCCCACGGGGGGAGCTTACAATCTAAGGATCCTATCACATTCATAGACAGAAGGGTCAGTTGTAGGTTTAGGTTGCATAACGGAGTGATTGGAACCAAGGTGCATGATTTATTGAATCTGGTGTTTGAACTACTGAATTGCATAGTAGTGAAGAAGCACAGAATGCTAAGGTGTTTAACTCATTGCATGTTGGGAGGGACACCCTGATTGATAAAGCCTGGCTTTACCCCTCAATAGAGCAGTGATACCCCTCATCCTTCATGCTCCGAGTGAACAGGCACTACTGTCTGTCTTCCGTAATGAGGTATGCCTTCTTCCCCACATTACAGTCGAGCGTGCACTACCAGACGGGACAGTAGCGAAGAGCTTAGCTTCTGGCTTGTGAGTGTGAAAGGGTTTTTACCTTACAAGATATATAATCATTAGAAAAGGCCCTAAAGTCCTAATAACCAAGATTCTAGGGAGACCTAACATATTAGTAAATCTTGAAAATGTTGCCCAGAAATACAACCTTAGTAACTGCACTGAAAGGGAAGCTTTTGAGGTGTCACTAAAAAAAAATATTTGTGGCATCAGAGAGATGAAATCATCCACAGGCAAGATGAAAGTATCTCATGGAGTCATCACACACCACAAATTTTTTGGCGCCCTGTCCTTCACCTAACACCTCAATTGCCTACACCTCCCAAGTGCAGCGCAAAAAACCCCAAACTAAACACTGCATAAAACTCTTATTATTGCCCTGAACCAATAAACCATATGTATAGTATATCAATTTTGCACAAAAGGGAACATACATTTTTACAATAAATCTTATCAGTACACACAATTTATTACCCTTTCAATAGTGCAGCTTTCTTAGGAGCTACGTTCTTAGCATTTAAAGAGTTAAAAGGCACTACTGTCTGTCCTCCATAAAGGGGTAAGCCATTTCCCCCACACTACAGTCGAGCTAGTGCTATCAGATGGGACAGCAGCGAAGAGCTTAGCTTCTGGCATGTGAATGTGAAAGGGTTTTTACCTTACAAGGTACATAATCATTAAAACAACTCATTGCATTGCACAGATTATACATCAATTCACATCAGTCCCTGCCCCACGGCGGGAGCTTTCAATCTAAGGATCCTATCACATTCATAGACAGAAGGGTCAGTTGTAGGTTTAGGTTGCATAACGGAGTGATTGGAACCAAGGTGCATGATTTAGTGAATCTGGTGTTTGAACTACTGAATTGCATACTAGTGAAGAAGCACAGAATGCTAAGGTGTTTAACTCATTGCATGTTGGGAGGGACACCCTGATTGATAAAGCCTGGCTTTACCCCTCAATAGAGCAGTGATACCCCTCATCCTTCATGCTCCGAGTGAACAGGCACTACTGTCTGTCTTCCGTAATGAGGTATGCCTTCTTCCCCACATTACAGTCGAGCGTGCGCTATCAGACGGGACAGTAGCGAAGAGCTTAGCTTCTGGCTTGTGAGTGTGGAAGGGTTTTTACCTTACAAGGTACATAATCATTAAAACAACTCATTGCATTGCACAGATTATACATCATTCACATCAGTCCCTGCCCCACGGGGGGAGCTTACAATCTAAGGATCCTATCACATTCATAGACAGAAGGGTCAGTTGTAGGTTTAGGTTGCATAACGGAGTGATTGGAACCAAGGTGCATGATTTAGTAAATCTGGTGTTTGAACTACTGAATTGCATACTAGTGAAGAAGCACAGAATGCTAAGGTGTTTAACTCATTGCATGTTGGGAGGGACACCCTGATTGATAAAGCCTGGCTTTACCCCTCAATAGAGCAGTGATACCCCTCATCCTTCATGCTCCGAGTGAACAGGCACTACTGTCTGTCTTCCGTAATGAGGTATGCCTTCTTCCCCACATTACAGTCGAGCGAGGCTATCAGACGGGACAGTAGCGAAGAGCTTAGCTTCTGGCTTGTGAGTGTGAAAGGGTTTTTACCTTACAAGATATATAATCATTAAAAAAGTCCTACCTTCGGGGGGCGTGGCCTAACTGCCGATGTAGAGAGACGCGTCTGCTCAGAGCTCCGGTGCAGTTGCTCCGTCACAGCTGATCCTGTGCCCCCACGGGCTACAAAATTTTCCCTGTGGGTGCCCGAGTGCCCCCTGATGCCACTAGATGGGAGGCGTTAAGAAGTCAGCCGAAGCAACGACCAGCAAGCTGGATAAATATGTGCGGCATCAGAACCAAGATGGCGCCCGCTTGTGTAGGACTGACCCGCCACCTCCACCCCCTCCTGATCCGGCCGGACCTGAGCCTCCTGAGCGACCAGAACCGACACTCCAGGAGGTACTGCAGGCGATTCGGGATACTCGGACAGCAGTGGAGGTAAAGATTGATACTAGGGTGGAGGAGGTGAAGATTGACTTGGCGCTGCTCCGCCAAGATCTCCAAAATTTGAGGGAGCGCACAGCGGAGTCAGAGCGCCGGATTTCGGACCTAGAGGACGTTACCAGAGAGGTCCCACGCGCAATTGCAGATCTCCAGAACCAGCTGCAGCTATGTAAGACGCGGGCCGACGACCTCGAGGGGAGGCAGCGACGCAATAATATACGCGTTGTCGGCATACCCGAGAAACAGGAGGGAGCCACTCCTGAACTGTACCTGGAAAACCTCCTCAGGGACCACCTGGGGGCTGCTCAACTATCTCAGATGTTCCTGGTTGAGCGGGCCCATCGTATTCCATCGCGGCAACCGCCCCCGGGGGCTCCCCCGCGCACCATGATTGCCAAGATCCTTAATTACAGGGATCGCGACGCCATCTTGCGGCTGATGCGCACTAAAGAGGACCTCCACGTCGGAGATGCCAAGATTATGATCTATCCGGATTATACTATGGAAGTCCAGCGGCAAAGAGCCAAATATGCAGAGGTCCGGAAGAGGCTCAGGGATAAAGGCATTCTCTATTCTACGATTTTCCCAGCCAAGCTGCGAGTGGTGGACGGCAACAACACCAGATTTTTTGTGACGCCACAGGAGGCCATGGACTGGCTGGAACGGCGATAAGGCCCTCCTGCATCCTGCTCACCCCTTGGGGTGTACCTACCCTTGGGGGCTTCTGTCCACTCTTCAGATGCGGACTTGTGGCCTTGGGTTCGTGAGTATATACCCTCCTCCCGTGGTGTGCCAAGCAGTGTTCCTATGTACTGACCACCACTCATGTCTTTACTGGACAGTCTCTCATTGGTACCATCTGTTTTTCTGTGGGGACACTCACCAAAACCCGGAGGACTGGGGGCCCGTGCTTATGTTGAGTATTTTGTTTAACTACATAGTGTTTATGCTATAGTCGCCATGTCCCTGGCGCTGGCTATTGAGGTTTTGTTAGGGGTCGAGGCCCACCCCAGTTTCCAGGGTGGGCAGGGCGGCTAGGGTGTTGTGGGTCTTCCCCAGGTTTTTCCCCCTTTCGCCCCCACCCTCTTACTTACTCGTGCAGCAGCGAGGTCTTGACATACAGTAGCATTCTTCTATTTGACTATGGCTAAGGTTACTTTGGTTTCATGGAATATCAGAGGCCTTAATGATAAAATTAAGAGGGCACTCCTATTCAATGCATTGAAGCAATGGTCCCCGGCGATTGTATGCCTCCAGGAAACCCACTTAACGGGCCAAAAGTCCTATCGCTGAAAAGGGCGTGGGTCGCTCAGGCGTACCACGCTACCTTTTCCACTCATGCGAGAGGGGTCTCCATTTTAGTCAGGAAGGGCCTTCATTTTTTGCTTCATCACATTCATGTGGACCACTATGGTAGATATCTTGTCATGCACTGTACTGTCTACTCCTTTGAATTTATATTGATCAATCTATATGTACCCCCTCCCTTCACAACGGAACTTCTGGATACGGTAATGCGGAGGGTGGCGGCTCTTCCATTGGTCCCTCAGTGCTGGGTGGGTGATTTCAATAGCGGCATGACCCCTGTGTTGGATAGGCTTAATTCAGCTGATACTAAACCAACTAAATTGAAGGCCTGGTCGGACTCAATGGGGCTTCAGGACGTCTGGAGGGCCAGGCATCCTGGGACTAAAGTTTTCTCCTGTCACTCCGCCTCGCACCAAACTCTTTCGAGAATAGATATGGCCCTGATGTCTTCTGAGATGGCTAACAAAATTGGGCACATTCAGTATGGTGCTAGGTCCCTTTCCGACCATTCTCCCTTAATTGTCACTATACAACCTTATGCAGGGTCCGGGGATAGGAGGTGGAGGCTCAGCCCCTTGTGGCTCACGCACAAAGAGGTGGCGGAGAAAGTTTGCGAGACGGCAGAAACTTATTGGGATGAAAACCAGGGCTCAGCCTCCCCTTCTATGCTATGGGATGCGTTTAAGGCGGTCTCGAGGGGTGCCCTGATTCAATCCATTAGTAGAGTGAGGACTGAGGCCAAACGGGAGGTTCAGCAGGCATCTTGGGAGTTGGAGGCGGCGGAATTAGCGTATGTTGCGGCCCCCTCCCCTGACCTACATGAGGGCTTGATGCAGGCCCACACCAGACTGCAATGTAAAATGACAGCTGTTACCCAGAAAAAGCTACTATATGCTTCCCAGAGGGGGTTTGAGCAAGGTGACAAGTCGGGCAAACTGTTAGCCTATCTATCCAGAGTTACTAATCCACAACAATCATTCACAGGGTAATGTCTGCTACCGGGCATCCGATAACAGATCCACGTGAAGTAGCAGACGTATTTGCTGAGTACTTTGCCAATCTATATTGTTCCCGGGTGTCTTATACTGAGGCCCAGCTAACAGAATTTTTATTGGATATTCCCCTACCTACTTTACACCCTTCACATGTAGCGTTACTTGACAGTCCTATTACACCAGGTGAAATCCGCGAAGCTATAGCCTCTATGACTCCAGCCAAGGCCCCGGGTCCAGATGGGCTACCCTTGGAGTGGTACCGTACCTTGGGGGAGAAAATACCGGCCACACTCTGTGAAATTCTGAATCAGGCCAACCAAGCCAGTAAACTCCCACCCTCCTTTGCTAATGCGCTTATTGTTTTGATCCATAAGGAAGGGAAAGATCCGGAGCAATGCGGTTCATACCGTCCCATTTCTCTAATAAATGTAGATGCCAAAATCCTGGCGAAGGTGCTGGCGGTCAGATTGCAACAGGTTATTACTCAGTTAATTGAGCCTGACCAGACCGGTTTTATGCCCAAGAGGTCCACAGATGTTAATTTAAGACGGCTCTATTATAATTTGCAGGTCCCTCATGACAACCTGGGCTCCAGAGTGGTAGTTTCTTTAGATTCCGAAAAGGCATTTGATTCTATTGAATGGCCATACTTGTGGGCTGTGTTGGAGTCCTTTGGTTTTGGTAAACAATTTATTAAGTGGATCAAGTTGCTTTACAGTCATCCCACGGCTCAGGTCTTAGTGAATGGCTTTGTCACTCCGTCCTTTCCTCTGGGCAGGGGGACGCGACAGGGCTGCCCCCTGTCGCCCCTCCTGTTTGCTTTGGCGATAGAGCCACTGGCCACTCAATTTCGCATTTCCACTAATCTCATTGGTCTTAAGTATGGCCGCATAGAGGAAAGAATCTCACTATATGCGGACGATGTATTAATTTACTTGGCAGACCCTGGTCCCTCTCTAACGGAAGTGTTAAACATCTTTGCCCGATTTACAATCTATGCCGGCCTCCGTATCAATTGGACTAAGTCTGTGATCTTTCCACTGGACCCGGGTT
This sequence comes from Xenopus laevis, assembly GCF_017654675.1. Classification (NCBI taxonomy): domain Eukaryota; kingdom Metazoa; phylum Chordata; class Amphibia; order Anura; family Pipidae; genus Xenopus; species Xenopus laevis. The sequence goes on from NC_054378.1 coordinate 46,588,341, forward strand.
TAGACCCCCAGCTAGCGGCTGACTCCCGCCTCAAGTGGGTTGATTCATTTAAATATTTGGGGATCACCATCCATCTGGATCCAGAACAATTTGTGCCCTTGAACATTTCTCCCATTAATCATCAGCTAGCCACGGTGTTACAGGCTTGGGGTAATCTCCCTTTAACACTCTGGGGCAGGATCAATATTGTGAAAATGGTCTATCTACCCAAGTACTTAATCTATTTCATAACTCCCCAACGGTTATACCCAAGCAAACCTGTAAGGCCATACAGGCTCTGATTACCCCCTTTCTCTGGTGTAACAAAGCTCCTAGAATCTCGTCATCAGTTGTAGTTTAGTTGCCATAACGGAGTGATTGGAACACCAAGAGTGCCTATGATTTATGAAGTCTGGTGTTTGAACTACTAGAATTGCATCACTACGTGTGAAGAAGCACAAATGCATAAGTGTTTAACTCATTGCATGTTGGAGGGACACCCTGAATTGATAAAGCCTGGCATACCTCAATAGAGCAGTACTACCCCTTCATCTTCATGCTCCGAGTGGAACAGCATCTACTGGCTGTCTTCCGTAATTGAGTATGCCTTCTTCCCCACATTACAGTCCGAGCGTGCACCTACCAGACGGAACAGTACCGAAGAGCTTACTTCTGGCTTGTGAGTTTGTGGAAAGGGTTTTATACACTTACAAGATAAACAATCATATAAAAAAGCCTACCTTTCTGTTCTTCAAATGTTGCCATCGTCATTTGTTCCATGTCATCTGCTTCCTCTTCCTTATCTTCCTATAGCCTCCGTCACATTTTAATGCAGTGCATTTACAGATTATACATTATTCACATCACGTCCCAGCCCCACTAGAGAGCTTACAATCTAAGGATTTCTATACTTCATTCAGCAGTAACCGTCAGTATTGTCAATCCAGATCGCTCACACACAACACTTCATTGCCGTGGCGTTTACCAGAGAGTTTACATTCCATTCACGTCTAGTCCCTTGCACCCACAGGGAGCTTACAATCTAAAGATCCTATCGACATTACATACCAACAGCAAGGTGTCAGTTGTTCTTAGTGTGTGGTTGTATAATGGAGTTGATTGGAACCAAGGGCATATCTTAGTGAATCTCGTGCTTGAACTACAATGCATACTACGTGAAGAAGCAAAGAATTCTAAGGTGCGTGTAAACTCATTGCATGTTGCGAGCGACACCCTGATTACTAGAAGCCTGGCCTTTACCCCCCAACTAGCAGCGGTGTGCATACCCTCATCCTTCGTAATGGCTGCCAAGTGAACGAGGCACTGACTGTCTGTCTTCCGTAACTTAGGTTATTGCCTTCTTCCCCACATTACAGTCGAGCGGTTGACACTAGCCCAGACGGGACAGTAGCGAAGATGCTAGCTTTCTGGCTTGTGAGTGCGTGGATGAGGGTTGTTACCTCTGTACAAGGGTACATATATCCATTAAAGAAACAACTCATCTGCAATTTGCCACAGATTATAGCATCTTCACATCAGTCCCTGGCCCACGGGGGAGCTCTGTACAAGTCTAAGGTTAGATCACATTCATATACAGAAGGGTGTTACAGTTGTAAGCGTTAGGATGATTTCTTTTTTGCATTTATTACAGGATCAATAAAAGTGATATGAAATCCATATTCTGTGTGCATGATTATGATCTGTGAGAAAGTTTTATATCTATTCTGATATCTTATGCACCATACTGATGAGTAGAGAACTATGCAGTCAGATTAGATAACATAAGGTAGACTTAAATGTCTATCTATAGACTATGATTGTCTTGTAGTAGACTTGAGAGTATATGAACAAGATCATCTAGAACTTAGATAATAAGCATTTACTCTGTTGTACACCTAACAATATAAAGCAATCCTAAACTAACCCCTACTATCCTTCATTAGCGTAGTAAAAGCTTCAGGTGAATACTGCTATTATGACGATATGTAATAACGGCAACATCGTGTATTTGTACATGCAACTACTGTTCTCTTACTAGATGAGTAATTGGTGTTTATATAGCCTGTCTTACTCTCTCGACAATGACTATGTTTATATCGACATTGACCTAGTTTGCATAACTACCAGACTTACTGGCTTGCTGACTAAGTAAGGCGAAGAGCTTAGCTTCTGGCTATGAGTGTGAAGCGTTTATTACCTTCACCAGATAAAACAATGCATTTAAAACAAAGTTCCTACCTTCTGTTCTTCAAAATAGTGCCATCCGTATTTCGTTCCACGTGTCATTCTGAGCTTCCTCTTCTTATTCTTAGAGCTCCGTCACATTTTATGCCAGTGCATTCTTAACCACAGATTATACATCATTCACAGCCCAGTCCCTGCCCCAGCTAGAGAGCTTACAATCAAGGCATTCTAGTACGTTCATTCACAGTAAAGGTCATTATTTTCAATCATAATTCAGCTCCACGATCACACACTTCATAGTCACATGGTTCCAGAGAGTTTACATCATTCAACGCGTCTGTCCACTGCCCCCCCACAGCGGGAGCTTTACGAATCTGAAAGATCCTCAATCTCACACATGCATACACAGAAGCGGGTCAGTTGTAGCGTGTGGCTGTTGTATACCGAGTGATTGGAACCAAGTGCCATGATTATAGTGCAATCGTTGCGTGAGTTTAACTAAGCTGTAATCTGCCATACTAGTGAAGAAGCACAGAATTTCTTAAGTGTTTAACTCATCACTGTTGGAGGGACACACCTGATTGATATAAAAGCCTGGCTTACCCACTACAATAGAGCAGTGATACCCCTATCCTTCTGCCCGAGTGAACAGCCACTACTGCACTGATCTTCCCGTAATGAGAGTATTGCACTGCTTCCCCCACATTACAAGTTGTCGGATGCGTAGCACATAACCAGACCGGGACAGTAACGAAGAGCTTAACGCTTCCTGGCTGTGGAGTGTGAGGTATTTTTCCTTACGGTACATAATCATTTAAAACACTCACGTGCATTGCACAGATTATAGATCATTCACATCAGTCCTAACTGAAACACATCGGGGGTGTGGAGCCTCTTGACAACACCTAAGGTGTATAAGTGTATCACTTTAACAACTAAGAAGACAAGAAGTAGGACGAGCTTGATAGTTGTATAATACATACGGTATGTATGATGTGCAAATGCCACATAGTGAAAATGCTTAGATGTATATGTTTATTAATCTGCAAGAGGCATTAATATATCATACTTGTGAACTGCCAGCATTAACCTTCATAGAAGAGAATGCATCAGAGTAATAGCGTAAATAAGTGATGATATATATACCTCATGTGCATTTGCTGAAGGAACGTACACCACTATGATTTTGCGATAGCCTTCGGCTTGTTGGAGCGGCCCTACACAAAGCTTAATTTTATTACCCTAACAATCGTTTACATCGTCCTGTCCACCGAATGTCGTCAATGAGTATAATCAATACTAACTGTTTGACTGACACGATGCTACTATCATCATCGTACATTAAGCCGTAACACAGGATAATATCGCCTTCATCTATACCACAGCATTTAACCAGTAGATTGTGGGTGTCGGACTAGCCCAAGTACATGCTTTAAACCTGCAGCACTATCAGTACGTAAGCCCTACAGCTTATTAGCGAATATACAGTGTCTAATAGATACATTAGCTATGAACGCATATGTGAGCGAATAAGTGTGAGTAGAAAGAGTGTTTACTACCTTAACATACGTATCCATACCAAATCCATTAACAAACTGAAAATTAACATCTGAATATCGAACAAAAATTTATCTATCACTCGATTCACATCAGTCTCGCAATGATGCTGCGAACGGGGTCGAGATTCTAACATAATGCTACAATACCTATCAAATAGTGAGTCAACATTCGATAGACACGTAGAGTGGGTAACAGTTGATGTGTGTAATGAAAAGTTGAAAATAATTAAAGTGTATAGTGTGCACTCCAGACACCTAATTTCCAATTTCAAATCTTCATGTCATCTCAACAGTCCAAACTAGAGCTCCACTAGATGAGATGTCTTTGACAATAATGCGTAATGAATAATCTATATAAACGTCCTGCCATCAACGAATAGAGTGAAGGAAGTCAACGGTATAGTTGTCACAGTGCATATAAACCGCTTCAACTACACACATCATTCATGCACAGAGTGGCCAATGTAGAATAGAACATTACAAGAATGTTCACACATTCGATCACAGCCCTCTCTGAGCATGGCGGAGAGCTTCACAAATAACTTACTAATTATTTTCTTACACGATTGTTGTTAGTTGAGAAAGAACAACGATAAGTGATGCAGTCCTAGTGGTGAAGAAGGAATTTGTGTTGGTATAAACATGGTGTAGTGTAATCTGTGACTTACCAATCATCATCACATTTCTTTTACTCCTTGACTCCGTACTCAGGAAGGTATCTTACAATCTAAGAATGTTTTCTTAGTTATATCTGATTTTCATTTCGCTATAGTGAAGGATCAGTAATACATTATATTTCTAATCATTACTCGCTCACACACACACTTAAGTAGTGTTCGTACTATAGAGTTTACTCATAGTAGCACAATCCCTTGCTCCCCGACGGAGGAGCAATACTACAATTCTATATATATTACCTTAGCTCTACATATCATAGTACAGAGGCTTATGGATATCTATATGTAAGAATGTGTGTAGTTTAGTTCTGTATTATAAGAGATGTGATGGAAATCCAGACTAATCATAATCACTAATCAAGGTCACCAATGCCGACCCACACCTAGTAGAGAGGCTAATTTGTACAATCTCTAATTGACTTCATATTTACGTTTACTCATCTAGCTCAGGTCAGCTTGATTAATCTTACTCAATATTGGCTTACAACAGTCACACACAACAATCTTCTATCCTCAGTGGTTAATCGCAGGAAATGAAGGTGTATGTGTGTTAGTATATTAAATACATCATAATATTCAGCGTATCTTAGCCCCGTGTAATACGACCGCCGAGCATTGAGCGAAGGTCGAGCTCTCAACCATAGTCTATATAGATGCCTACCTATTACAAGTAACACTAGAAAGTATCAGTTTGTTAGGTGTACGTAGCCTGGTTGCTTTGGAGATATACGTAATGTGTATCGTGATTAGAAACCATCATCAATTCACATCAGTGCCCTGCCCGCAGCTGATGAGTGATGAAGCTAATATACAATCTAAATTCAATGAGTACTTCATTCGACGAGTAAGCATATTGTTGCAAGTCATATTCTGCTCTACATCCCACTTCATTAGCTACGTCGTTATCCAGGTGAGGATGAGTTCATCATCACATAATTCACACAATCCTCCATATCCTATGAGGCGCAGTCTTACAATCTAGAAGATCCTACGTCACAATTGCATTAGACGAGTGATACAGAAGTTCTTTCTTGCTTGGTAGTGTTGGCGTTGTATAAATGAGATGATAGAGAGCCATCAATCCAATTCACATTTCAGAAGTCCCAACTTGCCCTATCTAGGAGAAGTGCTTTATCTATAATCTAGAGGATTTATCTATTACCCTGTATTCTATTGCGGATGCTAGTAATAAGTCAGTTAACATATATACTTGACTCTACTATCGCTCACACACCTTCAACTTAAATGGCAAGTTATGTGTTTTCTCAGAAGTTTACATCATTCACATCTACAATCACTTGGCCCGTTACTCCCACGGCGAGCTTAACAATCCAGTTAAAAAGCTAAGTCCTTACGCACTTAATAATCATATGTATCAGATATGAAGGTCCAAGTGATAGTGAATTTAATTGAGATATTGTAAAATCTGGAACAATGATTGAATGTTGTGTATAGATTCGAGACCAGTCTATTAACATGTTAACACATTCAAGTAACAGTATCCCACTAGACAATGTGCCCACTAGGACGAGTGTAACTTACAATTACTAAGAGTATCCTCTTACTATACGTTTCACTAATTCACACTAATGAGGTTGTAGTGATCCCTCCAGTTATTACACACACATCTATCTCTCAGAGTACGAGTGCGTTTTCCAAGAGTATCAAGTGACATTTCACGTCTGGAGTCCCTGGCGCCACTCATGTTGGGGAGCTACAATCTACCAAGAGATACACATAATATGTAACTACTTCACATGATCCGTGATAGATGTTTCGAGTATGTAGTAGTCCTTGCTATGAGCCGCTTTTATAAGATCTGATATAGATATAGAATCATTTGAATTACAAACCGAGTGTCAGCTATGAATTTTTAGTTGAATCTATCCCAGTGAGGTTAACACTACTGAAGTGTCACCCTGTCTTATACTTAATGGAAAGAAGAGCAGCAGAGAAATCTTACCCAGAGAGAATTTTAACTACATATAAAGCTTATGTTCATGTGATATCGACTTTATTACCAATCACAAGCTAATGTAGAATTAAAAAAAAGCCCGTGCACATGTTATACCAATCTATATTAAACAAGTAAGAATAACGATCACCCTCATATTAACCTCATGTCTCTCGATTAAAGTAAACATGCACCTACATGATCTTCTATCTATCCGACTCCTAATGACCGTCTTAATGTGCCTTAATAACAATCACCGCGGAGCGCATACAACTCCTAATCCTACACTACTCTTCACGTTCACTTCTGCTCGAGGCCGCTACTGCCCAATTTTCAATTGCTAGGTTAATACCCTATATATATCTCTACTTTGGAATAGTACGATCACAGGATAACTTAGCTTCGCTTGCTGCGATTGTGCGAAGTCCTAAGGTCTATTAGAAAAATACTCTAATACGAATAAATACTGAGAAGACCACAGATCAACATGATCCAATATATTGATTAAAGAGACAAATATCAAACCACTATGTAGTAACGAGTGCAGAGTCACACTCAAGATATCCTTCATGGACCTCCACATAATGCGTGGAGCCGGGGGGTGTGTAGCAAGTGCGTAGGAGGGATACTATCATCTATCTATAGATAGATTATGTCATTTGTTGGGTTGTATAAAGGAGTGATTAGAACCATCATCATCACATCAGTTCCCTTGCCCACTAGGAAGCTTACAATCTAAGTGATTCGATTACGTTCATTCACAAGTTAAGGTCAGTCATATTTTTGTCAATCATATCGCTTCACACACACACTTCATGCAGTTAGTTTACAGAGAGTTTACTATCATTCACATCATTCCCTAGCCCCACGGCGTGGAGGCTTACATCTAAAGATCCTACCACATATTCATAGACAAGGTCAGTTAGTCTGTGTGGTTGTATAAGGAAGACCGTGATTGGATCACCGATCATCATTCACCTCAAGTCCCTGCCTCCCACTCAGGAGAGCTTACAATCTAAGGATTCTATTACCTTCATTCCACCAAGTAAGGTCAGCTTATTGTCCGCAATCAATGGCCTCACACACACACACTTCAGTGTCTACGTGGTTTCCAGAGAGTTTTACCATGCATTCACGCTCTTCCCTCCCACAGGCGGGGAGCTAATACAATTATAACAAGATCCTATGCACATTTCCATACAGCAGGACAGAGTGTGTCAGTCATGTAGTGTCTGTGTGTGGTTGTATAACGGAGGCGCAGTGATTGGAGCAGACCAACGTGCATGGGATTTAGTGCGAATCTAAAAATCAACTACCTGAAGGCCAATTACTCACGTGAAGATGCACAGAGACCTATAGTGGTGTTGTAAACTCACATTACATGTTCGCGGAGGCCGACACCCCTGCTCTATGCATGATAAAGCCTGCTTTACCCCTCAATAGAGCAGTGATACCCCTCATCCTTCATGCACTCCCGAGTGAACAGGCACTACTGTCTGTCTTCCGTAATGAGCGTATGCCTTCTGCCCCACCATTACAGTCGACCGCGCGTGCACTATCCCAGACGGGACCAGTCACGAAGAGCTTAGCTCTGGCTTGTGAGTTGAGGATTTGTAGCTTACAGGTATTTAATTCATTAAAAAAGATCAACCTTCCCTTTTCTCAGATGGTTTCCAGAGAGTTTACATAATTTACATCACTCCTTTCCCTTGGGGACGCATTATAATCTAAGGATCCTATCATATTCGTACACAGAAGGGTCAGTTGTAGCGCTGTGGGTTTATAAAGAGTAATTAGAATCAATGTAGATGATGGAGTGAATGTTGTGTATGAACTACTTAAATGTATACTGAGAGAAGGATTCATGAATGCTAAGGTGTTGCTGTCTAGAAGTAGAATTATTGGAAGTGTAATTGTGTTTGAAGATGTATTGAAGTGGAATCAAGCACACAATGCCAAGGTATTTCTTCTGTGGCATTTTGATTAGGTGCCTGCGGGTTAGGCTCTGCTTTGAAGAAGAAGCAGGGCAAACCGCACTCAGTGGATCCACAGGGACCAGAGAAAATTAGTTAAAAAATATATATTTTATTGGACAAAGTTAAAAAGTGTATATTTGCATCTCCATCCGCCCTATGCATTTGCACCCACTTGCGGCACTTAGTCATGGACTAACTTAATTTTCTCTGGTCCTGTGGATCCGTCTGAGTGCCGGTTGGCCCTGCTTCTTCTTCATACCTGCTCTCTAAAGCTGGGGGCTGGGCACCCAGACCATATTTACTATTTGTGAGACATTTATAATCTATTCTGGGGCATCTTTTTTTTAATCGTAACTATAGACTCTGCTTATACTGTACCTCCAACACTGTTGGTTCTAGCCCCCACCTCCATGCTGGTCTGGAAAAGACCTTATTTCACAAAATTGGAAAAATAGGACAAGCTAAAGAGGCTACACAGCACTCAGAAATCACACCAACCCCCGGGAGACTCACCACCTCCACAAGACTCAAACTACATTAATCATACGCTTCAAAATGCACAATAGATTTATTTAATTAGACTTTAATAATCTACTACGCTAAGTTTGATGTGCTACAGCAAACCGTAATCACAACACCTTTTAGAATTTAATCTAATACTCAGGGACTGAATACTGAGATTAGAGGATAATTAATGTAGATTACCCAAATTAACACAACAGAAAACGAGATCAGCTATAGACTTAATTACTAAATTAACTTTGAGAAAAAATAGATATCAGTATAGATTTGGAAAGTAAGTTTCATTGGTGGTACCAGTGTCAATACGTCTGGCAGACATTCCCAAATCTCTGCAATTCTCTGAGTTTATAACATCAGTTATCTGACAACAGCATTGAAAGGCACACGGGCTGGGCGTGATAATCCTAGAATAGGAAAAGAAGTCCCCAGTTATGGCAAATTGATCTACAGCATGTAGAAAAGTAAGAATCTCAAGGTACAAGACCATAAGATACATTCTTTCAGGCTTCTAGCCAAAGTATCACAGAAAGAGAGGAATAACACCAATTTGCAGATACTAATTTCAAAACGGCATGCACTTTTCGCTTACATACCCAGCAAAATTAAGCATTATTTTGAATGGTTAAACACACATCTTCCTCAACCCCCAAACATTAAGGGAGCACTTGGGTTTATGCAGAAAGAAACAAAAGGCAAACTGTCACAAATGGGCAGAGGCCATGCAACTAACAGACATATGGCAATGGAAAAACCCAGAGGAAAGTGTTCTCATGCTACTCCGCTACGCACAACACAATGTCCAGAATAGACCTGGCCCTAGCCACAGGTGACTTAAATACAACATGTACGAACAGCAAAATAATTACCCTGAGGTATTTCTGATCATGCTCCTTTACTTGTCAACCTAGGACTACTTTCACCCAGGGAAACCAAACCCTGGAGATTAAGCCCACTATGGCCTAGTTAATGACACAGTGGCAGAGGCGATCAACCAAGGCTATAACAGAATACTGGGCCCTAAACACAGCAACTGCAGCCCTCCCCCCCATGCGTTTGGGAATGCATTTAAAGCCACAATGAGAGGAACCCTTATCCGTGCCATAGCGGGAGCTAGAGCCAAAGCTGCAGAAGAAATTCAGAAAATGCAGTATATAGCTGTATATTGCTGCAAAGGAGAACATACTTTACTCTTAACTCATACCCCTAAAATTTCTTCTTTTTTCTAACTAAAAGTTGAACAGAAAAAAGTGAAGCACACTTGGCAAGTAAGCCAAATCGAAACACTGGGTGATACCCCTTTATGCCAGAGAGATCGAACAGATATAAATATAAGGCGGCTTTACAGCAATATCCTAGCAACACATAGGGAGTAGGCTCTAGAGTGGTAGTCTCTTTGGATGCAGCCAAGGCTTTTGACTCGTCGAATGGTCGTTCTTGTGGGCAGGTCAATGAAAGTTTTGGATTGGGCGGCCAGTTCATCACATGGGGTGGGACTCCTGTATCAAAACCCCCAAGCACGAATAAGTGTCAATAATATATTGTCAAACGCCACTTCAGCTGAGTCGTGGCACCCGCCAGGCCATGCCCCCTTTCGCCGTTATTGTTCGCCTTGGCGATAGAGCAATGGCTATTCTAATACGCACAGCCCACAATTATAAGCAGAAATGCATCTGGGTAGGTGAGACGGAGCGGCATCTCCCTATGATGCTGATGATGTATTATCTATACTTAAGTGATCCCGGACCCTCACTACAGTCAACTTTGCAAGTTATAAATGAGTTCGAAGGATACTCAGGGTTACTCATAAACTGGGAAAAATCCAGTATCTTTTCCAGTAGATGAAGGCATAGGACCCCAATAGCTACCCCTTCCCCTCTAAGCTGAGTAAGCTCCTTCAAGTATCTGGGCGTTACGACCACGAAGGGATAGCACTAAATACACAGAGTTAAACTTTACCCCGGTCACAGAAAAGTAGTCAATCAAACTCAAGCAATGGGGAATTTACCCCTGACAATATGGGGTAGGATCAACCAACATTTTTGTATATCCTCCACAATTCTCCTATGTACATCCCCAAAAACAGTATTCCAACATATTGAACAAATGCAGTCTTCGTTCATATGGGGTAATAAATCCCCGAATTTACCAAGTCCAAACTAAAGGCCCCAATTGACGAAGGCGACTGGGCTTCCCAGACCTACAATACTACCTCTTAGCCTCTCAATTGTACTATGTGGGCTGGTGGCTAAACGCCAGACCCCAACAACCCTAACTTCCAATTGCAGGCTACTTTGGCAGGCTCAGCAGAAACCCTTTAACGTATACCTTATAGGAAAATAGCAGACCTGCAAGTGAGACAACCGATTCTTACCACCCCACACAAGGATTGGACGGTGGTTCTGCGGATCACTAGCCTTAAAAACCCGTTACTCAAAAATTGATTACCTATTGGGCACTCTAACCTTCCCCATTTCCAACAACTCCTAACATATATGAGGTGGCCAAGGCCGGGATCAGGACTTTGGGCGATGCAGCGTTGGATGGGCAGTTGCTCACCAGAGAACAACTATTACAGTCTCATCCCGGAGTCCAAATTAACCCAACTAGTTACCAACAAATAGGCATGCCTTCATAGCACAATTCACATCAACCAGAGTGGAACTGGTAACACCTGCCTTTTTAGAGGCCCTTAAATCGCCAAACCAAAAAAAAATGGTTACCAACCTATATGGGAAATTACTCTCCGCAATTTCCCTCACCATTTGCCAAAGCATATGAGGCTTGCATTCAGGATATCCCCCACTTTAACAGCAGAAGAATGGGAGGAGAGTAAAGACAAAGGTACCAGTACCTCATTGCTAATAGAGATAGGCTTATCGAGTTTAAGCTATTACATCGGATTCACATCATACCACTGCGCCTAAGCTAAATGGGTGAGATAAATAAAGCATATTGCCCAAAGGTCAACAGCAGGCGGCTGGTTATGTTCATATGATGTGGAACTGCCCTCAAATCAGTAAATACTGGATAGATTTATGTCCCACATCCAGGACAAAACTACCTTTTCCCAAAATTATGCTCCACAAGTCTGTGTACTGGGGGTGATAGATGAGATTTTCCCACTAAATGCAAAGAGAGACCTATGGCGATTCTCTACTGTTCCACGCCAGGAAAGCATTGCTTATGAAATGCATGACCCAAAGCCAACCTTCCCTCTGGTTTTGGTTAGCCTTAAAACTTTGAAAAGAGGAACCTTAAAGCCACACAGCTACAGTGAAACTTCAATTTTACTACCCTGATTTCATTTTTCAGATATTTTACATTGTTCTTTGTTTTTTGTCCCACCTAATTTATAATGCATTCCATATTTTATATAACGTTTTCCAGATTTCACATTTAAAAATGGCCGTTTGTTCTCTATGACTGTTATTATTAGTGAAAAAAAGAGGTTTAAAATGGTAACCAGTTTGCATGCCTTGGTTGTGCCTGTAAATAGTCAATTCTAATTAGTCATACACAAGTCACTTATTGCTGTAGCTTGTGTAAGTGACTGCCAGAGAGGCCTTGCACATGCCCCCCGTAGTGTAACATTATGCTTCAATCCTTAACCCTTGTTATTAACAAAGTAACATTTCCCTGATTTTATATTTTCCTGGATGTTAATTATTTTTTGTGGTAAATAGAATAAGTTAAAGTAAAACAGACTTCTGTGCTTAAATCTTTTGAGTACTTGAAGGGTGGTTTATCTAAGTCAAATTTTAGTATGTTATAGAACGGCCAATTTTAAGCAACTTATAAATTGGTTGTTATTATCTTTTTAAGTTTTCAATTATTTGCCTTCTTCTGACTCTTTTCAGCTTTCAAATGGAGGTCAGCGTCCTCACCAAAATGCTCTATAAAGCTATATATTTATTCTTATTGCTATTTTTGATTGCTCAACCTTCTATTTCAGGTGCTCTACTATTCATATTAAGTCTCTTATTCAAATCAGTGCATGTAAAGGTGAACAACCCCTTCAAGGAATATGTTGCTTTCCCCAAATTTTTATTTTCCCTATTACAGCTAAAGTTTTTCTTGGTCCCTCTGAAAAATAGGGTTCTGCTGCAGTTAATTTTAGAGTAGAAAACTCTCACTACCCAACAGAACAGGGAAGAGCTGTCCTGAACTGTTAAGATACTGAAAAACAGGAGCAAAATATTGGTATTGTAAATATGTAATTAGATGATTGTTATTTAAGTTATAATGTCAATCTCTCTCTCTTTAATTCTACTGTCTCTAGTACACAAGCTTGGCCCACAAAAGTTTTGGAAGTCGAAGAGGCTAGAACATTACCGGGTGGATGGAGCCAGGGCATACCTAATAATGCACAGTTAAGACCTTCATGACAGAACAGTTAGATGAATACAGAATAACTCACAACCAACTCGCTACACATGTTCAAACAACAGACAGATAGTTTGGAATGTAGGTTGGTTGACCTCACCAATCAAAGAAAAAGATATTAACAAATCTCAAGAAACTAAAAACCCAATAAAATATTATTTTTAAAGACCCTCTGGAAATTAGGAGATACCAGTGTACTTAAAGCGCCATGGATACGTGAATTCCTATCAGCACTATATAAAGCCAAACAAAGGGGAGCACCAGTCTTATTTTGCACATCTCTGCCAAACAAATTGGATGACCTGATATATATGTCACTATTTAATATGTGTAAATCAGATATCAGACAAAAAAAGGACATGGTAGCCAACATATATGCTCTGAATAGCCCAAAATCAGGACATTTTTACTTAGCCTCACTCAGAAACTTATGGAAACCCCCTCCCCAAACTTGATTTTGGACAAGCAACGTTTGGCTGGTTTCCTAGTTATCATTCCAGCTTGCCTTGTGAAAAATGTGCTATACATACTTAAAATATGATTTTGTACAAATGCAATGCCATTTCCCCTAATATATGTCCCTAGTTCATCTGTGCAACACTTAAAGCTGATCTAAAGCTGCATCTGATAATCTTGTAACTGTCATCAGTGTTTCCAGTCTGCAGGTTGGAAAGCCCTGATGTAAAGTGTTACTGATTCCAGCTTGCCTCACTGGACATGTTATTTACAACACACTTTAAACATGATTAGAACTTGATTTATTACAAGTGCAATATCAGCGGGGTATACTAGGAGTTGTCAAAATGCACATGGTTGTCTGTAGGTCTGTCTGGGTTGGTGTGCCCTCTAGCATGGCTACTAGCAATCCAGCTTCAATAATATTTAGTATGTGTACTGTTAGTATGTGTACTGTACGGTATATTGCATTAGTGCATTAGATTAATTATCTTTTTTCAATTCTGTCCTACTCTCTAATATCATTTCCTCACCATTACTTCACCTTTAAGCATTAAGAAGACAATTATCTTAGATATATGATAGTTTTTTAAAGTTAATATCTTATTAGTACTGATTTTTATATAATTTCACCCATGGGTTTCCATATCTTAAAAAAGTATTAATGCTGCAATGCTTAACCCTAGTCAATAACAAAGTAAATATTGTATTTCAGAGTAAAAGAGACCTGTGCTTATAACCTTCGTATACTTAAAGGATGCATTTATTATGCTCATTTCACTGATTTTACATTTACATTATTTTTAGTGGGTTTCTACTGTACCTAATTTCAGAGTAAAAATCTCTCACTGCCCAACACCAACCAGTTATCATCACACCATGTAACACCCAAATTGATTGACAGCATTTGAAGAGTACTTTAGGGAAATATACTCCACTGAGGAACCATCTGAAGACTTTATCAATCTTATGTACAAAAAGCCAAAACTATTAGAAATTGACCAGACACAGAGGGAGATGCTTAACTCACCAATAATAGCAGCAGGGATATCAGGCATAATAAAATAACTGGCCACACATAAATCACCCAGATTGTTATATAGTGTAATATTATAAAATACTGAACCCACATATGATACAATTATCAAAGCATATATATAATGCAATGTTCCAGAGGTGAAGTTAATAATTGTTTAATGTTTTTCACCTTTAAAATGTATATTTAGTATGATATAGAGCAGAGTTGTCCAACTTCTATGGTACGAGGCCGGAATTTTTCTAATCTACATGGTGGAGGGCCATTAATGGAAGCCAGTGTTAGCCACTCCCTGTTTTTAGACCACACCATGTCCATATTAATAGCACACCAAAAAATCAAATGGTTGATGCTCACTGCAGGGATCAGGGCCGGAACTAGGGGTAAGGCAAGAGTAGGCGGCTGTCTAGGGCGCCATCATTAAGGGGCATACTTTTAAGGGGATTTTTTTTCATTTTTTAATGTTTTTTGTTTTTTTCAAGCGTTTATTTAATAATTTGTTTCAGTAATCATGGTTACCCAGTTGGGTGGAATCCATCTCCTTCACCTTCTCCCTCTTGCTGCGGTAGTGCAGCGCGAGGTGCGTACACGTTTCAATGATGTCACTGATGTGTTGGTGACAGAGAGCTGGCGGGGCTGCTTGGTGTGGCTATATGATACATTTTAAACTTTACAAATGGTAAACAGACACAGCAGGCAGACTTTGATGTGGAGGGCCATATAAAGGGGGGTCGCGGGCCGCCAGTTGAACAGCCCTGATATAGAGAGTGACATTCTAAAACAATTTGCAGTTGGCTTTCATTTTTTTTTTTTGAGTTATATTTTTATTTACCAACTCTCTAGTTTGCAGTTTAAGCAATCTGGGTTGCTAGGATTCAAATTACCCTAGTAACCATGCACTGATTGAATAAGAGACTGGAATATGAATAGGATAGAGCCTGCCTACTCTTCTGTTTGTATGTGCCATACACTATTTTCCCTGAGCTGTCGATGTTTTCCAAAATCTACCTGTTTGGGCCATACTCTGCTTGTTACTCCATGTGTGTACTCTGCTTTCCCGAAAGCTACCTGTTTGTGTCATACTCTTATTGTCTCTATGCTGCTTGCCATATTCTTCCTGTGTTTAACATTCTACCTGCCCTACTTTACCAGTTTGTGCCATACTCTGCCTGCCCGTGTTCTGCCTGTATGTGCAATACTCTGCCTGTGCTACATTGTCTGTGTTTGTCATACACTGCCTTTTCTTTTCTGCCCATGTGTGCTATACTCTGTCTACGCTATGCTGCTTGCATGTGCTATACTCTACTTGCCCTATGTTGCCTGTGTGTGCTATACTCTACTTGCCCCTATGTTGGCTGTGTGTTCCATATTTTGCCTGCCATATGCTGCCTATGTGTTTTATATTGTGCCTGTCCTACTCTATCTGTGTGTGCCCTACTCTGCCTGCCCTACACTACATGTGTGTGCTATACTGCTTGCCTCTATGCTGTCCTTGCCTTCCATATTCTGCTTGCTCTACTCTAGCTGTATGTGCCATACACTGCCTTCCCTATGCTGCCTGTGTTTTCCACATTCTGCCTACCCCAATCTACCTGTCCCAATCTACCTGTGTTTGTGCCACACTACTTGTGTCTTCCATACTCTGCTTGCCCTATGCTGCCTGCTTGTGTCATACCCTGCTTGCCTCTATGCTGCCTGTTTTCCATAATGACCTAGTGGAAAGTATGCACTACACTAATCCCTAAACTGAATAAAAAACCCCACTATGTCATGTCAACCTTAAAAACTAATTACTAAGATACTGGCCTAGAGACTTCAACTTTGTTCAAGGTTCTTTACATTCATACATTATTTAGTACGATGTAGAAAGTGAGATTCTAAAAACAATTTGCAGTTGGCTTTTCATTTTTTTAAATTATTACTTGATTTTTATTTTTGAGTTATTAAGATTTTTATTCACCAGCTCTCCAGTTTGCAGTTTCAGCAATCTGGTTGCTAGGATCCAAAATACCATAGCAATCATGCACTGATTTGAATCAGAGACTGGAATATAAATAGGATAGAGCCTGAACAGAATGAGAAGTAATAAAAAGTAGCATTAATTATTAATGTGTAGCCTTATATTTGTTTTTTAGATGTGGCCAGTGACCTCTATTTTAAAGCTAGAAGGTAGAAGGCAAATATTTGAAAAACTATTAAAAAGAAAAAAAAACACCAAAGCAAAATATCCTTAGAAGTAACCATTCTATAACAAGTTAGAATTTAATAGAAAAGTGAAGCACTCCTTTAATGAAGCACCGCTTGGCTTTGCCATGCAAGTGACAGTCGACACGGTGAATTAGGGATGGCAATAAATGCTACAATATTTTTACTAGGGACAAGGAAAGTAGAGACTTCCCTTTGAGCCTTGAGACAGAGGAAGCCATTTGATAAAATGTTATGGCTCTTTTACATTTAGTGCACTACATATTAGAATGCTGGGTGACACCTTTACATATTGTATCAGAAAAATATAAACTCATGTTCAAGCTAGGCTACTCATCAATGGCACCATAACCAACCCAATTGACATAAACAGAGGTATGCCTCCTCTCCCTTCTTCTGTTGAACCTATCATTTCCTCTCCCTTAGGCTCCTTTGAGATATGACCACATTTCAATGCATCAAAATTGAATCACATGAAACAAAGTTTACAGTAGTTGGTTATATATAAACAAAGCCGAAGCAGGGCCTGCCACACATCCTATTCCTTCATCCAACAATATGGCAAGTCTCTGAGTATTTGGTATTGATGCATATGAAATATTACTATTGAGCAATAAAGGGAACCCCAGATGGAGTAAAAATAAAGCTTTAAGTAGGCCAACAACACAACACTTACCTTTAGCAGACAAATACAAAGAATTCACATAATATATATGCATATAACATCACATATTGCATAGAGGAAAACTCTGCAAGAACCAAACAATGGCAAGCACATCATGTGTCATACTCTGCCTGCCCTTATTCTCCCTGCATGAGCTATACTTTATGTTACACACACTTTTCTGCCCTACGCTACCTCTTTGTTCCACATTCTGTCTTTCCTACTCTATCTGTGTATGCCATACTCTGATTCCATGTGCTATATGTGTGTCCATATTTTTGTATGCCCTACTTACATTTGTGTGCAATTTTCTTTCTGCCCTACACTGCCTGTATTCCACATTCTGCCTTCCCTACTGCCTGGCCTGTTCTACCTGTATTTGCAATACTTTACTTGCACCTAATCTGTCTGCATTTGCCATACTCTTCCTGCCCTATGCTGCCTGTGTGTTCTAAATTCTGCCGCCCTATTCTGCCTGTGTTCCACATTCTGCTTGGCCAACTTTACCGTGTGTGAGATACTCTCTGCCTGCAGTGTTTTGCCTGTATTGTGCAACTAATCTGCTGGTGCTAATCTGTCTGTTGTGTGCCATACTCTGCTTCTTTTTCTATTCTGCCTGTATAGCCATAACTTCTGTTTTTTCATTGTTGCCTGTGTGGTCCATATTGTGCCTATCCTACACTGCCTGTGGGGTTTCATATTCTGCCTGCCTTACTCTGCTGTGTATGCCATACCCTGGCTGCCCTCCACTCACAATCCAAATAGTTAACATTGAATTGAATTAAAAGAGAGAGTACTGGACCTTGTTAATTATATGTGGAATTTCATTTTTGGGAAGAGGAAGGTATCGATTACCCAATTGACATTTAATTTATTAAAGAAAAATAGTAAATAAACCCTCTCTCTCCACCACCTCACCAATTCTCAGTATTTTACCTACTGACAAAGTGCTTAGTGCAGTTATCAAAAGTTGAAATAACAGCATAACATCTCAAATATAATTCATTTGTTAATTACTGAGGATAAATAAAAAAGTTAAATTGACAAATCAAAGTGCTTGTGCTTAATTTAATAGCGTGTTGAGGTTAGAGAAATGTGTATTTAATTGCTTGCCTATGTAGGACCAACTACTCATGACCATTAGGTTGTACACATTTAAGAACACTTCATTTAAGTGTGAGGCTAGTGCTAATCAGGCCAGACTGGCAATCTGTGGGTTCTGGCAAATGCTAGAGCGACGCTATAAGGTTCCTAAGAAAGTCAGATTACTATTTCAGCAATCTGGTTGCTTAGGGATCCAAATACCATAGCGATCATGCACTGATTTGAATAAGAAGAATATGAACAGGATAGAGCCTGAACAGAAGGCAGAAAGGTAATTAAAAAGTATAGCATTAATTATATATGTGTAGCCTTATATTTGTTTTTGAGTGGGGTCAAGTAAACCCCTATTTTAAAGCTAGATGTTTAGGAAGAAGGCAAATATTTAAAAACCTATAAAAAGGATAAAGGAATAAAAAAAACGCCCAAAGTAAAATATTCTTACTGTTAGCCATTCTATTAACAAGTTAGAAGAATTTAATAGAAAAGTGAAAACCAATCCTTTAAAGGGAACAGTTCAGTGTGTGAAAATAAAAACTTGTGTAAATAGATAGGCTGTGCCTTACAACAATCTTTCTAGTATAGCTTACGTCAGCCAAAATTGTAATATATATAAAGGCTGGGAGTGAACCAGATGTCTAATAAACAGCAGAACCAACTTCCTGCTTTTCAGGCTCTATAACTCTGAGCTAGTCAGGACTGAAGGGACCACATGTACATTTCTGTTTCAGGTGGCAGCTTTGTATATTTGATCCTCCAGCATTCAGCTCAGATTCAAAAAGAGCAACAGATATGACCCATTGTTGCCCCCCACTCAAGTCCACTTGATTTGGTTACTGCTCGGTAACACAAGATTGGCGTACCAGTGTGTGCGATAAACCAAGAGCAGAACTGAAACAGCGAGGCACTGCTTCTGACAGACATGGTGTATACACTCAAATAATTAACATATTGGCATCACTCAAGAAGCATATATAGAAACATTTCTATTTGACAAGCCGGCTGAGCGATCTTATTTACCAGTTTTTTATTTTTACCAACTTAACATATTTCCTTTAACGTAGCACGCTTGGCGTTTGCACACAATGACAGTCAACTACGTGATTAGACGATGTGCCGAGTAACTCATATATTCCTTCTTGCTAGGAACAACGAAAAGTAGAGATCCCTTTGAGCCTTGAGACAGAGAAGGCATTTGATTAAAATTGTTATGGCCTTTTACATTAGTGCACTCCATATTAGAATGCTGAGTGACACCTTCACATATTGTATCAGAAAATATACATTCATGTTCAAGCTAAGCTACTCAATGGCACCATAACCAACCCAATAGACATAAACAGAGGTATGCCTCCTCTCCCTTCTTCTGTTGAAACCTATCATTTGGCCCTCTCCTTAGGCTCCTTTGAGATATGACCACATTTCAAGGCATTCAAAATCGAAACACATGAAACAAAGTTTACAGTAGTCCGTTATATATAACAAAGCCGAAGCAGGGCCTGCCACACATCCTATCCTTCATCCAACAATATGGCAAGTATTGGTATTGATGCATATGAAATATTACTATTGAGCAATAAAGGGAACCCCAGATGGAGTAGAACATACAGCTTTAAATAGGCCAACAACACAATCACTTACTTTAGCAGACAAATACAGAAGAATTCACATAATATATATGCATATAACATCACATTACATAGAGGAAACTCTGTAAGAACCAAACAATGGCAAGCACATCACGTGTCATACTCTGCCTGCCTTATTCTCCCTGCATGTGCTATACTTTATGTTCCACACACTTCCTGCCCTACGCTACCTCTTTGTTCCATATTCTGTCTTTCCTACTTTATCTGTGTGTGCCATACTCTGATTCCATGTGCTATATGTTTGTTCCATATTTTGTATGCCCTACTCTACATGTGTGCGCAATTTTCTTTCTGCCATACACTGCCTGTATTCCACATTCTGCCTTCCACATTCTGCCTTCCCTACTGCTTGGCCTTTTCTTTATGTATTTGCAATACTCTACCTACACTAATCTGTGAGCGTTTGCCATACTCTTCCTGCCTAAGCTGGCTTGGTGTGCCATACTCTGCCTGTGTGTGTGCCATACTATGCTTGCCCTTTGTTGCTTGTGTGTTCCATATTGTACCTGCCCTACGCTGTCTGTGTGTTTTATATTCTGCCTGCCGTACTCTATCCGTGTGCCCTACTCTGCCTGCCCTACACTGCCTGTATGTGCCATACCCTGCCTGCCCTTTTCTACCTGTGTTTTCTATACTCTGCCTACCCTATTCTGTCCTACTCTGCCTGTCCTACCTGATTTTGCAATACTCTTCCTGTGTGTGCCACATTCTATTTGCCCTACTCTGTCTGTATGTGGAATACTCTGCTTGCCCCTACTTACATGTGTGTGTGCCCTACTCTGTCAGTGTGTGCCATACTTTTCCTGTCCTATTCTGCCTGTATATGCAGTAATTATGTGCTGTAGTAAACCTGTTTGTGCCATACTCTGCCTGCCCAATTTTGCCTGTGTGTGTGCGCTCCATCCTCTGCCTGACCTACACTGCATGCGTGTGCCATACACTACCTTTCCTGTGCTGCCTGTGTTTTCCATATTCTGCCAATCTACCTGTTTGTGCCATACTCTGCTTGTGTTTCATACTCTGTTTGCCCCAAAGCTGTCTCTTTGTCATACTCTGCTTGCCTCTATGTTGCCAGCATGTTCCATATTATGTCTGCCCTATTCTACCTGTGTGTGTCATACTCTGCCTGCCCTTGTATGTGCTATACTTTTCCTGTGTGTGCCTTACTCTGCCTGCCATATTCTATCTGTACTCTGTTTGCCAGAAGCTGCCTGTTTGTGTCATTCTCTGCTTGCCTCTATTCTGCTTGCATTTTCCACATTCTGTCTGCCATACTCTACCTGTGTGATTTAGTACACATGCATTATTTCCCCTAAAATGTGTCGCTAGCACGTCTGTGCTGCACTTACTAACTCCACATTGCCTTACTGGAAAAGTTACTTTACACACTTTTAACATGACTAAAACCTGATTCAGTTCAAATGCATATTTTTTTCCATCATATGTGTTCCTATAGTAGCTGTGCTGCACTTACCTCTCATCTAAAGCTGCATCTGATAATCTTGTAACTGTCACTAGTGTTTCCAACTGTCACTTTGTAGTTGAAATACAGCTACAATCTGCAGGTTGGAAAGCCCTGCTCTAAGTGTTACTGACTCCACATTCGAAAAGTTACTTTACATACATTAAACATGATTTAAACATGATTTAGTACAAATGCAATGCCATTTCACCTAATATATGCCTCTAGAGCATCTGTACTGCCCTTATCTCTGTTCTAAAGCTGCATCTGACAGTCTTGTAACTGTGACTACTGGTTTTAACTGTCACTTTGTAGTTCACATACTGCTACAATCTGCAGGTTGGAAAGCCCTGCTCTAAAGTGTTACTGACTCCACATTTGAAAAGTTACTTTACATACATTAAACATGATTTAAACATGATTTAGTACAAATGCAATGCCATTTCCCCTAATATATGCCTCTAGAGCATCTGTACTGCCCTTACCTCTGTTCTAAAACTGCATCTGACAATCTTGTAACTGCATGATTTAGTACAAGTGCAATGTCAGGGGGCATAGTAGGTATGGTCACACTGCACATGGATGCTTTTAGATCTGGGTTGGTGGGACAGCCATGGGCTTTAGTTACAACACAAGCTGTTCCCAGTGTCCAAATCCACAAATTGGGGATTTAACTAAAAATTGCTCTGACAAAAACCTAAGACCAAATGGCACATCACCAATCCATCAACTTTATCCTAAGAGCTACCCCCTTGAGGTAAGAAAATTTGGTTGTGTCCTTACCTGGCAAAACATCATTATGTTGAGCTGGCAGACTGATTGACTGTAGCTGATGGGAGATAAAAATTCTATTCCCTTCACTGCCTTCTCTTGCCAACATTCAGTTTTTCCTACAGCTGGTACCAGTGCATGATGGGAAAGTGTTTAGCCAATCAGTAAGGTGTCTTTATACATATGGTGGATGGAGCTTCACAGTCAATACCAGGACAGTAGGAAAGAGAGCTTAACCAGTAAGGAAGTTGGGCTAAACCACTATCTAAAATAAGAAGGGGGGCAGCTAAGCTGTGAGTGCAGAAGTGTCAGAATCATTGCGAACATAATTCATGTTGTTGATGTCATTGCTTGCCTGATAGGTAGTTGTTATTGCATGCTGATAGCTAATCCCACTCTATGGAGAGCCCATATATGAACTGCTGGTAAAAATGTTGAGAGATTTACAGTGTAGTTACATGTCATAGGCAGTCCTGTCAAGTGGCACAGATTTAATATGACGGCCATTTTGATCTGATTATGGAAATTAGAAAAAACCCCAGTTTTCAGGTACCTGTTTATTCAGATAGATAGATGGTAGATTGAAGCTCAGCACCTTTGAATACCCCATGGTACATCGAGTAGTACAAGTAAAAGATCTATTAATGAAAATGCTCGGGACCTTGAGTTTTCCACTTAAGGGAGCTTTCTCTAATATGACCCACCATACCGTAATCCTTTACGTAAAAATGTTATGTTTCCAAAAAAAAAAATTTTTCCTCTATGAATTTTATTATTCATCAAATAAAAGGGTTCTACCTGTAAATAGTCAACTCCGATCAGTCTGCACCTCATACAGTCATGCACAAATCACTGTGAATGTGACTGCCAGAGAGGTCTTGCATATACTCTCCATAGTGTAACATTAATGCTGCAATGCTTAACGCTAGTCTATAACAATGTAAATATTGTATTTCAGAGTAAAAGTGCTTATAACCTTTGTATACGTAAAGAATAAATTTATTTATCTCATGTCCCTGATTTTACATTTTCCTGGATTTTACATAATTTTTCCTGGTTCCTTGAAAATATAAAATGGGGTTTCTACTGTACCTAATTTCAGAGTAAAAAAAACTCTCACTGCCCAACACCAACCAGTTATCATGACACCATGTAACAACCCAAAATTGATTAACCGCATTTGAAGAGTACTTTAGGAAAATATACTCCACTGAGGAACCACCTGAAGACTTTATCGATCTTATGTTACAAAAAACCAAACTATTAGAAATAGACCAGACACAGAGGGAGATGCTTAACTCAGCAATAACAGCAGCAGGGATATCAGGCATAATAAAATAACTGGCCGCATATAAATCATCCGGATTGTTATACAGCAGAATATTTTAAAATATTGAACCCAAATATGATACAACTATTAACGCATATATATAATCCAATGTTCCAGAGGTGCAATAACTAATGACCTAGCAGAAGTATGCAGTACACTAATCCCCAAACTGAATAAAAACCCCACTATGACATGTCAACCTTAAAATTATTACTAAGATACTGGCCTATAGACTTCAACTTTTGCTTAAGGTTTTTTACATTTATATTAAGTACAATGTAGAGCAGGGGCGTAACTACAGAGGAAGCAGACCCTGCGGCTGCAGGGGGACCCAGGAGGTATAGGGGGCCTATGAGGCCCTAATTAATGAGAAATGTCAATAAATATTGGTAAAACAGGACAACCTCTGGAAATGTTGGGGGCCCTAAAATTAATTTGCTGTGGGGCCCAGTAGCATCTAGTTACTCCACTGATGTAGAGTGAGATTGTAGAACAATTTGCAGATGGCTTTAATTATTTTATTATTTGTTTTTCGTTTTTGAGTTATTAAGCTTTTTATTCACCAGCTCTCCAGTTTGCATTTCAGCAATCTGGTTGCTAGGACCCAAGTTACCATAGCAATCATGCACTGATTTGAATAAGAGACTGGAGTATGAATAGGATAGAGCCTGAACAGAAAGAGAAGTAATAAAAAGTAGCATTAATTATTATCTTAATCTTATGATTAACCGTTCTATAACAAGTTAGAATTTAATAGAAAAGTGAAGCACTCCTTTAATGAAGCACCGTTTGGCTTTGCACACAATTGGCAGTCGACACGGTGAATTAGGGTGCCAATAACTGCTATAATATTTTTTGCTAGGGACAAGGAAAATAGAGACTTCCCTTTGAGCCTTGAGACAGAAAAGGTATTTGATGAAATGTTATGGCTATTTTACTTTAGTGCACTCCATATTAGAGTGCTGGGTGACACCTTCACATATTGTATCAGAGAAATATACTCGTTCAAGCTGAGCTACTCATCAATGGCACCATAATCAACGCAATAGACATAAACAGAGGTATGCCTCCTCTCCCTTCTTCTGTTGAACTTAACATTTGGCCCTCTCCTTAGGCTCCTTTGAGATATGACAGCATTCCAAGACATCAAAATCAGATCACATGAAACAAAGTTTACAGTATTTCATTATATATAACATAGCCGAAGCAGGGCCTGCCACACATCCTATCCTTCATCCAACAATATGGCCAAGTCTCTGAGTATTGGTATTGATGCATATGAAATATTACTATTGAGCAATAAAAAGGGAACCCCAGATGGAGTAGAAAATACAGCTTTAAATAGGCCAACAACACAATCATTTACTTTAGAAGACAAATACAGAAGAATTCATATAATATATATGCATATAACATCGCATATTGCATAGAGCAGGGATCCCCAACCTTTTGAACCCATGAGCAACATTCAGAAGTAAGTTGGGGAGCAACACTATCATGAAAAATTTTCTTGGGGTGCCAAATAAGTGCTGTGATTGGCCATTTAGTAGCCCCTATGTGGATTGTCAACCGACATTGAGACTGCCTGGAATTCAAAAATAAGCACTTTCTATGAGGCCACTGGGAGCAACATCCAAGGGGTTGGAGAGCAACATGTTGGGGACCACTGGCATAGAGGTATCTCTGCAACCAAACAATGGCAAGCACATCACGTGTCATACTCTGCCTTCCTTATTCTCCCTGCATGTGCTATACTTTATGTTCCACACACTTCCTGCCCTACGCTACCTCTTTGTTCCATATTCTGCCTTTCCTACTCTATCTGTGTGTGCAATACTCTGCTTCCATGTGTTATCTGTGTGTTCCATGTTCTGTCTGTCCTACTCTACATGTGTGTGCAATTTTCTTTCTGCCCTACACTGCCTGTTTTCCACATTCTGCCTTCCCTATTGCCTGGCCTGTTCTACCTGTATTTGCAATACTCTACCTGCACTAATCGTCTGTGTTTGCAATATTCTTCCTGCCCTATGCTGGCTTGGTGTGCCATACTATGCTTGCCCTTTGTTGCTTGTGTGTTCCATATTGTACCTGCCCTACGCTGTCTGTGTGTTTTATATTCTGCCTGCCCGTACTCTATCCGTGTGCCCTACTCTGCCTGCCCTACACTGCCTGTATGTGCATTCTGTCTTTCCTACTTTATCTGTGTGTGCCATACTCTGATTCCATGTGCTATATGTTTGTTCCATATTTTTTATGCCCTACTCTACATGTGTGCGCAATTTTCTTTCTGCCATACACTGCCTGTATTCCACATTCTGCCTTCCCGACTGCTTGGCCTTTTCTTTATGTATTTGCAATACTCTACCTACACTAATCTGTTAGCGTTTGCCATACTCTTCCTGCCCTAAGCTGGCTTGGTGTGCCATACTCTGCCTGTGTGTGTGCCATACTATGCTTGCCCTTTGTTGCTTGTGTGTTCCATATTGTACCTGCCCTACGCTGTCTGTGTGTTTTATATTCTGCCTGCCGTACTCTATCTGTGTGCCCTACTCTGCCTGCCCTACACTGCCTGTATGTGCCATACCCTGCCTGCCCTATTCTACCTGTGTTTTCTATACTCTGCCTACCCTATTCTGCCATACTCTGCCTGTCCTATTCTGTCTGATTTTGCCATACTCTTCCTGTGTATGCCACATTCTATTTGCCCTACTCTGCCTGTATGTGGAATACTCTGCTTGCCCTACTATGCATGTGTGTGCCCTAAGCTGTCAGTGTGTGCATCTGGAGATGCAGCTATATTTTAAATTTTTCTACTAATAAAAATATTTTTTAACTGAATATCTCTTGCCAGAAGCTGCCTGTTTGTGTCATACTCTGCTTTCCTCTATTCTGCTTGCATGTTCCACATTCTGTCTGCCATAGTCTACCTGTGCGGGCCATACTCTGCCTGCCTTATTCTGCCTGTATGTGCAATGCTCTGCCTGCGCTAATCTGTCCGTGTTTGCCATACTCTGCCTGTTCTATTCTGCCTTTGTGTGCCATGCCTACTCTGTGTGTGTGTGTGTTTCATACACTACCTTCCCTATGCTGCCTGTGTTTTCCATATTCTGCCTACCCTAATCTACCTGTTTGTGCTATACTCTGCTTGTGTGTTTCACACTCTACTTGCCCGAAGCTGCCTGTTTGTGTCATACTCTTCTTGCTTCTTTGCTGCAAGCGTGTTCCATATTCTACCTGTGTTCCACGTTCTGCCTGCCCTACTCTACCTGTGTGTGATATACTCTGCCAGCCCTGTTCTCCCTGTATGTTCCATACTGTGCCTGCCCTGTTCTCCCTTTATGTGTCATACTCTGCCTACCGTATTCATCCTGTCTGTGCAATACTCTACCTGCAGTAATCTGTATGTTTTTGCTGTTCTTTGCCTGGTTTACTACGGCACATAAATTATTGCATATACAGGCAGAATAGGGCAGTCAAAGCATGGCACACAACTGACAGAGTAGGGCACACACACATGCATAGTAGGGCAAGTAGGGCAAGGGCCCTATGCTGCCTGTGTGTTCTATATTCTGACAGCCCTATTCTGCCTGTGTTCAACATTCTGTTTGTCCTACTTTACCTGTGTGTGAGATACTCTGCCTGCAGTGTTTTGCCTGTATGTGCAATAATCTGCCGGTGCTAATCTGTTTGTCTGTGCCATACTCTGATTGTTCTTTTCTGCCTGTATGTGCCATACTCTGTTTTTCCATTGTTGCCTGTGTGTTCCATATTGTGCCTGCCCTACACTGCCTGTGGGTTTCATATTCCGCCTGCCTTACTCTGCCTGTGTATGCCATGCCCTGGCTGCCCTCCACTCACATTCCAAATAGTTAACATTGAATTGAATTAAAAAAGAGAATACTGGACCCTTTCATAATTATATGTGGAATTTCACTTTTTGGGAAGAGGAGGTATCGATTACCCAATTGACATTTAATTTATTAAGGAAAAATAGTAAATAAACCCTCTCTCTCCACCACCTCACCAATTCTCAGTATTTTACCTACTGAAAAAGTGCTTAGTGCAGTTATCAAAAGTTGAAATAACTTAGCATAACATCTCAAATATAATTCATTGGTTAATTACTGAGGATTAAATAAATAAAGTTAATTGACAAATCAAAGTGCTTGTGCTTAATTAATAGCGTGTTGAGGTAGAGAAATGTGTATTAATTACTTGCCTACGTAGGACCAAATACTCATGACCATTGGGTTGTACACATTCAAAAATAATTCATTTAAAATGAAGTGTGAGGGCTAGTGCTAATTGAAATCTCAGATTGCCAATGAAAAAATTAATCCAAATTTGTTGTTAAAAAAGCTTGAGCTAATAGGTGTTGAGAGAATGAATTTATTAAATATTTAAAAAAAGATAAAAAAAATGACCAAAACCCGCACTTAAGAAATGGAAGTAGGAAAAGGAAAATAGTACAGAGGTGGAGAAGTCCCAAGAAACTGCTGCCTGATTGTTTTCTAGGCCCTCGGACCCCACATGGGGAGACTGTAGGATGCTGGGGACTGTGGTCTCAAGACTACCTTTCTATCTTAAAAGAGAGCTATTCTTCCCTGTAAAACCACAAATCCACCAGTTCCATGTAACAAAACGAGGTAAAATGAGAAATTTTAAATGCGGTTAAGGTAGGCTACGTTGTTCAATCAATACACTGTTCCAAAGCAGTAGATTTTTCCCCAAATATAAATCTAGGGACCAGGGCCCAATGTTAATTTGCTTAGGTTTCCATCATCACTAATAGCAGCCATAACGTATGATATATTCTATAAAAGCACCTAACATCTCCTAAACAAACTGGTACTGACCATTCCAGTCTAAATGATTTAAACCTGATTTAGAACACATGCATTATTTTCCCTAAAATGTGTCGCTAGCACGTCTGTGCTGCACTTACTAACTCCACATTGCCTTACTGGAAAAGTTACTTTACACACTTTTAACATGACTAAAACCTGATTCAGTTCAAATGCATATTATTTTCCATCATATGTGTTCCTATAGTAGCTGTGCTGCACTTACCTCTCATCTAAAGCTGCATCTGATAATCTTGTAACTGTCACTAGTGTTTCCAACGGTCACTTTGTAGTTGAAATACAGCTACAATCTGCAGGTTGGAAAGACTTGCTCTAAAGTGTTACTGACTCCACATTCAAAAAGTTACTTTACATACATTAAACATGATTTAAACATGATTTAGTACAAATGCAATGCCATTTCCCCTAATATATGCCTCTAGAGCATCTGTACTGCCCTTACCTCTGTTCTAAAGCTGCATCTGACAGTCTTGTAACTGTGACTACTGGTTTTAACTGTCACTTTGTAGTTAAAATACAGCTACAATCTGCAGGTTGGAAAGCCCTGCTCTAAAGTGTTACTGACTCCACATTCGAAAAGTTACTTTACATACATTAAACATGATTTCAACATGATTTAGTACAAATGCAATGCCATTTCCCCTAATGTATGCCTCTAGAGCAGTGATCCCCAACCAGTAGCTTGTGAGCAACATGTTGCTCTCCAACCCCTTGAATGTTGCTATCAGTGGCCCCAAAGCAGGAGCTTATTTTTAAATTCCAGGCTTGGAGGCAAGTTTTGGTTGTGTAAAAACCAGGTGCACTGCCAAACAGAACCTCAATGTAAGTTGACAATCCACATAGGGGCTACCAAATGGCCAATCACAGCCCTTATTTGGCACCCCAAGAACATTTTTCATGCTAGTGTTGCTCCCCAACTCCTTTTACTTCTGAATATTGCTCAGGGGATCAAAAGGTTGGGGATCCCTGCTCTAAAGCATCTGTACTGCCCTTACCTCTGTTCTAAAACTGCATCTGACAATCTTGTAACTGCATGATTTAGTACAAGTGCAATGTCAGGGGGCATAGTAGGTATGGTCACACTGCACATGGATGCTTTTAGATCTGGGTTGGTGGGACAGCCATGGGCTTTTGTTACAACACAAGCTGTTCCCAGTGTCCAAATCCACAAATTGGGGATTTAACTAAAAATTGCTCTGACAAAAACCTAAGACCAAATGGCACATCACCAATCCATCAACTTTATGGTAAGAGCCACCCCCTTGAGGTAAGAAAATTTGGTTGTGTCCTTACCTGGCAAAACATCATTATGTTGAGCTGGCAGACTGATTGACTGTAGCTGATGGGAGATAAAAATCCTATTCCCTTCACTGCCTTCTCTTGCCAACATTCAGTTTTTCCTACAGCTGGTACCAGTGCATGATGGGAAAGTGTTTAGCCAATCAGTAAGGTGTCCTTATACATATGGTGGATGGAGCTTCACAGTCAATACCAGGACAGTAGGAAAGAGAGTTTAACCAGTAAGGAAGTTGGGCTAAACCACTAGCTAAAATAAGAAGGGGGGCAGTTAAGCTGTGAGTGCAGAAGTGTCAGAATCATTGCGAACATAATTCATGTTGTTGATGTCATTGCTTGCCTGATAGGTAGTTGTTATTGCATGCTGATAGCTAATCCCACTCTATGGAGAGCCCATATATGAACTGCTGGTAAAAATGTTGAGAGATTTACAGTGTAGTTACATGTCATAGGCAGTCCTGTCAAGTGGCACAGATTTAATATGACGGCCATTTTAATCTGATTATGGAAATTAGAAAAAACTCCAGTTTTCAGGTACCTGTTTATTCAGATAGATAGATGGTAGATTGAAGCTCAGCACCTTTGAATACCCCATGGTATATCGAGTAGTACAAGTAAAGGATCTATAAATGAAAATGCTCGGGACCTTGAGTTTTCCACTTAAGGGAGCTTTCTGTAATATGACCCACCATACCGTAATCCTTTACGTAAAAATGGTATGTTCCCAAAAAATTTTTTTTCCTCTATGAATTTTATTATTCATCAAATAAAAGGGTTCTACCTGTAAATAGTCAACTCCGATCAGTCTGCACCTCATACAGTCATGCACAAATCACTGTGAATGTGACTGCCAGAGAGGTCTTGCATATACTCTCCATAGTGTAACATTAATGCTGCAATGCTTAACGCTAGTCTATAACAATGTAAATATTGTATTTCAGAGTAAAAGTGCTTATAACCTTTGTGTACGTAAAGAATACATTTATTTATCTCATGTCCCTGATTTTACATTTTCCTGGATTTTACATAATTTTTCCTGGTTCCTTGAAAATATAAAATGGGGTTTCTACTGTACCTAATTTCAGAGTAAAAAAACTCTCACTGCCCAACACCAACCAGTTATCATGACACCATGTAACAACCCAAAATTGATTAACCGCATTTGAAGAGTACTTTAGGAAAATATACTCCACTGAGGAACCACCTGAAGACTTTATCAATCTTATGTTACAAAAAACCAAACTATTAGAAATAGACCAGACACAGAGGGAGATGCTTAACTCAGCAATAACAGCAGCAGGGATATCAGGCATAATAAAATAACTGGCCGCATATAAATCATCCGGATTGTTATACAGCAGAATATTATAAAATATTGAACCCAAATATGATACAACTATTAACGCATATATATAATCCAATGTTCCAGAGGTGCAATAACTAATGACCTAGCAGAAGTATGCAGTACACTAATCCCCAAACCGAATAAAAACCCCACTATGTCATGTCAACCTTAAAATTATTACTAAGATACTGGCCTAGAGACTTCAACTTTTGCTTAAGGTTTTTTACATTTAAATTAAGTACAATGTAGAGAGTGAGATTCTAGAACAATTTGCAGATGGCTTTAATCTTTTTATTATTTGTTTTTCATTTTTGTGTTATTCTGCTTTTTATTCACCAGCTCTCCAGTTTGCATTTCAGCAATCTGGTTGCTAGGACCCAAATTACCATAGCAATCATGCACTGATTTGAATAAGAGACTGGAATATGAATAGGATAGAGCCTGAACAGAAAGAGAAGTAATAAAAAGTAGCATTAATTATTATCTTAATCTTATGATTAACGGTTCTATAACAAGTTAGAATTTAATAGAAAAGTGAAGCACTCCTTTAATGAAGCACCGTTTGGCTTTGCACGCAATTGACAGTCGACACGGTGAATTAGGGTGCCAATAACTGCTATAATATTTTTTGCTAGGGACAAGGAAAATAGAGACTTCCCTTTGAGCCTTGAGACAGAGAAGGTATTTGATAAAATGTTATGGCTTTTTTACTTTAGTGCACTCCATATTAGAATGCTGGGTGACACCTTCACATATTGTATCTGAAAAATATACTCGTTCAAGCTGAGCTACTCATCAATGGCACCATAATCAACGCAATAGACATAAACAGAGGTATGCCTCCTCTCCCTTCTTCTGTTGAACCTAACATTTGGCCCTCTCTTTAGGCTCCTTTGAGATATGACCGCATTCCAAGACATCAAAATCGGATCACATGAAAGAAAGTTTACAGTATTTCATTATATATAACATAGCCGAAGCAGGGCCTGCCACACATCCTATCCTTCATCCAACAATATGGCCAAGTCTCTGAGTATTGGTATTGATGCATATGAAATATTACTATTGAGCAATAAAGGGAACCCCAGATGGAGTAGAAAATACAGCTTTAAATAGGCCAACAACACAATCGTTTACTTTTGCAGACAAATACAGAAGAATTCATATAATATATATGCATATAACATTGCATATTGCATAGAGGTATCTCTGCAAGAACCAAACAATGGCAAGCACATCACGTGTCATACTCTGCCTTCCTTATTCTCCCTGCATGTGCTATACTTTATGTTCCACACACTTCCTGCCCTACGCTACCTCTTTGTTCCATATTTTGCCTTTCCTACTCTATCTGTGTGTGCCATACTCTGCTTCCATGTGTTATCTGTGTGTTCCATGTTCTGTCTGTCCTACTCTACATGTGTGTGCAATTTTCTTTCTGCCCTACACTGCCTGTTTTCCACATTCTGCCTTCCCTATTGCCTGGCCTGTTCTACCTGTATTTGCAATACTCTACCTGCACTAATCGTCTGTGTTTGCAATACTCTTCCTGCCCTATGCTGGCTTGGTGTGCCATACTATGCTTGCCCTTTGTTGCTTGTGTGTTCCATATTGTACCTGCCCTACGCTGTCTGTGTGTTTTATATTCTGCCTGCCGTACTCTATCTGTGTGCCCTACCCTGCCTGCCCTACACTGCCTGTATGTGCCATACCCTGCCTGCCTATTCTACCTGTGTTTTCTATACTCTGCCTACCCTATTCTGCCATACTCGCCTGTCCTATTCTGTCTGATTTTGCCATACTCTTCCTGTGTGTGCCACATTCTATTTGCCCTACTCTGCCTGTATGTGGAATACGCTGCTTGCCCTACTATGCATGTGTGTGTGCCCTAAGCTGTCAGTGTGTGCATCTGGAGATGCAGCTATATTTTTAATTTTTCTACTAATAAAAATATTTTTTAACTGAATATCTCTGGTCTTGTGGATCCGTTTGAGTGTCGGTCAGCTCTGCTTCCTTATCTTCTGCTGTACCTCTCCCTAAAGCTGGGGGTGTGGGGCTGGTGCACCCAGACCACTTTCACTATTTGGTGAGTTACTTTACACTTAATTCTGTAGCACCTTGTCCTCCCCTAATCATTTGAATTGTGCCTTACTCTGCCTGCCATATTCTGTCTGTATGTGCAATATTCTGCTTGCCCTATTCTCAGGGTGCGCGTTACTCTGTCAGTGTGTGCCATACGCTACCTTCCCTGTGCCGCCTGTGTTTTCTATATTCTGCCTACCCCAATCAACCTGTTTGTGCCATACTCTGCTTATGTGTTATTGTGCCCTACACTGCCTGTATGTGCCATACCCTGCCTGCCCTATTCTACCTGTGTTTTCTATACTCTGCCTACCCTATTCTGCCATACTCTGCCTGTCCTATTCTGTCTGATTTTGCCATACTCTTCCTGTGTGTGCCACACTCTATTTGCCCTACTCTGCCTGTATGTGGAATACTCTGCTTGCCCTACTATGCATGTGTGTGCCCTAAGCTGTCAGTGTGTGCATCTGGAGATGCAGCTATATTTTTAATTTTTCTACTAATAAAAATATTTTTTAACTGAATATCTCTTGCCAGAAGCTGCCTGTTTGTGCCATTCTCTGCTTTCCTCTATTCTGCTTGCATGTTCCACATTCTGTCTGCCATAGTCTACCTGTGCGTGCCATACTCTGCCTGTATGTGCAATGCTCTGCCTGCGCTAATCTGTCCGTGTTGGCCATACTCTGCCTGTTCTATTCTGCCTTTGTGTGCCATGCTCTGCCTACCCCATGCAGCCTGTGTGTTACATACTCTGCCTGCTCTATACTGCCTGTATGTGCAATACTCTGCTTACCCTACTATACCTGTGTGTGCCATACTCTGCCTGCCCAATTTTGCCTGTGCGTACCATACTCTGCTTGTCCTATGTTGCCTGTGTGTTCCATATTGTGCCTGCCCTTTGCTGCCTGTATATTTTATATTCAGCCTTTCCTGCTCTATCTGTGTGCCCTGCCCTGCCTGCCTGCCCTATGCTGCCTGTGTGTGCCATACCCTGCCTGCCCTATTCTGCTTGTGTTTTCTATACTCTACCTGCCCTATTCTGCCATACTCTGCCTGTTCTATTCTGCATGTTTTTGCCATACTCTATCACTGTGTGCCATACTTTGCCTGCCCTATTCTGCCTGTATGTGTAATAATCTACTTGCCCTAGTAAACTCGTATGCCTTATTTTTCCTGCCCTACACTGTATGTGTGTGCTATACACTGCTTGCCCTATGCTGTCCATGTGTTCTGTATTCTGCCTTCCTTACTCTGTGTGTGTTTCATACACTACCTTCCCTAGGCTGCCTGTGTTTTCCATATTCTGCCTATCCCAATCTACCTGTTTGTGCTATACTCTGCTTGTGTGTTTCACACTCTACTTGCCCGAAGCTGCCTGTGTGTGTCGTACTCTTCTTGCTTCTTTGCTGCAAGCGTGTTCCATATTGTGCCTGTGTTCCACGTTCTGCCTGCCCTACTCTACCTGTGTGTGATATACTCTGCCTGCCCTGTTCTCCCTGTATGTTCCATACTGTGCCTGCCCTGTTCTCCCTGTATGTGCCATACTCTGCCTACCGTATTCATCCTGTCTGTGCAATACTCTACCTGCAGTAATCTGTATGTTTTTGCTGTTCTTTGCCTGGTTTACTACGGCACATAAATTAATGCATATACAGGCAGAATAGGGCAGTCAAAGTATGGCACACAACTGACAGAGTAGGGCACACACACATGCATAGTAGGGCAAGGGCCCTATGCTGCCTGTGTGTTCTATATTCTGACGGCCCTATTCTACCTGTGTTCAACATTCTGCTTGTCCTACTTTACCTGTGCGTGAGATACTCTGCCTGCAGTGTTTTGCCTGTATGTGCAATAATCTGTCGGTGCTAATCTGTTTGTGTGTGCCATACTCTGATTGTTCTATTCTGCCTGTATGTGCCATACTCTGTTTGTCCTTTGTTACCTGTGTGTTCCATATTGTGCCTGCCCTACACTGCCTGTGGGTTTCATATTCTGCCTGCCTTACTCTGCCTGTGTATGCCATGCCCTGGCTGCCCTCCACTCACAATCCAAATAGTTAACATTGCATTGAATTAAAAGAGAGAATACTGGACCCTTGTTAATTATACATGGAATTTCACTTTCCAGGAAGAGGAGGTATCAATTACCCAATTGACATTTACAGTAATTTATTTAAGAACAATAGTAAAAAAAAAACCTCTCTCCACCACCTCACCAATTCTCAGTCTTTTACCTATTGACAAAGTGCTTAGTGTAGTTATCAAAAGTTTAAATAACTTAGCATAACATCTCAAATATAATTAGTTTGTTAATTAATGAGGATTAAATTAATAAAGTTAATTGACAAATCAAAGCGCTTGTGCTTATTAATTAATAGCATGTGGAGGTAGAGAAATGTGTATTAATTGCTTGCCTATGTAGGAACAAATACTCATGACCATTAGGTTGTAGACATTTAAAAATGAAGTGTTAGGGCTAGTGCTGATTGCAATCTCAGATTGCCAGTGAAAAAATTAATCCGAATTGGTTGTTAAAAAAGCTTTAGCTAATAGGTGTTGAATGAATTCATTAAATATCTAAAAAAAGATTTAAAAAAATTACCAAAACCAGCACTTAAGAAATGGAAGTAGGAAAAGGAAAATAGTACAGAGGTGGAGAAGTCCCAAGAAACTGCTGCCTGATTGTTTTCTAGGCCCTGGGACCCCACATGGGGAGACAGTAGGATGCTGGGGACTGTGGTCTCAAGACTACCTTTCTATCTTAAAAGAGAGCTATTCTTCCCTGTAAAACCACAAATCCACCAGTGCCATGTACCAAAATGAGTTAAAAGGAGAAATTTTAAATGCAGTTAGGGTAGGCTACGTTGTTCAATCAATATAAATTTTGTTAAAAACAAAGTCTGGAAACAATTCCGTTTGGTAAAAAAGGATCGTTTTGCCAACACGAGTTTCGCCTGGGCTTTCTCAAGACAAAACAGCAATTATTTTTAAATGTGTACAACCTAATGGTCATGAGTATTTGGTCCTACGTAGGCAAGCAATTAATATACATTTCCCTACGCTATTAATTAAGCTCAAGCACTTTAAATAATTTATTTAATCCTCGTTAATTAACAAATGAATTAGATTTGAGATGTTATGCTAAGTTATTTAAACTTAAAAAGAAAATTAAAAGATTGAGACTTGGTGAGGTGGTGGAGAGAGGGTTTTTTTTTTTTTTTACAATTTTTCTTTAATAAATTGATTAAATTGGATTAGTCATCATACAGAACAACTTCTCCACCGTTGGCAGCTTTTGGACTTGTTGCTTTGACTTCAGCTAAAATCTGCAGGTTCTGCTACTAGACATGTTATTATATTCACTGTTCCAAAGCAGTAGATTTTTCCCCAAATATAAATCTAGGGACCAGGGCCCAATGTTAATTTGCTTAGGTGTCCATCATCACTAATAGCAGCCCTAACGTATGATATATTCTATAAAAGCACCTAACATCTCCCCAAAATGTGTCGCTAGCATGTCTGTGCTGCACTTACTAACTCCACATTGCCTTACTGGAAAAGTTACTTTACACACTTTTAACATGATTAAAACCTGATTCAGTTTAAAATGCAATATTATTTTCCATCATATGTGTTCCTATAGTAGGTGCGCTGCACTTACCTCTCATCTAAAGCTGCATCTGATAATCTTGTAACTGTCACTAGTGTTTTCACATGTCACTTTGTAGTTTAAATACAGCTACAATCTGCAGGTTGGAAAGTCCTGCTCTAAAGTGTTACTGACTCCACATTCAAAAAGTTACTTTACATACATTAAACATGATTTAGTACAAATGCAATGCCATTTCCCATAATATTTACCTGTAGAGCAACTGTGCTGCCCTTACCTCTGTTCTAAAACTGCATCTGACAATCTTGTAACTGTCACGACTGGTTTTAACTGTCACTTTGTAGTTCAACTATAGCTACAATCTGCAGGTTGGAAAGCCCTGCTCTAAAGTCTTACTGATTCCAGCTTGTCTCACTGGAGATATCACTATACACATTTTATACATTAAAACATGATTTAGTACAAGTGCAATGTCAGGGGGCATAGTAGGTATGGTCACACTGCACATGGATGCTTTTAGATCTGGGTTGGTGGGACAGCCATGGGCTTTTGTTACAACACAAGCTGTTCCCAGTGTCCAAATCCACAAATTGGGGATTTAACTAAAAATTGCTCTGACAAAAACCTAAGACCAAATGGCACATCACCAATCCATCAACTTTATGGTAAGAGCCACCCCCTTGAGGTAAGAAAATTTGGTTGTGTCCTTACCTGGCAAAACATCATTATGTTGAGCTGGCAGACTGATTGACTGTAGCTGATGGGAGATAAAAATCCTATTCCCTTCACTGCCTTCTCTTGCCAACATTCAGTTTTTCCTACAGCTGGTACCAGTGCATGATGGGAAAGTGTTTAGCCAATCAGTAAGGTGTCCTTATACATATGGTGGATGGAGCTTCACAGTCAATACCAGGACACTAGGAAAGAGAGCTTAACCAGTAAGG
The DNA here is from genome assembly GCF_017654675.1 of Xenopus laevis. NCBI lineage: Eukaryota > Metazoa > Chordata > Amphibia > Anura > Pipidae > Xenopus > Xenopus laevis. The sequence continues at coordinate 46,626,390 of NC_054378.1, forward strand.
AAGTTGGGCTAAACCACTATCTGAAATAAGAAGGGGGGCAGTTAAGCTGTGAGTGCAGAAGTGTCAGAATCATTGCGAACATAATTCATGTTGTTGATGTCATTGCTTGCCTGATAGGTAGTTGTTATTGCATGCTGATAGCTAATCCCACTCTATGGAGAGCCCATATATGAACTGCTGGTAAAAATGTTGAGAGATTTACAGTGTAGTTACATGTCATAGGAGGTGCTATCAAGTGGCACAGATTTAATATGACGGCCATTTTGATCTGATTATGGAAATCAGGAAATTCCCCAGTTTTCAGGTGCCTGTGTATTTTGATAGATATGTTTATGAGCATATTTTGTCCTTTGTATAAGTATGGAATGGCCCAGTGTCATTGTGATGTGATTGTGGATCAAATAAAAACCAATCTGGATAAGCTCATTCATGTTATGTGTTTTATTTGTTCTTTATAGAAACCAAAAATTAGATAAACCCAATAAAACGGTCTTGCCACCAACATGGATTTATGTAGCTTAGTTGCTATCAAATACAAGGTACTGTTTTATTATCATTTTTAAAAATTCAAACTGATGGCTTAGGAATGGACTCTATAGCTGATGGGCTTCCCATTTGAAACTGGAATCCCATACCTGAACTATGAATTGGTGTAATTTGCTCCTTCCAATGGGAGGCTTGTTGGGGTACAAAAAGAAAAGGGACTGGAGATCAAGTAAATATATATATAAACTCAAATGCAGCCATTATAATCATATACTGTAGAAGCCGAAGGAAAAAAAAGAATAATACAACTTCAACATATTTTGTATGTGTACTGTTTTATTAGTATATTGCATTAGTGCATTAGATAAATTATCTTGTGAGATTCGGCCCTTCTCACTTATATCATTTATTCACCAGTACTTCACACTTTAGCTTAATATAAGTTCATATTGTCATATTTAAGTTTCCTTATCTTATCTAAATGAGCACAAGCTTTCTCTTTTTTTTCTGCAATAATCTCCTCCACAGATCTTAAATTCTCACTCACATTATCATCTACATTAAGAAAATCTTTTGCTTTTGACTTAACAGTTACCATATTTCTTGCTGAATGCAGCATTTAGTCAGTGGATCTGAGATTTCTCTTGAGGTATGTGTGCCATATAATATAAATATACTGATAGTATTGTTTCACCTGTGAAAACACCTCCAGCATAAGTCTGTGGTGCCATATAATACCATCTTGAGATCATTTTTTATCCTGATTCATATAATCTTATAACAGAAAAAGCAGGAAGTAGTGTTCTGGCTATTATGTTAGGCATCCAGTCACTCCAGCCTTTATACATTACATTTTAGGCTAACTAACTATATAGAAAATTGTTTTATTTTGCACAGAAAAACTATTAGAAACTTGTTTTATTTTGCACAGCCTATCTATTTACTTAGATTTTATTTTTACACAGAATTTTTCCTTTAAGCTTTAGTTCTCCTTTAATGCAAACCTTTGGTTAGCGATGGTATATTCACCAGCAAATGATTTTACACATTCACAAAAACACCATTTTAAACATCTTTTTACATCCCCCTTTTGTGTTTTTTTCTGTCAGTGGACCTTTTGGGTTGTAGACTGGAAACAGACAGGCTAATAACTGAAAAACGATACACACATTAAAATGTGAACTTCCTCTTTTATTCATATTATACTGTATATCTTCCTAGTTTGAGTGGGACCCAGCAACCAAATAACATTTTAAATTCCAGGCTAAAGACCTGTAGGACAATTTTTTACTCCAAGTCACCCCTTTAAAACCAATCACAATAGGGCATGGAGCATAAAATGTGTTCAGTGAAGTTACATAGTTAAATCGGGTAAAAAAAAGAAAGTCCATCATGTTCAACCCCTCCAAATGAAACCCAGCATCCATACACATACACACACACCCACTAACCCTTCTATACACTCACATAAATTCTATATATCCATATCTATACTAACTATAGAGTTTAGTATCACAATAGCCTTTGATGTTATGTCTGTCCAAGAAATCATCCAAGCCATTCTTAAAGGCATTAACAGAATCAGCCATCACAACATCACCCGGCAGTGCATTCCACAACCTCACTGTCCTGACTGTGAAGAACCCCCTACGTTGCTTCAAATGAAAGTTCTTTTCTTCTAGTCTAAAGGGGTGGCCTCTGGTACAGTGATCCACTTTATGGGTAGAAAGGTCCCCTGCCATTTGTCTATAATGTCCTCTAATGTACTTGTAAAGTGTAATCATGTCCCCTCGCAAGCACCTTTTTTTCCAGAGAAAACAAAATCTTCCATCCCTCTAACCAGTTTAGTTGCATGTCTCTGCACTCTCTCCAGCTCATTTATATCCCTCTTAAGGACTGGAGTCCAAAACTGAACTGCATACTCCAGATGAGGCCTTACCAGGGACCTATAAAGAGGCATAATTATGTTTTCATCCCTTGAGTTGATGCCCTTTTTTATGCAAGTACTTTATTTGCTTTAGTGGCCACAGAATGAAGTAAATCTATATTAGCTAAAAAGAACTGTATATGTGTGTGTGTGTGTGTGTGTGTGTATATATATATATATATATATATATAACTGTCGTCTGAAGGTGCACACCGTTTCCACGTTCATGTACCTGGGTGCCAGCTGAGTATAAATTAGATGCAAACGTTGAAAGTAGCGACACTCACAGGTTTTGTAGAAGTTTTGAAAACAAAAGTGTTGTTTATTGAAGCTCAACGTTTCGATCCCCCACAGGGATCTTCGTCAGGAGAACACAAACAAACATTCAGAAATCCCAAAATGTCCCAGTATTTAAACCCCAAACACAGGAAATGGCGCCAGATCTTGTTGCCTGGCAACCGTGCAAGCTGTCCATCAACCGCTGTACAGCTGTGCGCAGATGCGTGAAGTGTGAGGGAGAACAGAAGGGAGGAAGGGACACAAATTGTGGAGTGCGGGAGTAAGTAGAGATAATAAAAACATATAGGCGTGTAAATATGTGAGCCCAGTTCCGAAGTTGCTATCTTTTGTGCCTGAAGAACCCACACTGTTGTGTAGAGCCGCCCCCACCCTGTCCGATTTGCTGTATGTTAAAGGATCAGTAAGGGAGCGTCCAATCAACATCGTTGTGAGACCAGTTTGCTCCAATCATATGTCTAGTAGAGGTGGGTGTGCGCACATGCGTACTGGACAACAGTATAGCCGCCCGTAGCCTGGTACACTCACTTAGCAACCAGGGAATTAGCATATTGGCGCTGGACACAGAAGTCGCGGCTCCCCGCGGCTCCTGCGCCACTGCCCAGAAGGGGGCCGTGCCTTGTCATAACAGTTCCCCGTTGCCGGTAGTAACCACCCGCACACGGTAGCATGTACTCTCAAGGCATATGGATTAAAGGGATTCGGTTGCGTCTGGGGTAGATACGTTCTACACTAGGAGTGAACGATCGGCTGGCAGGCATACATTTATCCGTCCCCACATATTAGATAGTCACAATGCAAGCAATATACAGGTGCAGCGTCAAAGGGTACAGGGCAGCCCCACCACGGTGGTACTCAGGCATCAGATAGTCTTGGAAACAAGGGTTAAAAACAGCGTAGGAGAAACAGGTAAGTATAGGAGGAAGAATACAGCGTGTATACAAATATAAACAGTTTCGAAACCTGTCAAATATCTGCTAATAGAAACATTATATCAACCAGCAGCAGCTATGAAACAATGTTGTAACTACATAGTAACAGAACAACATCTCAAGGAGCAACCAAGTTCACAGAAAGCATCCTAATGGGAGTATCTCATTGAGCCCACGTGGGGTAACAGTATTCAAGCGGTATATCCATTTCGTTTCCTTTCTGAGTAGGGCCAGGTCCCGGTCACCCCCTCTAGAGAGAGGAGGTTGGTGGTCAATGGCCATACACCGAAATGTAGGGAGTCCATGGCCCAATTGCAGGAAATGTCTTGCTACTGGTTGTTTTGCTGCTTGTTCCTTCAATGCTCTGCTGATCGCAGACCTGTGGTTGGCAATCCTTTCTTTTAGTTGAGTGGTTGTCTTGCCCACGTAGTAGAGCCCACATGGGCAAGTGACAATATATACAACAAAGGTAGATGTACAGGTAAGTCTATATTGAATTTTGAAACGTTTACCCGTATGGGGGTGAGGAAAGTCCTTGCCTACCAACATAGAACGACATGTCATACAGTCTGGGCAGCGGTAGCAGCCAAGTTTTTTCTGCTCATTGAGCCAGTTAGTATTCCTTAATGTTTTGTTGCTAAAGTCAGTCTGTACCAGAATGTCCCTCAAGTTCTGATTCCTTCCATGGCCAAACATAGGACATGGGGATTGGTGTAGGGATAGAGTGTCATCCATGGAAATAATAGGCCAGTTTCTCTTAACACATTGTTTCAGTTTATTTGAAATATGGCTGTGTTTAGTAGTGAATATCAGTTGATTCTGGGGATGTTCACTCTTTTGTTTAGATTTTAGCAGATCAGCCTGTGAATGGTTCATAGCTCTTGTAAGCTGTTGTTCCAGTAGGTCCTTACGGTAGCCTCTTGCTTGAAACCTCTCAAATGCTTCCCTCAGTTGGACCTCTGCCATCGCTGGGTCACTATTGTTGCGAATTATCCGAAGGAATTGTGAGTAGGGGATTGCCCTGATAGTTGAGGGTGGATGATCGCTATCAGCATGAAGAATGGTGTTACGGTCTGTCGGTTTTCTGTATAGTTTAGTGCCCAAGCCATCTGCTGTCTTGAAAATGAGCAAGTCAAGAAATTCAATCTCCTGATCACTGAAGTTCATAGTTAGACGGATTGGCGTATCTAGACTGTTGAGGCTGTTGAAAAAGTTGGTAAGTGATGTGACATCTCCATCCCAGATTAGTAGCAAGTCATCTATATAGCGAAGGTAGACGATCAGTGGTCCCCCAACCAAGCCCATGATGTTCTCAAGTTCGTACTGTAGCATATAGAGGTTGGCATATGAGGGTGCCAGGGCACTGCCCATAGCCGTGCCAGACACTTGCAGGTAGAATGTACTTTCAAATTTGAAATAATTATGTGTGAGGGTCAATTCCAGTAAGTTCAGAAGAAACTCTGTTGGTACAACCTTGCATGATCTCAATTCGAGTGCTTTCCTACATGCATTAATACCTTGAACATGAGGGATCACAGTGTAGAGGCTCCTAACGTCCATGGTTGCCAGAAGAAATTCATTCGGTAGGTCTTCCAGTTCTTGTAGCTTTTGGATAACGTGGGTGGCATCACGAGTGAAGGAAGGCATATTCTTCACAAGTGGCTGTAGGAAGGAATCAATGTAGGTAGCCACCGGCTGAAACAGTGACCCTACTGCTGAGATGATTGGGCGTCCAGGTGGAGCCGTCTGTGATTTGTGAATTTTAGGTAACGTGTAAATAATAGGAGTCCTTGGGAAGTCAGAGGTCATATATAGGAAGGTATTTTGATCAATCCAACCTGCTGTAAGGGCAGACTGGAGAATACAGTCAAGTTCCTTCTTAAAGATTCTGGTGGGGTCACCAGGCAAGGTTCTGTATGTGGAAGCATCTGCTAATTGATTTAGTAGTTCCTGCTTGTAGTATTCATAGCTGAGGAGTACAATCCCCCCTCCCTTGTCTGCAGGCCGAATCACCAAACTGTCGTCTTGCCGTAACGATTTAATAGCTTCCCTCTCATCAGGGGAAAGATTATGATGGGGTTTACTCTGATGCAGACATTGTTCCATCTCCTTTGATATGATTCTGCCGAACGTGCGAATAGCTGCCGGTGTATTTGGAGGATCAAAATTGCTGGTGGGTTTAAATTGTGGGGCTATCGACCTCGGTGTGTCCTTAAAGTATTCCTTTAGTTTGAGTTTCCTCTGGAATCTGTTAATATCGCTCAGGATTTCAATGGGTTCTGGAGTCGAGCTTGGAATAAAGGATAAACCCCTATTAAGTACAGCTATTTCGCCTGGTGACAGAATATGTTGACTTAGATTGTAGATTACGTCCGTCTCCCCCTTGGTGGTTTTGTTCCTATATTTGTGCCTCCCCCGCCTGGTGTGGCTTCTCTTCCTTTTTCTTTGTCCTGGCGTGATCTTGTTCTTACCCCTAAAAAACGGTCCTGTTCAGTTTGTGTAGGGGGAGTGGAGTCTGAGTCAGTAGACTGGTCTGAACTGTCGACGGTGTATAAAGTCCTAGGCTTACGTCTGCGTCTGATCTGGGAGAAGTGGTCGGATTTAATGCCCATCAGCCAACCATACACCCGTTTCTGTTTGTAATCATCCGCGACTTTTCTTATTTTGGTTTGTTTAAAGTTCGTAAGGTCCTGTTTGTGCCTTTCTATAATGTCTGTTAATTTCTTTAACCAGTCACATGTGTTGTCGGTTTTCAGCGATTCCAGGTGTGCTGTTTCAAGCCTGGTAATGTCTTCCCTCACTGTAACCAGGTCTTTGCCGACTTGTTCTACCACCAGTAAGATTAAATCCAGGGAACAGCGATTGAGGATGCCGCACCACTTACTACAAAATTCAGGGTTATTTCGTCCCAGAGTGGGTATATTATTGATTCTAAACCCCCTAGGAATCATTTTCTGTCTATGATAATTCGATAGGAAAACACCATGCAAGTGTAAGTCCACTTCTTTGCGTTTCAAGTCCAAAAGCTCGTGGTAAATATTAATGGATGATTTACTCACAGTTTCTTCAAAGGTAACATCTGGAAATAAAATCCGGTCTGCGTCCAATGTAGTGAACCCAAATTCTCTTGTCGTGTCTATATTCAGTGCAGCTTGTGTGTTAGAATCCTCCATTTTCTCATCTGTTGGTCCTGCGATCCAATCCGCGTCCTGTTTATCTGAAGATTTGTCACTTGTCAAAAAAGATAATTCACCATTGCCGGTGTGTCATTAGTCGGAGGTGACGGGTGCTACCATAAGTGGGATATAGGAGTCCCATATGTAACTGTCGTCTGAAGGTGCACACCGTTTCCACGTTCATGTACCTGGGTGCCAGCTGAGTATAAATTAGATGCAAACGTTGAAAGTAGCGACACTCACAGGTTTTGTAGAAGTTTTGAAAACAAAAGTGTTGTTTATTGAAGCTCAACGTTTCGATCCCCCACAGGGATCTTCGTCAGGAGAACACAAACAAACATTCAGAAATCCCAAAATGTCCCAGTATTTAAACCCCAAACACAGGAAATGGCGCCAGATCTTGTTGCCTGGCAACCGTGCAAGCTGTCCATCAACCGCTGTACAGCTGTGCGCAGATGCGTGAAGTGTGAGGGAGAACAGAAGGGAGGAAGGGACACAAATTGTGGAGTGCGGGAGTAAGTAGAGATAATAAAAACATATAAAGAATCCTTTAACATACAGCAAATCGGACAGGGTGGGGGCGGCTCTACACAACAGTGTGGGTTCTTCAGGCACAAAAGATAGCAACTTCGGAACTGGGCTCACATATTTACACGCCTATATGTTTTTATTATCTCTACTTACTCCCGCACTCCACAATTTGTGTCCCTTCCTCCCTCTGGCGCCATTTCCTGTGTTTGGGGTTTAAATACTGGGACATTTTGGGATTTCTGAATGTTTGTTTGTGTTCTCCTGACGAAGATCCCTGTGGGGGATCGAAACGTTGAGCTTCAATAAACAACACTTTTGTTTTCAAAACTTCTACAAAACCTGTGAGTGTCGCTACTTTCAACGTTTATATATATATATATATATATATAGGATCTTTTCAAGTCCCTGTGTGCAACAGCATCTTCCTATTTTGTCTATATAATATTCTGTTGGCACCAGGGCCCAATACACCCATCTAGTGTGTGCATATGGCTCCATCAAAATATATATATTTATATGTATATATATCTTTCCAGAGGAGAATGAGTGCACACTGGGAACCCTTGGATAGGTTATTGGAAAACCATAATTGTATTTTAAGTTAATTTTTTGACGTCTTTATGATAACATATTTTTACCTTTTGTATTATACATTCTGTGCTTTTTCACAGGACTTTTTTCTATGCTCTTTTCTAATCACATGGGCAACAATGCATATGCTGGTGATTGGTCTCTTCTCTAAATTCACATGACTCCATGTGCACGTGATAGGGTGAGTGCTTCCTTCTTTGTCTATTTAAAGTGTTGATTTTAAACATTCATGGTCTTGAAAAAGGTCCTAGAGGTGGACCAAAACTTCGGCCTGTTTTTAATTAACTTAAATAAAATTATGGTTTTAAAATAACCTAAAGCTATTGATAATACATATTTATATATATATATATATATATATATATATATATATATATATATACCAAATGAAAAGGAACGCACAACCATAAAGAAGATCCGAAGGCTGGGTGCCAGTCTTTTAAATATATAAATAATCCCTTCGGTGACGGCACTCCATATTCAATAACGATGCAGACAACTAAATCAGTTCATTTAGGTTTATTAGGTGGACCAACATTTCGATTCCATACAGGAATGTTCGTCAGGGTGGGAGTGCCAAACACAGACAGCCAATTTAAACAAACAAAATGGCGCCAAAGTTCTGTTGCTAGGGAGCCTAGCAACACGAGTCTGAGGAAAAAACGGTTAGGATTGAAGTGAAAAGGAGAGAGAAAGTCACGCAGTACCATCCAGACCCCCCTTACCTGAAATCGCAACACTAGTGGGACAGCCTGTACAGCAGTGATCCCCAACCAGTAGCTCGTGAGCAACATGTTGCTCTCCAACCCCTTGGATGTTGCTCTCTGTGTCCTCAGAGCAGATGCTTATTTTTGAATTCCAGTCTTGGAAGTAAGTTTTAATTGCATAAAAACTAAGTATAGTACCAAGTAGAGCCTCTTGTAGGCTGCCAGTCCACATAGGAGCAACCAAATAGCCAATCACAGCCCTTATTTGGCACCCCAAGGGACTATTTTATGCTTGTGTTGCTCTCCAACTCTTTTTACATTTGAATGTGGCTCCCAGGTAAAAAAAGGTTGGGGACCCCTGCTGTACAGTATACTGCAAGAAACCTGGATTACTCTTCCGACGTCCCTATGGAGGTGAGCCGACAATCCGGAAGTGTCAGGCAGGTTGCGTGAGTGAGGCGCTTCCCCCGTTGCTAGGCAACCACAGCAGCTTCTCAATCTCTATTGCCCACCAGAGCCGGTAATAGCGTCCCAGCGCAAAGCGAAGGAAGCTAGAGCCGGTGACTGGCTGTACTCTATGCGTGACCTTAGTGCAGAGGGAGATCTATAGGGTATGGGTTCCAATACGTCACTGGTACCGTTCAGCGGTATCAATGCGAATCAGTTCTCCATGTCTTTTGGCCCGGTGTCCATGGGGGGGGTATAAAGTGAGTATATCTCACGTGCATCTGCAATCTCACATAAAGGGACTAGGGTAACATCCAGCGCAATGAACTATTATGTCAAAGGAGCATACTGCTTGGCTATATATCCCCATTTTAGCCAAGGGTGACATCACCCATATGGCATGCTAAGGGGTACTCCTACTACCCACTAAGCTAAGGGGGGCATTGAGGCGGTACAATCAGGCGTGCAAGAATGTAAGAGTAATAAAAGCAATATCTGTGTATCAGAGCATGGTGCTCAGTGTCGGACTGGGACACCAGGGGCCCACCCAAAAACCTTAGACCAGGGGCCCCTCTCAGTACTATTATTCTTCCTCTCCTCAATCAACTTCTATTCTCCTAGTCTGTTTTCTTTACATACTATAATCAATTATTCCATCTATTTAGCCTCTTTGTTCTCATAGAAAAAGGTAATGGCCATGAAATAGACCAAAAGTTTAGCAGCATGAGGGCCCACTGACACCTTGGCCCACCGGGAGTTTTCCTGGTATCCCTGTGGGCCAGTCCGACACTGATGGTGCTGTATAGGACGTAGCAAGACAGTAAGGAACTGGTATGTCTATGCATATTGTTATATATCAAACAAAAAAGAAAACAAAAAAATAAATGTTAGAGGCAAAAGAGAGAGCAGAGATGTAACACAATTCTATATCCTGGAAGGGGTAAATAGTCAGGGTATATGGCAACCTAAGGTTTCTGTCTCTTCTGTATCCAAACATGGGTTTAGGAGTGCGATGGAGGGAAAGTGATTCATCCATGTTTAACATTGGCCAATGTTTATTGACACTTGTGGTCAGATGTTGAGAAGCTTTGGAATATGTTGTTGAGAAAACCAGTGAGGTATTTGATATATCTTTGGGTTGTTTTGCCATAAGTAGGTCGGACTGTGTGTATTTTAGTGCCCTTTCAAGCTGTTGACATAGCAGGTTCTCTGAGTAGCCTCTCTGCAGGAATCTCTCAAACATTTCTTGTAGTTGGTTTGTAGCTGAGTCCCGTGAGCTGTTATTCCTTATCACCCGAAGGAACTGAGAATAGGGAATACCCCTAATTGTAGCAGGCGGGTGATTACTACTTGCTTGCAAAATAGAGTTACGGTCTGTTACTTTTCTGAACAGTCTTGTGCTGATATTGGATTCCTCCAGGAATATGTTTAAATTGAGGAAATCGATGTTGTTGTTGTTGAAATTCATGGTCAGCTTGATCGGATTATCCAGGCTGTTAAGATGTTGGTGAAAGGAATGTAGTGCCTCTTCTGTGTCAGTCCAGATCAGGAAGAGATCGTCTATGTACCGAAAGTAGGTCAATATCGACTTTCCCAAAAGTGGGTAGATGTGTGTGCCTTCGAATGCCAGCATAAACAGGTTGGCATATGATGGTGCCAAAGGACTTCCCATAGCCGTCCCTGCCACGTGTAGGTAGTACAGTTTTTCAAAGCGAAAGAAGTTCCTTGATAGGGTTAATTCTAATAGTTGGAGTAAAAATTCAATGGGGGGGTGTCCGTGGGGGAGAAGTAAGGAGAGCCTTCCTACATGCCCAAATCCCTTGTGCATGCGGTATCACAGTGTAGAGGCTCTTGACGTCCATGGTCACCAATAAGCAGTTATGAGGTAGGTCATGTAGTTCAGAGAGTCGCCTGATCACATGGCTTGAGTCCTGTGTATATGAATCCATACTTTGTACAAAAGGCTGTAGATAGTGGTCAATGTAGGTTGCAACAGATTGATATAAAAACCCTATGGCTGATATAATGGGTCTTCCTGGTGGAGAGGAGAGAGACTTGTGTACCTTCGGTAAGGTATATAATGGGGGTATGGGGATATTCTGTGTGAGGAATCGATGTGTGTTCTGGTCAAGCGACCCAGAGTCCTTTGCCAGGCCTAGTATGGGAGTCCAATTCTTTTTTGAATTTAACAGTAGGGTCGCCTGGCAGCAATTTGTAGGTGTTTTCATCTGACAGTTGCTCCAGCAGTTCATTTCTATAGAACGTATAGTCTAATAGTACAATCGCTCCCCCCTTGTCTGCAGGGTGTATAACCAGATCAGTATCATCTTTCAGGCCCCAATGGGGGCTGAAACGTCAGATTTATGTACACAATAAAAGAACTTTGAATTTTGCACAAACAAGGAAAAGTTGTGCTCACCACTAATTTTTAAAACCATAAGGCGGGGGTGCAATGAGGCTGTGACCACAAAATACATATAGACAAATACAAGAGTCCTCTGCACTCAACCCATTGTCAATATATTTAAGACAGAGACATTTTGTGCATACTGCTACTGAAAAATGCCTTACCCTTTAAACAACACAGGGATTGTTTGTCCATATATTGCAATATATTTAAGCTGGCCAACTACGTCAAAGTCATCCCATATCTGGCCAGTCCTTCGCTCAATTTTCATCTGATTCATTAAGAATTCTATTGCTTCATTATACATTTTACAAAGGGACTAAGTTTTACCTGCAACTTACTAGCTGCTTTCAAAGTAAAACTCCCAAACCTGGCTGTCCTTTTATTAGACACCAGTACGATCACCTGACTATAGCTGGGAAGGGTGTGGGCAGGTATATTTTGGGACTATATATATATATATATATATTATATATACATATATATATATATATATGTATGTATATATTTATTAACATAAGGTGTAGAAAAATTCTAATTTGCATCTGTTGGATTGATAAAAGATTATTGCTGATTGGTTGTTATAGGTTACTGTACAAGATACTTGTAAGTGTTCACTTAATGTGCAAGTGTTGGTTTTCGAGGAGTATAATTAAACCTTGTTAAAAATGTATGTTTTCTTCACTTGACTGAAACTTGATGTCCCTGGGTTCAGAAGCTCATACTGTATATGTTAGGACTCAGTCCCTTGAAACTGAGACATGTCCTTCATCTGCCAGTTAATGCTCAGAGAACTAGTCAGCCTTTGGGCTCCAGAGTTACAATAATTTGTAAATATGTAAACTGAGAAATGTTTCTTAGTATTAGTATTACTATAGTGAAAGGTATCGTGAAAAATCTACCTTTTTGTCAATAGGTGTCACTGAAGTTCCTCACTGCCCAAGAAATGAGCAGCCATAGTGTTTTATACAGATAAAATCTAGGCCTGTCAAACTGTACATGCTTGAATGAGGATGTGTAACAACATGGTGTCCATCACCATCTTTGACATAATTTTTTACACAGAGGATTATGCTACAGTTTTTTTCTACCTGATGTTTTCCTGTTAACTTGAATGTGTCAAGCCAGGTCTATGGTGCTGTAAAAAAGGCATCAAAAATTAGCAAAGGCAATTTGTATGCTGGAGTTTCACATTGGGCTTTACATACACCTACAATAAAATACACAGATTCATAAATGTGCCAGATTTTATGCAGTGATGTTCCACAAGTATGGGAAGCATATTAATACACCATGTTCATTGGCCGATTTGATGTAATTCTTTCTACTGGATAAATTCATGGTCTGAGATATACACAGCTATATAAATGTGCCATTTGTTATACACCATATTTTACACCCTTTTGCGGCATAACTGATTATAAATAGTGTAATGTGTAATAGTTTCATCTCTTACACAAGGGAAGGTTCCCTGGATGAAGATATATTGTATATAATACACAAAAGCCATGAATATCTTGTAAATGATATCCTTATAAACGGTGAGTTCTGATGTCATCCGTTATAAACGGTGAGTTCTGATGTAATTTCTATCACATGACTCACTGAAACTTGTGTATTATAATAAATAGTACCCCCAGTTGCAAAATATGAGGCTATTAGAAGTTACCTCGGAGTAACACGGCTTTGTGTTTTATATGGTCATGATACTCCTCGGCAACTTATAATATCCTTATATTTTACAAGAGGGGGTACTTTATTCACTATATATAGACAGGCACACCTAAGCAGATCACATGTAGATAACCTATGTAATGTTTTGTGAGATGCAAGTCACTGATCCCAATAGGCCTGACTACACTAGGCAGTCATACCAATCATACTATGGTTCAACCGTCAGTCTGAATCAGTGTTTCTTTCTCAGGTTACTCAAAATTAAGTTGGAGAATCACCCTCAGGACCCAAGACTTAATTTAAAAACCAGTTAAAATCACCTTGATCAATGGCTATTTTCTATTAAAATGAAGTCATAGGATCATGGAGGCCCACTGTAAACACAATGGGGCCTAATTTTGGCTCCTAGCCCACAAGTAAGAATCTCCGGGCCAGATGGAAAGGGTTAATAAACAAATAACCTTTTTATAGAAAACATTAGTAGGATATTTAAGGAATTAACTTCGCCACCTGTGTGGCAGTTCAGCATGGTACTACGGGTATGGCTGCATAAGGGCTGTGGAACATGGAGCCACCAGAAACGTATTAATAAGCATCCCTGTGTCATGCACTAATCAGTCCACTGAAAAGCCCTCTGTATAATGCGCTACTTTTTCTTTGAAAGGCTAAACGGCTTTATACAGTACCCTATATTAGTAACTGTACACTGCTTAATTATATAACGATATCAATAAAAATAATATACATTCATTTAATATTTAATAAATGTGTCTCTAATAGTTCAGCAGTTTTACTTTTTGGAATAAAATTCCGAACTGAACGTAAATACATTTAATTTAAATTCATTCTTGATAGGTAATTCTGTTGAAGTCAGGTCCCCCTCTTACAATTTTACATCCATGTAGCGAGAGAGAAAAAAGACTCCTTTTCAAAACTGGTCATTTTAATATCAGAAATGACTAAATCAAAATTCGCTTTAAAAATAAATTACACAGAGTGTTATACAGAGACATAAGTGCTGTGAACATCCGCAAATTTAAAAAATAATTTTCAGAATTGCTCTTTTATTATTCCTTCACTGTGCAAAGTAAATGCAATACAGAAACTCACTCTTTGATATTACAGATGGGCTACTATTTTTAAATTGCTGCAGAACTGTGTACATAGCTCAGGTGCATACTGTATTGTCTAGTACACATAAACTAGACACTGAATAAGAAATCAAAGCAGCATCCAGTAATTGAAAAGTACTAATAAGAGTAAGAAAAGCAGCCACAGCTGATGAAACGCTACCTTCATATCTGATACACAGTCGATGACTATTCATGTGTACCCAACAAAATACGTATCAGCTCTTCACTAAGCTCAGGTTCCAAGAGTTCTATTGGCCTATTAAGAATTATGAAAAATGCCTCATCGGTGTAGAGCAGTGGTTCCTAAACTGTGAGGCGGTGCCTTAGCAGCAGCCAGGGGAGGCCCGGGTTAAGGGTCAGTTAGGGAAAGAGAGAATGCCTATTTCTACAGATATGGGACCTGTTATCCAGAATGCTTGAGACCTGGGGGTTTTCCGGATGACAGACGACTTCCGTAATTTGGATCTTCATCCCTAAGTCTAAATGAAAATCATGTAAACATTAAATAAACCCAATAGGCTGGTTTTGCTTCCAATTAGAATGTATTATATCTTAGTTTGGATCAAGACCAAGGTATTGATTTATTATTACATAGGAAAAGGAAATCATTTTAAATATTTTGGATAAAATGAAGTCTATGGGAGATGGACTTTCCATAATTTGGAGCTTTCTGGATAATGGATCCCATACTTGTATTCGAAAAGGCTCCTGGATTTGAGGCTGAAGGTCAGTTTAAAGGAGAACTAAACCATAAAAATGAATATGGCTAAAACTGCCATGTTTTATTTATATAATTTATTGCACCAGCCTAAAGTTTCAAAGAGGGCTTGAACTGAGAAAATGTATTTCTAACACTGAGTGAAACAGAGCCAGAAATATTGTGTCCCTTTAGGAGAACTAAACTGTAAATATTAATATTGCTAAAAATGCTATATTTTATATTCTGAACTTATTGCACCAGCCTAAAGTTTCAGCTTCTCAATAGCAGCAATGATCCAGGACTTCAAACTTGCCACAGGGGGGTCACCATCTTGGAAAGTGTCTGCGACACTCACATGCTCAGTGGGCTCTGAGCAGCTGTTGAGAAGCTAAGCTTAGGGGTCGTCGCAAGTTATCCAGCAGAAAATGTGGTTTGCCCTGTTATAAAAGCAGATGCTACAGGGCTGTTTATTAAAATCTGATGCAATTGCACTGGTCTCTGTGCTGCAATGTAGTAATTATCTGTATTAATTACTAATCAGCCTTATATTGGGGCATGTCTATTCTATGTGTACTGTATATTGTGAGAGGGTCCCTAAGTTCAGTAAGTGACAGCAGCACAGAGCATGTGCAGTGAATCAGCACAAAGAAGATGGGAAGCTACTGGGGCATCTTTGGAGACACAGATCTTTACTGCGTAAGGGCTGTGGTTGCCTTGGGCTGGTTCAGAAGCCCAAAACATAATGTACAACGTTTCTAGCTTATTTCTTTAGTTAAACTTTCCTTGTCCTTTAAGGACTGAAACATGTTCTAGATATGGAACAATAGCTGAATTATTGATGCTGGGATCTTTTTATCTGTCTTATTATGAAATAAAGGGGGTTGAAAGAAAATGTTGAACTTCAAAGGGAGGTTAGAACCAAAAACACTCTGAAAACCTCTGGTGTGGAGTATGTATATTTGGGGGAATTGCCTAGTTCATGTCTAAGGTGAAATTTCCAGATGTGCTATCTAGGGATGCACTGAATCCACGATTCAATTAGGGATTTTGCCTGTTTCAGCAGAATTCAGACTGGGTTGAATCCAAATGCCTGTTTATACTGTATTGAATTCTACAAAATTATGTGAATGTTTTCTTTTGCTGCATGTATGGTTTTTTTCAACCCCCTTTGCCTGGTCTTCCTCGCATTTGGTTCATGATCCTGCCAAATCCTTCATAAATGATTGGGATTCAACCAAAATAGTGGATTCAGTGCATTCCTAATTATAATGCATTTTTTTGGTCCACCTGAGACCCTGATATGCAGGACCCACCTGTCCTGCATAAAAAAAAGCTTCTGCACCATATTTGGTAATCTTAATTTTCCACCAGGATTGGACCATGCCCTTATATCAATTGGCCATTAAGGAGACATTAAGGGATTTACTCTCTGCTTTCTAACACCACTGTCCCCTCTTGGGAAATGTTCTTATCGTATGTTATTGAACAGGTGAGACATTTTATAATGGCACGTCACCTACATCGTACGACCAAAGAGACACCTACGCAGGTAGAAATTCTTTGGGAATCGATGGACCCTCCACAGAGAACTATCTCTTATCTATACAAGTGTATTCTAAACTATCAAAATCTCGCCAAGCGATGCATTCAAACTTAAATGGGAGGAAGAATTAGGACTTACAATAGAGGAAGAAGATTGGGAAAAAATTGTCCTTTTGGTGCATTCAACCCTCGGTCTGTTGCAAAATTCAGGAGCTCAATTATAAATTGTTAAGCAGTTGGTATAGAACCCCGGTTAAATTGGCCAAGATATACAAAACACTTCCACCACATGCTGGAGGTGCAACGAAGGGATGGGGAATCTGTGTCATATCTTCTGGGAATGCCTGGGATTAATGGACTACTGGTCTCAGATAAGGGAAACCATTAAAGAAATCACAGATGTAGAAATTCCAAATGCTCCTTTGGATCTACCACACATTTCGTC